>NC_135239.1:47310897-47625897 GCF_051348905.1 Ranitomeya variabilis | reverse complement strand
AACAAGTGACAAGAACAAAGTTTACTGCCCTTATTTAAAGTGATATTTCTCGGTGAAGTATTACACTATTATTTTAAGGCTGCAGACAATCGTGTATTCTCATACGAGAGCATCGGAAAGATTATGGAAATCTCTGATTACACACTGATCAGAGAGTGATCCAATTCTCTCAGATGAGAAGATGATGGAAAATAAAAACCTCAATTTTCTCCATTTCATCAGTCCGTGGATGTGATCCGAGTGCAGTCCGACATTTTCCATGGACTCACTGACTTGCATGGCCGAGTAGAGTCCGAATATCAGATCATTTTGGGCATGCATTGATTTTTTTCTCAAAAAGGTTAAAGGAAGAATGTGACATGTGCACGGCCTCACAGACTAACACTGGTCGGAGTGCGATCCGATGTTTTGTCAGATCGCACCCGGACCGCGGCCATGTGCAGGAACCATCAGGCAGGATAATTTTATCTCCAGCAGGGAAATAAGGTGAACGTTCACACCTTGCTACTTTTATTTTGACCAGAGGTCACACACTACTGACTGACCGGTATGTTTAGCACAGACATTGTTACTGAAATACGGAAAGCCTGTTAGACTTGCTTTTCTACAAAACAAATATTCAAGGTGTAACACATACTGCACAAATTCTGCCAGGATAAAGGAACTCCGTTTTGAAGACTGTCCTTCTACTTCTAAAATCTGTTATTCTCAATCGGTGGTATGTTTACAGGGGCCAAATCGGATGAACAAGTGTTCACAAGACCCGTCGTTCCCCATCATTGGCACATGTAAACATATCAATCAGCAAAATGCTCAGTCTCCAGTCGAGTGGATCATTTATGGGAGTCCTAAAATCATCATTGTCTACAGCCCATCTGTACGGAGAATGTGCAGCTAACAATAAGAACCCTGTGTGGGGCCCGAACAATCCCTGTAGGGCCCTAGTTATAAGCTTTTCAGTGTGTTTTCACATGTGTTTCTGCTGCTGGTTTTTAGTCTCTTTCTCTAGTTTGTTTCTGCAGTGGAAACATACTAAAAAACGCGGATTCATTTTTTAAGTGGATCCACCACATCTAGTGCAAGTTCATGGGGAAAATCGTCACATAAAACTCAGCCTAGCCGCAAGATAAGTTGACACGCTGTGGATGTGAAACACGCACCGTAGGTCAGTTTACGAGGTTAAAAAACAATGCGCATGAGATTACTAGAACTCCCATCCACTTTTCTGGTACTGTAAGGGTATGTGCAGACGATCCGGGACTGGCAGCGCTTTGGACTCAGAGCATGTTCGCTGCATCCTAAGCGCTGCCATCTATTGAAAACAGGAGAATCCGCATTGATCAATGAGCCGTGGGGATTCACCGACTCACGTCGCTGCAAGAGAAATTGACATGCTGCAGTCTGGGAAGACATGCCACATGTCCAGCTCCGCGGGCGTCTCTGGACGCATAGTGGACATGGGATTTCTTGAAATCCCATCCACTATGCTGTAACATCTGGACTGGATGCTGCACAAGTACACAGCATCCACCCCGCAGCATTTACTGATCATCTGCAGATCCCCTTAGACAGCAAAAATATTCAGAATCAAAAACTAATTGTGGGACACAGCCTAAACAAGCACCAGCCAACTTGCTACTGTATATCGGCAATCCGCAGCAGTTATAGAAGACATCCAACTTTTCATTCCTCTGTCCAGCCTTGGAAATCTAGAGAGAAGAAGTGCTGGAGAGTTCATCAGAATGAAGAGTGACCGTCAGCAGGTGAATGAGGTCTTTTGGTCCCACCAGTTTTTTGAAGACCTATCTACAAAAGACTTCACCACCACATCATGACTATATAGAATAACTTGCTACGATTCATAGCAACAAATGATCCTTTCTAAAGCCAGAACAATAAAATTCCAGCATCGAGATCTATGCCTTATATAAAATAAAGCTTAGGGGATGACAAACGATGTTTTTCTGAGAAGCGTTTTACCAATTTTGTATGGTGACTTCAAAGGTTTTTAAATGATGAATTAAAGATATAAAAGTCATGATTCCGGATGCTGGACTTTATTGTTCTAGCTGCCTAATCTTGCTGCGCTCCATGTAGTCTGTGCATTGGATCTATCAGCGGCAGATTGGTCTGGGCTATGTTGGACCTCGCGTCCTCTGTTTTGTACTTACGCCTATTACATTTGTATAATCTGGGCCCACTATAAAGGGTGGACCAGTCCAACTCTGGTGACCATGTTGGATTCCACAGGAACACGGAGATCCAGGATAGTCACTTGTTAAATTAAATGCCTTTTCTAATGCAGCAGTACGCACAGTTTTCAATGCCGTTTGAAGGCAAACTATTAAATTAGGGAAAAAAAAATTATATAAATAATTACAGCGCAAGACGGGTGCACACATTTGTACACAGATTGGGTTTACATGCACTGCTGTTCCATTGTGGAAAACGGACTTTGGGGAACAATTCTGAGGGGGTAGCTTTTCGATTTTGAAAGTAAGGATATGTCCAGGGCTGCCTTTATTCTTCATAGTTGCATATGTTGAACGTCACAAGTCCATCAAGTTCAACCTTTCTCCACCAGTTACACATCCTTCAATGGCTTCATCTAATATGTAAAACTCTTGTCGTGTAAACAGTCAACCCTTGGCTTCCCATGTTGTCACAGTCTTCACTATCAGCGCTCCGGGATAGAGTTATAATAGACTGTATTAATAGGGTTGAGTACTATATGTGCTCTTATGATCTGGAGAACAAGTACCGTACTCATTATTCCCCAACTCAGTGATGGATACACAGGTGTGCTCATAAATCATTACAATTAATAGAGGGCGTGTAAACTTTTAAATATTCCTAGTGAGAGATTTTCCTACAATTAAAATGAAAAAATGAAAGACCGCTACATTGAAAAAAAGACAATAAATATCAATTATCTATTTTAGCAATCAAGGACTCATCACACATCTGAATGTCGTAAAAATATTTATGTCGAAAATACCTCTAGAAGCATCCATGTTCCACTCTTGCTCAGGGGCCCACCGGAGGATTCTCCTGTTCTGCTGTGGGCCAGTCTGAGCCTGGGTAGAACATGGATATACATAGGAGAAGTGTTAGGCTATGTGCCCATGTTGCGGATTGGTGTGCGGATTTTTCCGCACTGTTTTTGTAAAATCCCCAGGTAAACCGCACTGCGGATTACCTGCAGATTTGCTGCGTATTTACTACGTTTTTTTTTCGATTTTTGTGCGGATTCCTATTATGAAACAGGTGTAAAACGCTGTGGAATCCGCACAAAGAATTGACATGCTGCGGAATAAACAACGCTGCGTTTCTACACGTTTTTTTCCGCACCATGTGCACTGCGGATTTTGTTTTCCATACGCTTACATGGTACTGTACAACGCATGGAAAACAGCTGCAGATCCGCAGCAAATTCCGCAACGTGTGCACATAGCCTTAAAAGGAGTTCCGGCACCTCCACCAATCAGCTGGTATCACTGCTGGCAGCGGCCGGATGTACGCAGTGTATGGAGCAGAGCACCTCAGCTCCGGCGGGGATACCAGCTGACTGGTGGAGGTGGCAGGTGCTAAACTGGCAATCACCTGATCAACAAGCAGAGCACACATTTAGAAATCATTATTTTGTCAGCTCATCACCTTCTGTACACACAACATGTGCTGCCGATAACATTGTGTTCTATACGCCCAAAATAATCATGTCAACGATCATTCGGTGTGCATGGAAATGTGATCGTCATGCCTAAACAGGCCATGGATGGATCGCACCAACTTGCTCAACCGGCGAGTTGCCTAACCTGGGCTTATACGAGGCCTCATCATGTTTTGTGACCTGAACACAGTCAGTATTTCACAGATAGTTGAAGTTAGCCTAAGGGCACATTCAGATGTCCGAGCATGGCGCAGACAGGCCGCGGTTCTCCTGACCCGAGTGTGACAGGTTCATATACCCTATGAAGCTGTAGCACTCGAGTTGGGAGAGACGTGGCCAGACCCTGCATTACCGGTGTGTGCTCAGACCGAAATCCACGGACACCTGAATGAACTTGAATCCCACATTTGCTACTGACCGCAGCATCTAAACAGTTAAGATGCTTGGATTCGATGATCTCTGATCACAGCAGGAGCCCAGTTGGGTATAACATCCAGCTCTGACTTCATATGGAGCGAGCGCAGCTCCTGAGCCCGCTCTCCACTCTCAGAGGTGCTTTCCATTAAAAATATTTGGCAGATGGTGCCAAGGAGGTAAGTGGTTCCACAGTTTCCACGCACTTTATATATAGGCCTTGTCCAAGTTACAAAACCAAATTCCATACGCACAGTTAGGGAATTAAATTGAAGTTAATAGAAAAGGGGGCTTCTGTCCGGTAAGCTCCTGAGAGGGGAGCAGTGGCCATGACGGTCTTTCTCACTTTGGATGACACAGAAAGCTCTATGAATGGAAAAAATCCTCAGACCTCTGTGGAAGTATCCCACATATATTGCTTAGGGTATGTGCACACGTATTTTGGAGCTCTGCAGATTTGAGAAATCTGCAGGTAAAAGGTGGTTTTTATGCGGATTCCACCTGCAGATTCCTATTGTGGAGCAGGTGGAATCCGCACAAAGAATTGACATGCTGCGAATGTAACCCGCAGCGTTTCCGCGCGTTTTTTTCCGCAGCATGTGCACTGCAGATTGCGGTTTCCATAGGTTTACATTGTACTGTAAACGCATGGAAAGTTGCTGCGGACCCGCAGCTGCAGATCCGCTGCGGATCCGCAGAAAAATCCGCAACGTGTACACATAGCCTTACAGACCACACTTTTGTGCATGTCTGAAAGAGAAGACTACAACCAGGATGGAGGCCAGACAGTGTCCAAAGTGAATCCGTCAGCTTCATTGACGTGAATGGCTCCGCTGGCGATCTGTTGTGGTTTCCGTCAGAATCCTGTTTTATGGCGATTCTAAAAGAAAACCCGACGAAGCGCTCAGCGGACAGCGCTGTATGTGAGTGACCCTAGCCTAATACCGGACCCGAGAACCTATGCTTTGTCAGAGAGTCTGTGTCAACGGACCCATGTACTGACGACTCCTGGGTGTGCACGTTATAAGAGATATAACCCATACACATGGAATTGTCAGCAAAGTGGGTATTATACAGTAGATCATCAGATCATCGTCCCTGTATAATTCGCTTTGTTCCATGTGTATGTAATAAAATAAGGTTTTTAATGTCGAGCTCCACCACGAGGCCTACACACAGGAAACATTGGCGCTGCCATCAGGAGCTAGATTTGTGAATGAGTTACATCATTTTCTAAGACATCTACAAACATCTCAGTTTTTCCTTCTATTTTTCTATCCTAAAGAGCGGTCAGACGTGCAACATTTTAGAAAAACAGTAAGCGATCACAAATATAAAAATGGCGCACGAGCGAAAGACTTGGCCCGATGTAGTCACAGGTAGCGCTTACCTTATTATAGAAGCATTATGGAACAGTACGCTGAATTACGAGGAAAGCGATAATTTTTAGACACTGCTCCAATTGGAAAAAGACCCTGAATTAGTGATTCATCCCCCTCCATTGATGAATGAATAATACTCCATGATGACAAGTGTGGGAATGTGTTGGGAACAAAGGAAGGAAAGCAAGGCAATGTAATCCAGAAATGTATAGGATTCATACCTATATGCATGCATTATGGCAATCATACAGCCTGGTGAACACACAGGAGGCCTTACAAGCAAGCAGTGCATTACCTGTGGGCGGGGGTCCTACATGCAGGTCAGGGTGATTCAGTAAGGGGCTCATTGCTGTCCTGGCTGCAGGGAGACCATGCTGGCTGCTGCATTCAGTGCTGATCCAGGCACAGAGGCTTCACATCCAGGCTATGGCAGAAGCTCTGCTCCTAGACACTGCTGTATGGGAGATCTCTGCCCCCTCCCTGGGCCTCACTAAGGAGGAGGAGGAGGCAGTGATGAAAGCTGAATAGGGGATGCTGCTGCTGTAGGAAGACAGGGCTATACAATGTATGGCAATACAGCTGATGGCAGTCCTGTGGCATCTGCTAATGTGATCTGCAGCCTGGCTCTGCGGCTGCCACCTTTGTTGCCAGCCCTGCCCATTCATGTCTAACACCTCCCTTTCGTGCATTTCCATGGGCAGCTGCAGAGATCACTGGTAGACCTGCTGGATCATTTGCATGTGGTTAGGATCAATGAGGATAAATTTAGATGCCCTCTGTGTTTACAAATGCAGAAGCAAAAAAAAATACACTTTCATCAAAACAAGCAATGTAACCAATTGTGGAGTATGTGGTTACATTATAATGTTACAGTCACCGAGTGGATTGTGCTACACATTATTTACAGATAGATTGCATCAATGTTTCCTTATAAAACATTCACCAGTGAAGGAGTTAAAGGTCTTTCTGCTGTAACAGCACAGCGCCACCTGGTGGTCAGTGGTGTGACTGCACTCTGGCATTATGACATTGCTGAATCTGATCTCTGCTTACAAGAAACACAAAACACAAAGGCCTAGAAATATATTAAAGGGTAAAAAGGAAGGAGCGTGGTCAATAACTTTAAAGTGGTTGTCCAGTCTATGTGACTGCAGACGTGAATCCTCACATTGCACACACTGAGGATTCTACGGATCCAGGAGCGGACGCCGGACGGGCATGTGACTACAAGTATACGATATGCATACTTCGGGCCACATTCCAACTAGACTGTATCTGGCATCGCTCAATGCTCCGGCATTGAATGAGGCTGTGCACGTCTAGTCCGCATGTGACCATAAGCATGAAAATCTCATACTTGCGGTCATGCACCCGCTGCTTCCGACTGTTAGAATCTGTTTTGTTTTTGACCATCCGCCATCTTGTTGTGGTTTTCTTGCTGCTGGTCTTTTTCCCCTGGTGCTGGGTTGCCTTAGGTCAGGTGATTAAGTAAAACCGACACCAGAGAATCCTCGATGTGAGGATTCACGCAGACACATAGAGTAACTGCAGACTTGTAGCTTATGTCCAGAAAACCCAATTAAGGCTCGTTCGTGCAAGTGGATTATACGGATGTGTAAAAATCAGATGCACACTGACCAATGTTATTCAGATGACCATTCTTTCTCATTGGCCAAGTGTCAAATTGCAGCATGCACTATTCTCTTCCATATCAGATAAGACTCACCTGTGGGTGCGCAAAATAAAAATCTCATATGAAATCATCACTATTGCATAGAATTTTTACATATAAATTGCCATTTTTAACATAGGAAACTGTATTTCACCACATAACTTTTATATTGTTGACATTATTATTATTATTATTATTATTATTATTTATTATTATAGCACCATTTATTCCATGGCACTTTACATGTGAGGAGGGGTGTACATAATAAAAACAAGTACAGCAATCTTAATACAAGTCATGACTGGTACAGGAGGAGAGAGGACCCTGCCCGCGAGGGCTCACAATCTACAAGGGATGGGTGAGGATACAGTAGGTGAGGGTAGAGCTGCTCTTGCAGTGGTTTGGTGGATCGGTGGTTACTGCAGGTTGTAGGCTTGTCGGAAGAGGTGGGTCTTCAGGTTCTTTTTGAAGGTTTCGATGGTAGGCGAGAGTCTGATATGTTGTGGTAGAGAGTTCCAGAGTAGGGGGGATACGCTGGAGAAATCTTGTATGCGATTGTGGGAAGAGGAGATAAGAGGGGAGTAGAGAAGGAGATCTTATGAGGATCAGCGGTTGCGTGCAGGTAAGTATCGGGAGACGAGGTCACAGATGTATGGAGGAGACAGGTTGTGGATGGCTTTGTATGTTAGGGTTATGGTTAGGGTTTTGAACTGGAGTCACTGGGCAATGGGGAGCCAGTGAAGGGATTGACAGAGGGGAGAGGCTAGGGAATAGCGGGGGGACAGGTGGATTAGTAGGGCAGCAAAGTTTAGAATAGATTGGAGGGGTGCGAGAGTGTTTGAGGGGAGGCCACAGAGCAGGATGTTGCAGTAGTCAAGGTGGGAGATGATGAGCGCATGGACTAGGGTTTTTGCAGATTCTTGGTTGAGAAAGGTACGGATCCGTGAAATAATTTTGAGTTAAAGTCAGCAGGAAGTGGAAAGGGCTTGTTGATGTGGTTTGAAGGAGATATCAGAGTCAAGGATTACCCCAAGGCAGCGAGCTTGTGGAACTGGGGAGAGTGGGCAGCTGTTTACTGTAATGGATAGGTTCGTTGGGGGGGTCGCATGAGATGGGGGAAAGATGATGAATTTTGTTTTGTCCATGTTAAGTTTTAGAAAAGTAGCAGAGATGGATGAAACAGCGGACAGATATTGAGGGATTCTGGTAAGTAGGGTGGTGATATCTGGGCCAGATAGATAGATCTGCGTGTCATCGGCGTAGAGATGATACTGAAAGCCGTGAGATTCTATGAGCTTTCCCAGGCCAAAGGTGTAAGTGGAGACGAGCAGGGGCCCTAGGACTGAACCTTGCGGGACTCCGACAGACGGGGCGAGATGAGGAGGTGGTGTGTGAGTGGGAGACGCTGAATGTCCGGTCTGTTAGGTATGATGAGATCCAGGATAGGGCCAAGTCTGTGATGCCAAGGGATGAGAGGGTCTGTAGTAATAGGGAATGGTGAGGCAGGTGAAGATGAGGTCCATTGTGTGGCCATCTTTGTGAGTGGCTGCAGAAGACCATTGAGTGAGGCCGAAGGAGGAAGTGAGAGATAGAAGTTTAGTGGCAGCTGAGAGGGAAGTGCCAATTGGGATGTTGAAGTCACCCAAGATAATAGTGGGGATGTCAGCAGAGAGGAAATGAAGTAGCCAAGTGGTGAAGTGGTCAAAGAAGGTGGTAGCTGGCCCTGGTATATATATATATATATATATATATATATATATATATATATATATATATATATAGTGATGCAGTGACCCCTGTGGCAGCTAGGGGGCGCTATGTGTGCTCCTTGGGATATGCATGGAGGCATATTTGTTGTTATAATGGTGGTGAAACAGTGACTGGCAGAATTGTGAGTGGCCGATATGTGTCGCAGAGGAAGTCTGCGTGGTAAGTCTGATGCAATGTTGTTGTTCTGGGACCTGTAGTCCCTCAAGAGTTTGTGTAGTTATGAAGGGAGACTTACTAGGCTATTTATGTGAGATGGGCGGGACAAACTAGCCACACCCATACACTCCCACCTGTGGGAGTGGTTACAGGTATATAATGTGACCAGGGTGTGGGTCACATGGGTCTTGTGTGGTTCCTGTGTTGGATTTCCTGGGAGTAGGAATCCTGAATAGCACACTGGGCAACCTGTGTTGGTTTTCCTGGGAGTAGGAATCCTGAGGAACAGATGCCAGTGGGTTGGACGGTCCCATGTGGGATGGGCGTCCTTAATAGCACACTGGGCAACCTGTGTTGGAAGACCTGGGAGTAGGCTTCCTGAAGAGCACAACCTGTGTTGGATTTCCTGGGAGTAGGAATCCTGAAGAGCACATGCCAGTGTGTTGGACGGTCCCATGTGGGATGGACGTCCTGAATAGCACACAGTAAGACTATGGTTCTGGATGGTCTGTGTTGGGGAAGCTACCATCCTTCGGTGGCTCTGGACTGACTGATGTGTGCCGGCCAGGCAAGTTGGTGAACCCCATAAGGCAGTTTCCCCAGGAGAGAGGACTGACGAGGAGTCAGCAGGTGGAGCAGGAGCTCCCATAAGGTACCATTGACTGTTGGTGCTTGTGATATGATCTGTGTGGTCTCCCACGGCAACTGAACGAAGTGAGGTTCAGCGTGTTTAGAGACCGCGACCCAATGTCATGTGCACTATATGACTAGGGACTTTGGTGAACTGTTCGGTGTACAGACACCCATGGTAACTGGACGAAGTGAGAGGTCCAGCATGTTTAGTGTCCGTGAGACAAAGCCGTATATGAAATGTATAATATGAACTGTGAATAACCCGGTTTATGTCACTTTAATAAACCGTATGGACTGTTTTGTTTGGAAAAATCGTGCCTGACTACGTTAATCCTGTGCCAAGCGAGTGTCCCCCAATATACTCAGTAAGTGGAACCTTAATATATATATATATATATATATATATATATATATATATATATATATATATATATATATATATATATATATATATATATATATATAAATACAGCCGGCACACAGATGTCATATTGATGTAAAATACACATGGATGGTATATGTGACACCCCAGGTTCCTGGTTGTCACAGTGGCATTGCTTTCCTCATGGGGAGAGTGATGTCACTCTTGGAAGCGATGAAGGATTCCTCTTATCAGGTATTCACAAGCATGCAATATGTTCACACTCCGGGCCAGAAGGGGGAGCTCTGATCCAGCTTATGGGTGGCTCCCCTATATATATATTCTGGTCTGGAGGGAAAGTTAGTCAGTCTGTCAGAGAGACAGAGGAGAGAGGACGAAAGGGGCAGTGCAGCCACGAGAGATGCTGCAGCTCCTGGAAATAGAGTGAAAGGAAAGCAGAACAGATTGTAGAGAGCGTGAAGGAGAGAAGAGTCATAAGCGAAGTGAAGAGCTGGGGAGAAGCTGCGACTGAGCTTCTTCCACACTGTAGCGCCTGAAACCGGTAGCCGGCAGACCGAGGTTGTGCAGTATTCTACTTCTCACAGCAGAAACTGGTGGGACCGCTGATTGCAAGTTACCTGTCCACGAAACACCTGAAGACACAGTAACACATAGAGCCTGGGTTGTAATAGAGATCCTGTAAAAAGGCTCAAGTTACCTGTCATGCGGGTATTGTCCTACCAAAAGGGGGACAGAGAGAACACGTGAGGACTTTGTGTGAGGCCTAAGGCAGCAAGGGACTACAACACCACAGCACTAGTAGGAAGGCTTCCAACTCCACCTGGCAAGGGGGATTCCAGATTCGCCAAGCTGGCCAGACCATCAACACCTGTGTACCCTGGACTGTGGCTGCCTAAACCTTCAGTAAAAAGGTAAAGAGACTGCAACCCTGTGTCCTCCGTTTCTTTCTATACCATCTATCATCTGTCCCCACTACACCGGGAGCCCTGGGGACCCAGCTTCAGCTGTGGGAAGTCATACCATCCCTGCTGCCACAACATCACCCCAGAGGACCCCTTTAAGCAGCGTCGGTCATCCCTGACCAAATACCACAGGTGGCGTCACGAACAAACTTTATTTCACAAATCCCTTTAAAAACATTCCCTTTTACTTGAGCGCCCAGGGCCACGGACCGGGTCGCCACCGGCGTGACACATCCCCTTAAGTACCGGGCCCGGTACCGAGTACCCCACGGCCCTGGTGGGCGCTCCATATACAGTTGACAATATGGAAGAAAATCCATATTTCTTCCAGAAAACGTGGACGATTTTTCATTCCCTCGTCTGAACCCGGCTTTAGACAAATTTATGAAGCCAAAAAATGGCAAAAGTTTTAGCAGAAATCTATGACTGCTCATAGGAAGTTTGTATACAGTGGGAAAAATAAGTATCCGATACACGGCTGATTTTGCAACTTTACCCACCTACCGAGAATGGAGAGATCTGTAATTGTTATCGTAAGTACACTTCACCTGTGAGAGACAGAATCTAAAAATATAACCAGAAATCACATTGTATGATTTTTAAATTATTAAATTGCATTTTATTGCATGAAATAAGTATTTGATATAATAGAAAAATATAACTTTAATATTTGGTACAGAAATCTTTGTTTGGAATTACTGAGGTCAGACGTTTCCTGTAGTTCTTGACCAAGTTTGCACACACTGCAGCAGGGATTTTGTCCCGCTCCTCCATACAGATCTACTCCAGATCTTTCAGGTTTCGGGGCTGTCTCTGGGCAACATTGAGTTTCAGCTCTCTCCAAAGATTTTCTATTGGTTCAGGTCTGGAGACTGGCTAGGCCACTTCAGGACCTTGAAATGCTTCTTACGGAGACACTCCTTAGTTGCCCTGGCTGTGTGTTTCGGGTCATTGTCATGATGGAAGACGCAGCCATGACCCATCTTCAGTGTTCTTACTCAGGGAAGGAGGTTGTATGATGTTTCCTTCACCACCATCCTTCATGATTGGGATGGTGTTTTGGGGATTGTACTAATCCTTTTTCTTCCTCCAAACATGGCGAGTGGACTTGATGCCAAAAAGTTCTATTTTTGCCTCATCTGACCACATGACCTTCTCCCATGCCGCCTCTCGATCATCCAGATGGTCATTGGTGAACTTCAAACAGACCTGGACATGTACTGGTGTGAGCAGGGTGGACCTTGCGTGCTATGCAGGATTTTAATCCATGATGGCATAGTGTGTTACTAACGGTAGTGTTTGAGACTGTGTCCCAGCTCTCTTCAGGTCATTGACCAGGTCCTCCATTGTAGTTCTCGTCTGATTTGAATCATCCTTACCCCACGAGGCGAGAGATATTGCACAGAGCCCCAGACTGAGGAAGATTGACAGTCATCTTGTGTTTCTTCCATTTTCTAATAATTGTGCCAACAGTTGTTGCCTTCTCACCAAGCTACTTCCCTATCCTCCTGTAGCCCATCCCAGCCTTGTTCTGGTCTAAAATTTTGTCCCTGGTGTCCTTAGACAGCTCTTTGGTCTTGGCCATGGTGGAGAGGTTGGAGTGTGATTGAGTGTGTGGACAGGTGTCTTTTATACAGGTAATGAGTTCAAACAGGTGCTATTAATACAGGTAATGAGTGCAGAGTAGGAGGGTTCTTAAAGAAAAACTAACAGATCTGTGAGAGACAGAATTCTTGCTGGTTTGTGGGTGATCAAATAATTATTTCACGCAATGAAATACAATTTATTTAATAATCATTCAATGTGATTTTCTGGTTTTTACTTTTAGATTCTGTCTCTCACAGTTGAACTGTAACTACGATAAAAATTACAGACCTCTCCATTCTTTGTGGGGGGGGGGGGGACTTGCAAAATTGTCAGTGTATCAAATACTTATTTTCCACACTGTATATACTGTGTAAAGAAGAAATGTCTCATTCTATGTGACTGCAGATTGATAAATTGAGAAAAGTGTAAGATGTGGTCAAAATTGCGGGTAAACAACTTTTTTTTCAGCATGTGATGCTTGTTAAAACTCACTTGTGGCAAGTAACCTGTGTGGTCAATATGAAAATGTCCCCTGATACCAAATAGAAAGGGGAGAACTTGACTCAATATTTGCATTGTGTGTCTGTGTGTGCCACACTAATCATGGAGAACAGCAAGAGGACTGTCTGAGGATTTGAGAACCAAAATTGTTGAAAATTATCAATTATCTCAAGGTTACAAGTCCATCTCCAGAGATCTTGATATTCCTTTGTCCACAGTGTGGAACATAAATCAAGAAGTTTACAATCCATGGCAGTGTAGCTACTCTCCCTGTACGTGGACGACAGAGAAAAATTGATGAAAGGTTGCAGCGCAGGATAGTCCGGATGGTGGATAATCAGCCCCAGTCAAGTTCCAAAGATATTCACGCTGTCCTGCAGGCTCCGGGTGCATCAGTGTCAGCGTGAACTATCCTTTGACATTTGAATGAAATGAAACGCTATGGCAGGAGACCCCGGAGGACCCCACTGCTGACACAGAGATTGGGTGCCTTGACTGTGTACAAGGTATCAGGAAATCGTAGTGCCCAGTGCCCAATTTTGTCTGCCCCATTTTTGGGGGGTTTTGTGTGAAATTATGTCCAATTTGCCTTTTTTCTGTGATTTTTGGTGTTGCTCCAATACACACAAAGGAAATAAACGTGAATATGACAAAACATGTGTAATTACAATCATTTTCTGGGAGAAATACTTCATTGTCTGGAACAATTTCATGGGTGCCAACACTTTCAGCCGTGACTGTATAACTTACTAACTCTCAGGGCGTGTTCACGCATTTTTGCAGCTTTTTTTTTCTACAGCAAAAAAAAACGAATGTTGTCATTTACTAGAACGGGTGAAAAAAGCTGAAAGGATTGACATGCTGCAGATTTTAAAAGGCGCCCAGTGACTTACAAAACGCAAGGAAAAACAAAAACAAGAGTTGAAATCTCAGTCACATTGCTGGTACTGTAAAACGCAGCATTTTTGCCGTAGATAAAAAACAGCAGCAGAAAAATACTGGAAACACGCAACATGTAAAGAAGGCCTAAGGCCGGGTTCAGATGGCTATATGAAATGGACTGGATCAGGACCCATGAGTTAATTCACACAGAGGACAAGGGCAGGAGCTGCCTGCTATCTACAGTACTGGTCATGTGTGTAAATCACCAATGGAGTGCAGACCATTGATCCATGTGGACGATCGGCCATGTGCATAGACGTTCTGGTCATAATAGGTCCCTATGTGTGGCCAAAGTCCGTAAAATACCCTCGTGTAGATGAGCCCGGAGGACCACGTCACATGTCAGGTATTTTTCTCATACGTGAAATACGGTCCATGTTTTTTTTTATTTTAGTTTGCCGGTTTTATTTTTGGTTCCTGTGTCATTTTTTGCAACATTGTTGCCTCCATTATTGTTATATGCAGAAAAAAATCCTCTTAGCGTCTACTATCTATTAAAGGGAATCTGTCACTTGAAAACGTAGGAGATCTGTCTGTGGACCAAATCTGCAGGCGCAGCTAGTCCGGCGCCATCTTCTAGTGCCGATCCAGATGATTGACAGGTCTCTCCCATACTGATAGACCTGTCAGTCCCCTAGGCCTGGGAAAAGCCGGCCACTGGGAGAGCTGGACCAGGCTCATCGCTGGCTGCGATCCCGGCCAGATCCATAAAGGAGAGGATCACACTGACTTGCATTGGGGAGTTTGATCTGCAACATGGATCAAAGCAGGACATGCACATTTATTATAATTAGTCTGATCAATCCTAAAAATAATGGATGGAACAAGTACCCTGATGTGAAGAGCACACACAAAGCGAATAGTATTCAAAATGGAAATGATCCGATGTATTTGGTCAACACCGAATCTATCAGATTAGGTTCTGGAAAAGTAACTTAGCCATCAGCCCGGCATGGCGGCATTTGGCCATCACGGCAGCACACCTTGCTCCTCCAGTGCGCACACTCCCTTATAACTACCGGCAATGACAGACTCTGAACCCAGATGGCTGCTCTGCAGTAACCACAATGGCTTCTCAGTGCGCACATGTGATGATCCGGCATACAGGAGCCATGGCCATCACAGAGCACAGACATTTCCTAGAGCAGACCTAGTCCAGGCACACTGCTGCGCACTAGACACCACTATGAGCGGGTATGCCTTTAAGATGGGGCGGGACCGGTGAGTGACGTCAACCAATCAGTATGGGCACACGTCTCCATGGCAGGACGCTATCCACTGACGTCACCAATACGGAAGTGTTTTGCGTTCCACGGTGGCTTCGTGGTCCCCCGGCTGATGGAGTGGCTGCTGCCGGTGGGGGGCGGCTTTCTGCTCACGGTCCTAGCGCTGGGGCTCAGGATAGCGCTGGTGCTGCGGGGACCCGGAGACCACAGACCCGGCAGGAATGGCAATGTCAGCCTGCTGGTGGTGGCGGGCTCTGGTGAGTGAGGTGTGCGCTGAGGGAGGGAGGGGAAGCTGCAGGGTGGTCGCACAGGACGGCGGGCAGTACATGTCACGTGTTATGCAAAATTTCTGTCTGGGAAATCTCATCATTATTTGCCAGCTTTGCTCAAACCCTTAGGCTAGGTTCACATTGCGTTATTGGGTGATCGCTAACAGACAGCGTTGCACGGCGAAAATGTCGCAATTAACGCCGTGCAACGGGTCCGTTAGTGCACCCATTGACAGCAATGTTGTTTCTGCCTGAAGCGCATCGCTAGCGCGTGTCTTTTTCATCTCGCGCTAGCGATGTGCCGTTCTTTTGTGGCGCGCCGCGGACGCCAAAATCTGTACGGCAAATCCACATGGAATTGTGCAGATTTTGGTGCAGATTTATCTCTGTGCATTTTCAGCCGAAGCTCAAGAAGAAGACATTTCTGTCTAGTGACGCAGAGAACGATTAGAGTAGACCGTCTGAACATGCACCAATTTAACCCATTAGTCCAGGCAGTGTGATAAATCTGTCTGACTTTAGGACTGTTTAGTATAATTTTGCACCATCTTACTTGTGCCAGAAATGTGTGCTACAATTTTTGGTTCACAGTTTTGCACGTTGAGCCATTTGTCGTTAACCCATTTCAGTTAGGTCACACCCCCTTGTCAAACAATTCATAAAAAGCAGCTAAAACACTTCATAACTAGGGGCCCCAATTGATCAGGACTGGCGTTTTATACTGCGTTCATCAATCTTAATGAATGGTGCACTGGAGTAAGATGCACCAAAGAGGTGTGAGCAAAACGATTTGTTGCCCAAAAATGTAGCAACAGCGTCACTCCAGTTTGACTAATCAGCCCTCGGTGTCTCGTGCCTGACAGATCTCCGGAGCCATAGTTCATATGAATTTGGCGCAGTTTTTAGCTGCCATGCTCCACTGCAAGAAAAGTACTTTGGTCAGTGACTGGAGCACATTTGTCGTAACCTACTTGATAATTTGGTTGCAGATTTTCTTTTTCTCTCTTTAAAGCTCCTATGGAATGTCTGCCGCAAATCTGTACCTAAAGGGTTTGCCTAATTATTTATCTTCAGGAATTAATCGCTCCACAGCCTCCATGCTTCCTGCCTGCCGGGTAGCAGTGTCCTCCTGATTGACAGTTTGGACCAGTGTCATAGTTGCACCACTGTTCTGAGCTATGCTCTCCCCGCAGGGGCAGCTTGTCTCTGCAGCTTTAGAGGGGCTCCGGGGCACTGAAGCAGGTTGTATCCAGTGAACCAGTCTGCTTAATAGGAATGCTTACAAGCTCTATCGAAAGGAGTTTGTAAGCACTGCTCTCCTTGTCAAGGAGACCGACCACCACTGCAGGTTTGCAGTTGTGACTGACATCCTAGGCAACGAGCCATAAACAATGGAATTAAAAATAATCTGTTCTTGTGATAGGAGAGGATTTTTAAGAACATTTGAATTGCAAGCGCTTTATAATTTTTACCCATTAATGACATTAAGCCTAGAATTCACAGCAGAACTGACATGTTAAAAAAAAAAAACACAGAATGTGGACGAAGTTTGTTAAAGCTCATCCACTTGTTTCTTGTGGATTTTAGCCATTTAAATCCACAGGTAAATTCTGCATCATCTCCAGTCCATGCGGATTTAGCCATATTGTCTTCCCCTGTTGAAGACATCCTACGTTACCTCCTCCGCTGATCTTCAGTAATGTATATTCCCGTTGTATCTGCTTCTTAGGTGGACATACCACTGAAATCCTGAGACTGCTCAGCGTCCTGTCCACATCGTACTATCCAACACACTATGTCTTGGCTGAGACTGATAAGATGAGTGAAGAGAAGATTCATTCATTCGAAATGTCTAAGGAAAAGACATCTACAGAACCGAAGGTGAGTAGCTTGTCCCTGCTGATTCCTGCAGGTGACATTGCCCATTTCCTGGCCAATAACTCAGGATTAGTGTGGTTTGCCAGTTATCAGTGCAAATAATTGCATCAAAGCTGATCTGTCACCGGATTTCACAATGCAAACTGCATGCACTGTTATAGCGATCTCTAAGACCTGATGTAGCTGGTGTAATTGCTTTGACAGTCTATGCGAACGGCCTTATAATCTTTTGTGAAAGTTTGGAACTCAATACACTTGGACTCATAAGCTGTTTAATTCTATAACATTTTAACATCAGGATTATGTAGTGATTGTGACTTAGCTTTTGCAAAGTAAGTATACCAGTGTCATCAGGTCAGTGAGATAAGTTTAGTAATGCATGTAATTTGTATCATGAATCTGGTGACTGATTCATAGTAAACACTATTGCTACATTTGCACTCATATTTCTGTTACGATTTCTACCTTAGTGCATAATTGAGCAGCTTTCTGAATTGTGCAGCTCTGTTACCCTTTGGGAGGAGGATAGATATGCAATTTAAAGTATAAATGCGGGAAAAAAATGCACTGGAATATAAGTTGGTATGCATGCAAAATAGCATCTGAACAAACATAAACTCAGATACATACGGTGTATGGATGAAGGCACCATCATTGGTGCATCAGAGCCACGAACCTGGAGACTCACTGCATAGAGTCAATTATCAACCGGAGAACAAGAAGGTGCGAGTAAAAATGCAAAAGTTTAATACAATTGTATGTGGCAGTACAAATCCTCATACGAAGATATTTTTATAGAAAACTTAAAAGATATGTAGATGAGGAAAAAGCATCAGTCCTGAATGCTCCCATCACATATTATAGTGGGACCGCATAGTTATTATGAGGTAAGAGTGAGGCTGGGATATTAATATTAATGGTCGACTTAATCCATAAGTTGAATGACCAACAAGTAAGTAACACCCACAAAACAGTATGCCTCTTGCCTATTAGATATGGGAGGAATCAGGATGATGGACAGACCCCAACGCGCGTTTCGCATGTGTGTGTTCTTGTGCTTTCTCAAGGAGATAATGTAAAGTGCCATAAAGGACCTTAATATTCCCCAGCCGTGGGGTCACGTGCCCATCACATGTACCACCCACGGCAAATAGCAGTGCTGGATGTGTCCCATGTGCATCGTGTCACCAGCATCCAGGCAGTGCTCGCCGTCCGTCATACACTCGGCGCATGCGCTGGAGCCCACAAGTGAGCCGAGCCCCCAGTCTTGCGCAGAGGGAATAAAGATGCCGGGAAACAAACCTGGATGCAGCAGGGTGACCATGCATGCGCACTGCAACTGCCAGTATGGCACTGGAGCACAAGTGCAAGAGTGACCGAAGGTGATTTAAACAGGAGAATGCCGGCACAGAACAGCACCACACAACAGACAAGGTAGACATGAAAAATATAAATCAGCATCATTATGTCACTGTATACACGCCAATGTTGTGTAGTCCGCAGGCCGATTAGTGGATCCGATCCATTGGACAGAATGAAATACGGAATAAACTGGGTCAGTCGTGGCATCACAATTCAAGGGGTATCTAAAATAAATGGGACAAATACATGAATACACCCGTAAGATAAAAGACCACCCAACCTGACGCAGGGAGAGGGAGTATGTTCACAGTGGCCATTAAACAGACAAAACCCAAGACAGAAACAAAACGAACATATACCCTGCTGTAAGTAAATAAGTAAAAGCAATAATGCAAATAAATAACAGGGTACTTCGTAAATATAGTTTTTGATCAAAAAAGTGTAAAAGCCATCCCACCAACGTCATGGTGTACCACAATCGGGATGGTCCTAACCTCTAGTATTAAAACCTTACCATGTGTCAAAGTCATAAAATAGATATCCAGCAAATGGGAAACTAAACGTTATGTCCAGCTCAAAGAGCGGGAGGCCGCACCCTTACCTGCACTAAGTGCAGAAACCAGCATTGGGTTTTGTCTGTTCAGTGCCCAGTGTGAACATGCTCCTATTTTACATGCATACCAACTCATACTCCAGTTCATTTTTTTTGGTTAACTTTCAGGTTTCTGCACTTAGTGCAGGTAAGGGTGCGGCCTCTTTTCTTTGAGCTGGACATAACGTTTATATACAGGTGCTTCTCACAAAATTAGAATATCATCAAAAAATAATTTATTTCAGTTCTTCAATACAAAAAGTGAAACTCATATATTGTATAGAGTCATTACAAACATAGAGATCTATTTCAAGTGTTTATTTCTGTTAATGTTGATGATTATGGCTTGCAGCCAATGAAAACCCCAAAGTCATTATCTCAGTAAATTGGAATACTTTATAACACCAGCTTGTAAAATGATTTTAAAATCCGTAATGTAGGCCTACTGAAATGTATGTTCAGTAAATGCACTCAATATTTGGTCAACTTTTTCTTCAACTCCTAAATGCATATGTATGAGTAAATTCCTTTATCTTGATGGTCATTGACATCCTTTGCCAGTGTCCACGGTACATCGCTATTTTTACCTATAATTGCATATTACTGAGACAGTAACATAAATCTCACATCCAGCATGTATTACTGGGAGAGACGCTCCCACAAGAAAAATTCTGAAACTGGAACAAGTTGCAAACTGCTTATCAGTGGGTGTATCACAGCCTGAAACTTAGTGCAGTGGTCTTAACTAAACGTAACCACAAACATGTAGAACAAATTTTTCTATGTCAAGTGTCCATAGCTTTTGACAATCAGATCTCTAGTTGATCTTTGGCGCATGCTCCTTGTATTTTTTTTCTTAACCTACTGCTTAAGAAATTTCCTTGTCCTTATGAAAGTCCACAGTTTGAGAATTTTTCCACCATTGATTTATCCTCATTGAATCCCCTGCAAAATCTGCTTGTGTTACATGCGGATTTCAGTGCAGATTATAAAATCAGGTGGAAAAATGTCCCAATAGCCGGACAGTTCTGTCGTTCTAACCAGTGATCCTTTTTATGTATGGTTTACAGTCATGGGAGACTCTTAAAATCAGAGTATGTATAAAGTTGGCTTACGGTTTACTTAGCTGACATGCCACGTGGCCATCAAATGTGGGCATCCCATCAGCATCAGAGTAACTACCTCCTCTATTCTATGTGCAGAGGGTATTTGGGAGAAACATTGCATCACAGTTATGTCTATCGGGTGCACACAACTGTTCTGGCAAAACTGATTAAGGGTTAACTGAGGTGTAGGCTGGGGTTAAATCCTAGCCCTGCAGGCTTTCATTAGTACACCTGGCTAGCTCTGCCTAAAAACACAGGCTAGGTGTTCATCTAAGGCAGTCAGCTGGGGAGGTTGAGCAGACTGGATGTGTCTTGAAGTTGAACAGCGAAACAAGCACCTGGACAAGGCTAGGGACTTACTGTATGTTTATGATTTTGTTGTTTTGCTACTGTGGAAAGCAATAAAAACTGCACGTGTCTGGACCAAAACTGCAACAGCTGTCTGAACGCTGCTTGATGCTTACCGGAGCAAGTACATCCCTTTCACAGGTTAGGAAGTTATTAAGACTATGTTCACACTGCATCTTTTCTTCTTTTTTTTTTCCGGCGTTTTTTGAGCCACTCCATTTATAATAATGGTAGAAGAAGCGTTAACGAATAAGTCAAATGATTTGTCCTATTAATTTCTATGGAAAAATGACTTGCTGATCATATTCCCAGACTTCTGCGCTTCTTTCAAACACTTCAGGCTTTCAAAGAGGCAAAGAGTTGAAACGAAGTAACATAAACTCTTCTGGCATTTTCCACTAGGAAGACACTCAATACCTTGCAATAGAAGTCAGTGGGAATGTTAAATAGATGCCTGGGCATCGTCTTGAGCATTGTTTTTCAGCATTTCGCTTTAAAAAAAATAAATAAATTAAAAATTGGACCGTTTAATTCATTGCTTAATAAATGTAAAAAAAACAAACAGAAAAACGCTGAGAAAATAATAAACAAAAACACTGGTGGATGAAAACTCAACAAAATATGCTCAAGATTACAAAATGCAGTTAAAATGCCAGGAATAAAGGGCAATACCTAAAGCATCTTCCTCTTGAAAAATGGATATTTTTGACCATCGGAAAAAACCTCAGTGTGAACATAGCCGAAGGCTAACTTGCAGTTTTCGCAGTGCACATCCAGGTGTATTTTTTTAGCTGGATGACAGGTCACATTTTTACCTAGACTTTTTGGAGAACTAAATGACTAATTTTTGAAGCAATTTTCAGACTAGAGTAGATTGTGACCCCTCATACTTGTAACCTCTGGTGCCAGTCCTTCTTTGCTTGGTATAAATATATATATATATATATATATATATATATATATATATATATATATATATATATACTGAATGATTTTATTTATCTTTATCCAGCTGCCACAGTTTTCATTTAGCCTGTAATTACCTGATTAAGGGATTGTGTGCATAATCCGCTCATATTTGCTTAGTTCTTAAACCCCTTCACACACCACATACAAGAACATACACGGCTGATATCCTGCTGTAATAACCAGGTACAAAAAATGGCTCCGATCTCCGGTGTTTAACCTCTTAGATGCTGCAGTTAACTGCTGCAGAGGCATCCTGAGTGGTCAGACAGAGAAACGGGGCGCCTACATTAATGGTGAAACCATAAAAGGTAATCGGTGGAGGTATATCGCTCCAGCAATCCCACTGATCACTGGTCTTAAATATTCTCTTCATTCTGTGGTATATTTTATTTACTGTGCTGTAAGCCTCTTTTCTGCCACTAGGTGGCGCAAAATTCTAATGTGTAGACTGCAGAGACTAAACCTTGGCTTTGCTTAGGAAGCCGCAGTTCTGTGCCTCCTGCATCTCTTCCCCTGCCTGATAATAGTCCCATCTCCGCTCTGTGTATGACCTATAACTATTATCCACCAATCTAAAAACCTTCCAAGTTTCCTCCTGTGCTGCACTTGGGCTCTAGAATGCTAACGCTTATTTTGCGGTATTTTTCTGCCTTCCACACAGATCCTTGATTGATACATCCTGATTGTATTTTCATTTTCGGCGGTGTTACCCTTTTATTTGCCCTACTTTATAAATACATGGTACTTTTCTTCCTTGTTTTTTTTCTCCAGTATACCATCCATCGCATCCCCAGAAGCAGAGAAGTGCGACAATCCTGGAGTTCTTCCTTTCTGACCACGCTCCAGGCCTTATTCTACTCTCTGCCGTTAACTTTTCAGCTGAAGCCTGATGTGGTAGGTACTGCTATTTCTGTATGGATGACAGCAAGGCGATCTGTAACTTTGGTCAGAGGTCTACTTTTTTGATACAATTAACCCCCAGGGTGCAGGTGAATGGAGCAGGCTCAAGAACTGATGAGTTAACTGAGACTCCATCAGTAAGCCCGCTATGACAGTCTGACTGGGAGTGTGTGCATCTTTCATCTTCTCTTTTTCCGGGCTCCTCTCTGCTGATTTATGACCACGGTAAAGTTGAATGTGCAGGGAAAAGACAAACGGTGAAAATTTATAATGAAACCCAATAGCAAAAAATGATTTTTAACCCCAAATACAAGCATTTAAGTAAAAAAAAAAAAAAAAAAAAAAAGGGGGTCCGGCGGCCACAGACCCAAAAGATGATGCGGTTTTAATTTTCTCATTGTATTCCGTAACTTTCCAACCGTAAAAGTAATAAAATAAGCTGTACTCGCCCACTGCATGTCCAGCACTGTTCTTCTGCCACTGCCTGGTTTTCGTTGACAGACTGCGGCGGTGACACGTGACCACTGCAGTCAATCACTGGGCTCAAAGAAGATGCTCATGTAGACTTATATTAAAGTCAACTCTACCTGCCCATAAATTGAAGGCTTAGCCCAAGAGTGACATGTTTTGTCCATAGTTGTAGGCTGGTGGCCCAAAAGTGGCATGTACAGTAGAGTAGGAGCCATCATAGGGAGGTCACCTTGCCATGGTTGATGGGCACACATGAGTTGGCCAATTTATGCACTAAGATCCTTCATTTCATCTATAACTTTAAGTTTTAAGAAAAAACATTTAAAAAAAAAATATTTTTGAGAAGTATAATCTAAATTGAATGTTTGTCTGTGTTTTAACATGGCCTAGATTCATGCACATGTACTGCTGTATTCTTTTTTTGTGCGTGTGTGTATCTCTATATCTCTATATATATATATATAGAGAGAGAGAGAGAGAGTGAGTTTTTGGCATAAGGGATTGAATGTATGCAATATTGTTACTGAAGAAATCTGGAATTTTTAAAGGATAAATAAAAGGTATATTTTACTCTACCATTGGGCTGATCGCTGGAGAAACAAAAAGTATGTATGTATATATATGTATGTGTATATATATATATATATATATATATATATATATATATATATATATATATATATATATATATATATATATATATATATATATATATATACATATATATATACATATATACATACATATATACATACATACATACATACATACATACATACAT
This sequence comes from Ranitomeya variabilis, assembly GCF_051348905.1. Classification (NCBI taxonomy): domain Eukaryota; kingdom Metazoa; phylum Chordata; class Amphibia; order Anura; family Dendrobatidae; genus Ranitomeya; species Ranitomeya variabilis. Next base: position 47,601,924 of record NC_135239.1, on the reverse strand, counting down.
ACATACATACATACATACATACAGTGGGGCAAAAAAGTATTTAGTCAGTCAGCAATAGTGCAAGTTCCACCACTTAAAAAGATGAGAGGCGTCTGTAATTTACATCATAGGTAGACCTCAACTATGGGAGACAAACTGAGAAAAAAAAATCCAGAAAATCACATTGTCTGTTTTTTTTATCATTTTATTTGCATATTATGGTGGAAAATAAGTATTTGGTCAGAAACAAACAATCAAGATTTCTGGCTCTCACAGACCTGTAACTTCTTCTTTAAGAGTCTCCTCTTTCCTCCACTCATTACCTGTAGTAATGGCACCTGTTTAAACTTGTTATCAGTATAAAAAGACACCTGTGCACACCCTCAAACAGTCTGACTCCAAACTCCACTATGGTGAAGACCAAAGAGCTGTCAAAGGACACCAGAAACAAAATTGTAGCCCTGCACCAGGCTGGGAAGACTGAATCTGCAATAGCCAACCAGCTTGGAGTGAAGAAATCAACAGTGGGAGCAATAATTAGAAAATGGAAGACATACAAGACCACTGATAATCTCCCTCGATCTGGGGCTCCACGCAAAATCCCACCACGTGGGGTCAGAATGATCACAAGAACGGTGAGCAAAATTCCCAGAACCACGCGGGGGGACCTAGTGAATGAACTGCAGAGAGCTGGGACCAATGTAACAAGGCCTACCATAAGTAACACACTACGCCACCATGGACTCAGATCCTGCAGTGCCAGACGTGTCCCACTGCTTAAGCCAGTACATGTCCGGGCCCGTCTGAAGTTTGCTAGAGAGCATTTGGATGATCCAGAGGAGTTTTGGGAGAATGTCCTATGGTCTGATGAAACCAAACTGGAACTGTTTGGTAGAAACACAACTTGTCGTGTTTGGAGGAAAAAGAATACTGAGTTGCATCCATCAAACACCATACCTACTGTAAAGCATGGTGGTGGAAACATCATGCTTTGGGGCTGTTTCTCTGCAAAGGGGCCAGGACGACTGATCCGGGTACATGAAAGAATGAATGGGGCCATGTATCGTGAGATTTTGAGTGCAAACCTCCTTCCATCAGCAAGGGCATTGAAGATGAAACGTGGCTGGGTCTTTCAACATGACAATGATCCAAAGCACACTGCCAGGGCAACGAAGGAGTGGCTTCGTAAGAAGCATTTCAAGGTCCTGGAGTTGCCTAGCCAGTCTCCAGATCTCAACCCTATAGAAAACCTTTGGAGGGAGTTGAAAGTCCGTGTTGCCAAGCGAAAAGCCAAAAACATCACTGCTCTAGAGGAGATCTGCATGGAGGAATGGGCCAAAATACCAACAACAGTGTGTGGCAACCTTGTGAAGACTTACAGAAAACGTTTGACCTCTGTCATTGCCAACAAAGGATATATTACAAAGTATTGAGATGAAATTTTGTTTCTGACCAAATACTTATTTTCCACCATAATATGCAAATAAAATGATAAAAAAACAGACAATGTGATTTTCTGGATTTTTTTTTCTCAGTTTGTCTCCCATAGTTGAGGTCTACCTATGATGTAAATTACAGACGCCTCTCATCTTTTTAAGTGGTGGAACTTGCACTATTGCTGAATGACTAAATACTTTTTTGCCCCACTGTGTGTGTGTATATATATATATATATATATATATATATATATATATATATATATATATATATATATATATATATATATATATATATATATATATAGAAGGAAAATGGAACAGCACACTGCTCACCAATGCCGGGTGCCTGGCCTCCTGGATAAAATGGTCCAAACATCTATCCACCATGTATACCAAGTAATAAAAATGAAGGCAGCACTCCAAAGTTTCCAGGTGAAAAAGGTGAAGTTTAATCGACCCACATCACTGCGCGACGTTTCGGCTCCATGAGCCTTTTTCAAGCTTGAAAAAGGCTCATGGAGCCGAAACGTCGCGCAGTGATGTGGGTCGATTAAACTTCACCTTTTTCACCTGGAAACTTTGGAGTGCTGCCTTCATTTTTATTACTTGGTGTGTATATATATATATATATATATATATATATATATATATATATATATATATATATATATATATATATATATATATATATATATATATATATATATATATACATACACTCACCGGCCACTTTATTAGGTACACCATGCTAGTAACGGGTTGGACCCCCTTTTGCCTTCAGAACTGCCTCAATTCTTCGTGGCATAGATTCAACAAGGTGCTGGAAGCATTCCTCAGAGATTTTGGTCCATATTGACATGATGGCATCACACAGTTGCCGCAGATTTGTCGGCTGCACATCCCAAAGATGCTCCATACAAGGCAGGATGGATCCATGCTTTCATGTTGTTTACGCCAAATTCTGACCCTACCATCCGAATGTCGCAGCAGAAATCGAGACTCATCAGACCAAGCAACGTTTTTCCAATCTTCTACTGTCCAATTTCGATGAGCTTGTACAAATTGTAGCCTCAGTTTCCTGTTCTTAGCTGAAAGGAGTGGTACCCGGTGTGGTCTTCTGCTGCTGTAGCCCATCTGCCTCAAAGTTCGACGCACTGTGCGTTCAGAGATGCTCTTAGGCCTACCTTGGTTGTAACGGGTGGCGATTTGAGTCACTGTTGCCTTTCTATCAGCTCGAACCAGTCTGCCCATTCTCCTCTGACCTCTGGCATCAACAAGGCATTTCCGCCCACAGAACTGCCGCTCACTGGATTTTTTTTCTTTTTCGGACCATTCTCTGTAAACCCTAGAGATGGTTGTGCGTGAAAATCCCAGTAGATCAGCAGTTTCTGAAATACTCACACCAGCCCTTCTGGCACCAACAACCATGCCACGTTCAAAGGCACTCAAATCACCTTTCTTCCCCATACTGATGCTCGGTTTGAACTGCAGGAGATTGTCTTGACCATGTCTACATGCCTAAATGCACTGAGTTGCCGCCATGTGATTGGCTGATTAGAAATTAAGTGTTAACAGGAAGTTGGACAGGTGTACCTAATAAAGTGGCCGGTGAGTATATATATATATATATATATATATATATATATATATATATATATATATATATATATATTTATTAATATATATTATTATACACAGTACAGACCAAAAGTTTGGACACACCTTCTCATTTAAAGATTTTTTATATTTTCATGACTATGAAAATTGTACATTCACACTGAAGGCATCAAAACTATGAATTAACACATGTGGAATTATATACTTAATTTCAGTTGTTTCACACTTTCTTGTTATGTCTTATACAGGGCTGGTTTTAGGCAAAGTGGGGCCCTAGGCAAAGTTTAAAATGGGGCCCCAAATGCTAACATATTGCACATCATACAGAAGCATTTCTGCTGTATTTACATGCGCTGATCTCAGGCCGCTAAATGAGTGTGATTGACAATACTGAAGTCGTTGGACGCTTGTTTCCCGGCCTCTTTCCACCATCTGAGAAAGAATGAAGGGGACAGAACGATCAGTAATAGATCACTAACAGATCACCATACAGTATCATGTTATCAACAGCTCATCTACAGTTTACACTGGCGATGTGCTGCTGACAACAATGATTTTTATTCCGGCATAAACAATCCAATCACCCAATGAATATGCAGCATTTTGCTTGTTTAGTATAATACACCCCATAGTCCTCCATATAATATAATGTGCCCCATAGTCCTCCATATAGTATAATACACTCCTCATAGTCTTCCATATATTAAAATATACTCCTCAGTCCTCCATATAGCATAATACACTCCTCACAGTGCTCCATATAGTATAATGCACCGCCATAGTCATCCATGTAGTACAATTCACTTCCCATAGTATAATGCACCCCATAGTTCTTCATATAGTATAATGTATTCCCCATAGTCCTCGATACAGTATAATTCAGCCCACATATAGTATAATGCAGCCACCACCCCACAGAGTATAATGCAGCCGCCCCAGAGTATAATGTAACCCCCCACAGAGTATAATGTAACCTCCCCATAGAATATAATGCAGCCCCCATATAGTATAATGTAGCCCCCTCATAGAGTATGATGCAATCACCCCTCATAGAATATAAATATAACACAGCCCCCCCCATAGAATATAATGTAGCCCCATCAAAGGGTATGATGCAATCATCCCTCATAAAATCTAATAAAACCCCCCACAGAATATAATGCAGCCCCCTCCATAGAATATAATGTATAATGTACCCTCCAAATATATAACACAGCCACATAGTATATAACACAGCCTCCCCATAGAATATAATATACCCCCATAGTATATAGCACAGCCCACATAGTAGTATATAGCACAGCCCACACAGTAGTATACAGCAGAGCCCACACAGTAGTATACAGCAGAGCCCACAGTAGTATACAGCACTGCCCACACAGTAGTATACAGCACTGCCCACAGTAGTATACAGCACTGCCCACACAGTAGTATACAGCACTGCCCACACAGTAGTGTACAGCACTGCCCACACAGTAGTGTACAGCACTGCCCACACAGTAGTGTACAGCACTGCCCACACAGTAGTGTACAGCACTGCCCACACAGTAGTGTACAGCACTGCCCACACAGTAGTGTACAGCACTGCCCACACAGTAGTGTACAGCACTGCCCACACAGTAGTATACAGCACTGCCCACACAGTAGTATACAGCACTGCCCACACAGTAGTAGACAGCACAGCTCACATCCCCCCTTCCCTCCCCGCCTCTCTCCTCCCGAGAATGGCCGCACAATCCAGTAAAAAAAAAAACAAAAAAACCACAAGCTCCTTACCTCTCCCCGAGCCCGCGCTGCTCCCTGCTCCTGTCTCTGCTGCTGTAGCTGCACTGCCTGGGACACAGTGAATACGCGATGACGCGCACCCGCTGTGTAAGAGGCAGAGCGGGGAATGATGGGAGAGGGAGTGTCAGGTGACGCTCTCTCCTCCATCATTGCTTTGAACTGTACCGGCAGACGCCGGTTTAATTCAATGCGGCGGGGGAGTCGGCGCTGGCGGCAGGCGGGCCCCCCTGCCTCACAGGGGCCCCATAGCGGCTGCGTGACTTGCCGCTAACTGGGGCCCCTGGGGGAGCGGGGGCCCCAGGCAGCTGCCTGGTCTGCCTGCCCCTAACGCCGGCCCTGGTCTTATATTCTAGGTTCTTCAAAGTAGCCACCTTTTGCTTTGATGACTGCTTTGCACACTCTTGGCATTCTCTTGATGAGCTTCAAGAGGTAGTCACCGGGAATGGTCTTCCAACAATCTTGAAGGAGTTCCCAGAGATGCTTAGCACTTGTTGGCCCTTTTGCCTTCACTCTGCAGTCCAGCTCACCCCAAACCATCTCGATTGGGTTCAGGTCTGGTGACTGTGGAGGCCAGGTTATCCTGCGTAGCACCCCATCACTCTCCTTCTTGGTCAAATAGCTCTTACACAGCCTGGAGGTGTGTTTGGGGTCATTGTCCTGTTGAAAAATAAATGATGGTCCAACTAAACGCAAACCGGATGGAATAGCATGCCGCTGCAAGATGCTGTGGTAGCCATACTGGTTCAGTATGCCTTCAATTTTGATTAAATCCCCAACAGTGTCACCAGCAAAGCACCCCCACACCATCACACCTCCTCCTCCATGCTTCACGGTGGGAACCAGGCATGTAGAGTCCATCCGTTCACCTTTTCTGCGTCGCACAAAGACACGGTGGTTGGAACCAAAGATCTCAAATTTGGACTCATCAGACCAAAGCACAGATTTCCACTGGTCTAATGTCCATTCCTTGTGTTCTTTAGCCCAAACAATCTCTTTTGCTTGTTGCCTGTCCTTAGCAGTGGTTTCCTAGCAGCTATTTTACCATGAAGGCCTGCTCCACAAAGTCTCCTCTTAACAGTTGTTGTAGAGATGTGTCTGCTGCTAGAACTCTGTGTGGCATTGACCTGGTCTCTAATCTGAGCTGCTATTAACCTGCGATTTCTGAGGCTGGTGACTCGGATAAACTTATCCTCAGAAGCAGAGGTGACTCTTGGTCTTCCTTTCCTGGGGCGGTCCTCATGTGAGCCAGTTTCTTTGTAGCGCTTGATGGTTTTTGCCACTGCACTTGGGGACACTTTCAAAGTTTGCCCAATTTTTCGGACTGACTGACCTTCATTTCTTAAAGTAATGATGGCCACTCGTTTTTCTTTACTTAGCTGCTTTTTTCTTGCCATAATACAAATTCTAACAGTGTATTCAGTAGGACTATCAGCTGTGTATCCACCAGACTTCTGCACAACACAACTGATGGTCCCAACCCCATTTATAAGGCAAGAAATCCCACTTATTAAACCTGACAGGGCACACCTGTGAAGTGAAAACCATTCCCGGTGACTACCTCTTGAAGCTCATCAAGAGAATGCCAAGAGTGTGCAAAGCAGTCATGAAAGCAAAAGGTGGCTACTTTGAAGAATCTAGAATATAAGACATAATTTCAGTTGTTTCACACTTTTTTTTTGTTAAGTATATAATTCCACATGTGTTAATTCATAGTTTTGATGTCTTCAGTGTGAATTTACAATCTTCATGTAACCCTAACCCAAGCATATTAGGGGTCTGGTGTAGCATGCATGACCCTCCCTGCCTGTTATCTGCCTCCCCCAGCTTTGTTTGCTTGCCTGCCTTATAATACTGCCTGCTCAGTATGAGCCTATGGTATTTTCTGCCACCCGGTTATTCTTGTCCTTTGTAAAGAATCGGAATAGTGCAATGCCGGCTGGAGCCCTGAAATGCTGCTGTTCCTGCTCTGCTGTATAAAAATAGGTATGGCTAAATTTTGCTTCCTCCTGGGTTATGGATTTCGTTAACCCTTTAACAGCAGTAAAGACCACAGGGGGCTATATCGTGAGTATGGTGGGTAGCCTCTGCAGGATCCTGTAGGGTTTATGTCATCAGGAAGCAGCGATATCTGATCACCACAGGTCTGGATTTTCTTTCCTCCGATATTGCTGGGGGAAGCCTCATCGAGTCCTCCGCAGGTTGCGTATGAATGGCTGTCCATATGATGTCTCCGTCTCCTCTGTACACCTGATGTCGGCTTTATACAACCGCTATACAGAGGTAATACCAGGCCATCCCTGAGATCACCCAGGACATAAAGTCTTCAGTATACAGCAATGTTTTTTTTTGCATGGGACAGTAGTAAATACTTTCCTACATTGACATCTGACATAAGTCGTCTGGGACCCTCTGCATATATCTCTGTGCTAACATCGCTCCCCGCTCCTATATGAAGGCCGCCTCTGTGGTGGGTCCGGGTTGCCCTTTAAGGAAGGGAAATTGTAAAGCATGACCTGCTGTTGGCATTTCACTGCTTGCTCTGTAATACACTGGTCTATTCATCGTGTTTCCTCATGGTTCTTCCGAATGTTCAGCCGTACACGCAGAAGCCTCTACTTTAAAGGGAACCTGTCACCCCCCCAGGGTGTTTTTAAGTAAAAGAGTCACCTTCAACAGCACCAAGGCTGCATTCTGTGGAGGTGGCTGTTATGTTTCTTATCCCTAGGAATGCAGAAATACAGACTTTTATAAATTGCCCGCCATACCTCTGTTGTGTCCCGGAGGTATGTTTTCTCCGCCAGTATCAACCACCTCAGAGCCGTCAATCATCTCTCTCTTGCGTCTGTGCGCCGCCTCCTGTGTTCCTGTTAGGCTACTTTCACACTAGCGTCGTACTCGGCCCGTCGCAGTGCGTCGGGCCGACGTACCGACTCTAGCGTTGTTTGCGCTGCACAACGGGGGCAGCGGATGCTGTTTTTCTGCGCATCCGCTGCCCCATGGGGAGGTGGGGGCGGAGTTCCGGCCGCGCATGCGCGGTCGGAAAAGACGTTCTTGATGCAGCAAAAAACGTTGCAAGCAACTTTTTTTGCTGCTAACGGTCCGCCACAACACGACGCAACCATTGCACGACGGTTGCGACGTGTCAATGCGTCGCTAATGTTACTCTATGGAGAAAAAACGCATCCTGCAAGCACTTTTGCAGGATGCGTTTTTTCGCCAAAACGACGCATTGCGACGTATGCACAAAAACGCTAGTGTGAAAGTACCCTTACATGCCCTGATGTAAGTTCCCAGGCAGCACGCATGGCGCATGCCCTAGAAATGTTGGCAGAGCGCAGGCGCCGGGCATGTAACAGGAACACAGGAGGCGGCGCACAGACGCAAGAGAGAGATGATTGACGGCTCTGAGGCGGTTGATACTGGCGGAGAAAACATACCTCCGGAACACGATAGAGGTATGGCGGGCAATTTATAAAAGTCTGTATTTCTGCATTCCTAGGGATAAGAAACCTAACAGCCACCTTCACAGAATGCAGCCTTGGTGCTGCTGAAGGTGGCTCTTTTATATTTATATTAATTTAATCAGGTAGGAGAGAAGTAGAACTGGGTTATAGTGTTGCCGTTCAGTTTTTCCTATTAGTAGGGATGATTTTAGGAGATGGCAAACTGGGCAGCTGATCAGGACCTCGGCTTCTAGGGACAGGGGAGTGGAGAGTAGGAATATTTGGCTATTGTTTGGTGGTTTTAGGCATTGTATAGTAGTAATATTAAGGCACTGAATGGCAGAATTATTTGGCAATCTTCAGATGTAAACACGGAATGTGTATATGCTTGAATTACAAGGGAAAAAACCCCGCAAAGCCTATGAGCAGGTGGAACCACATTAGCCACAGGACTAGACATTGGCATATGACATATAGGGAGCCTGTCGGCATGACTTGGAAAATGGCTGCAGGATATACATTTTTATAGTTTGTAGATCTGGCCAGGAACCACCGGCAGAGATGGACTAATCCTATGCCGTCCCCCAGCCGACAACTCCCCGCACCGCTCTAATTGACTGTCATGTCTCTTCTCTGTACACTCGTGAGAGACACCTGTCAATCGCCTGGAGTGGCGCTGGGGTTAAGTATTTTTATGGTTCTCGGCTGGATTTTCAGACATTTATTTTTCTCAAACAATCTTGCAGCCAGGCCCTGATTCATGCTGCTTTGTCCGTCGTCTGACTGATTCCCTTTAAGGAGGTTTACAGGAGTAGCTTTTTATTAACCAGCTGCTTGAGGGACCTGAAGGGTTTGCACTAGCATACCTGGATGTTTAGCGTTTAGTTCCACGTGACTCAATTGCTCAGGCGGATCCAAACTTCTGGCCTCAGTCAAGCCTGGAAAGTGCCAAAGGCATGATGGAGGTGCAATATCGAGGACACGTGGGACCTCTGAAGAGCCAGAGAACGTAGATGCCAACGCAGCCTGGCCCATACCCCCTCAAACACATTAAAACAGGTTATGTCATTTTTAGATACTGCGGGGTATATAGAAAGTTTGTGCCTAACTGTACTGTAGTGCCCTAGCAAAACCTCTGACTGACCTAACCAACATCAAGCTGCTTCCAATAGTTGAATGCTCAGACGTTGCGAGCGCTCTCTTTCTACACTGAAAGCTTCTCTTGCCAGTTCTTTGTTGCAAGCTGCAGATTTCATCGGAAGGTTTCTGGTACAAACTGATGCAAGTGCTTACGGCAGTGTTCCCCAAGTCGGTCCTCAAGAGCCACCAACAGGTCATGTTTTCAGGATTTCCTTAGCATTGCACAGGTGATAATTGCATCACCTGCACAGGCAATAATTCCATCACCTGTGCAATACTAAGGAAATCCTGAAAACATGACCTGTTGGTGGCTCTTGAGGACCGGACTTGGGGAACACTGGCTTACGGTTTTGGGGCACATCTTGGTCAGATAAATGCCAGTGGGGAAGACCACTCAGTCATGTGTTTGAGCAGAAAACTTCTAGGGAGGTGGTCTACACCGCCGTCGAGAACAAGTGCCTAGCCATTGCATGGGTCCTTCAAAGATTGCAGCCATATCTCTATGGAGATACATTTCCAGTAGTTACCGATCACAACCCTTTTAGCTGGTTACATCGGGTGGTGGGTGACAGTGGCAAACTACGGAGGTGGAGCCTAGCTTTACAGGGCAAGAAGTAGAAGTAGTGACAATGGGGACGCAGATGGGTTATCTTCCCAAGGAGAAACTGGTGACATGGGCTTGTGAGACGATTTGGAAATCAATCACCCATGATATCTCTAAAAGGGGAAGGTGTTATGGATCAGATAAATAAAAATCCTATATTACTACACACCTGAAGTCATCGTCCTCTGAGTAAAGAAATTAACAAGGATTTGACAGTTTACAGGAAGACCAAATGTTTTCTTTGTACTTACTCATCATCAGAGAGGTGTTATTAATATGCAGGAAAAGATGATTGCCCCTACCGTAGACTGGTCGTCTCCAGCCCTTACCCGGGACATCACATGGCACAAGGGAAAGATAATATTTCAATTCCATTTCTATAATATTCTGATGTCGGCAGAATCCATGGATATACCTGTGATTGGGGGACAGAGAAACCACCCAAACTTTTGGCCTTGGGAAACCAAAGAAATGTAATATCAATCAAAATTATGGAGATATCCTAATGGGTAACGTTTCTCCTTATGGAGAGTGACATACCATCTCTGGCTTGTCAAGGTAAGGAGGCTTATTCGCCGTGCAATGCTCCTCTGGGAATTTAAATATGCAAATTGCCTCTTCTGAGAAAAAGAGGACTTAAACTCTACAGCGCCACCTATTGGAAGTAGCGATCCTACAAGTCACAATCAACCCTTTAACGAGTCGTGCAATATGACTTAGGATAAAAGCCAAATCAGTATCTCAATGGATGGAGATATCCTAGTCATGTTTGGTGCATCTATGGTGGTAAAAATATGCTCGGAAAAGTGACAGTCATATTATCCCACTAGTAGGGCCCTGTAAGAAAATATGACATCCATTAGAATTGTGTCCTGAAACTCTTTCCACGCATATAATTGGCCATCCTACTTTTTATGCACGGGTTGATGGAGATTCACCTAAATATGGGGTTTAGCTACTTCTGATGACGTTATGACCAATAACCATGCCAAGTTGGATGTGGCTGGACACTTTTGAACAACACTGAAGATGGTGCCTTGTCCTAAATTGGGGAGGAAAAAAGTTTTCTATGTTGACCTGTCGCTGTGCTTAGGGGCACAAAGGGAATGTCTTCACCAAGTTATCGATCCTTCTGTACATTTCCAGGAGGAACGACCGTGTAACTACACAACGCATATTTTTTTTTAATTAAAGATGCCCCAGAATGGCTACTTCATCTGGTAAAATTATTTATCACAACAGACATCTCAGGAGCACTAAACCTGTAAATCAAGGGCAGCAACATTAGGGCTGCAACATTAGCATAAGTGTTAGTGACAATTGTTTTGGATAATGATGATGACATAGCCCCCAGTAGATTCGGGGGTCCGGCATATGCAGTTTGTGGTCGATGTGTAGTCTTTGAGATCTTTGTTATCGTACAGAGCCCACTGGAAAAAGTTCTGCGGCTGAACTGATAATAACCTCTTGTTCTGTACGCTGACATTTGGAAAATCTTATGCTCCGGTGTTGTGGATGATAAGTTTGTGCTGTGTTCTTCCCAGAATAGTAGTGATCTGGGAGGGTAGTGTTTTGTTTTTTATTTTTTTCATTTGCAGAGTGCTTACTTTTGAAGTTTTAATCAACATAAAACCTTTTTGCTAAAGCAGTTTTTATATGTCGCGTGTCCTCATAGATGCATTGCCAGAATGTGTTTACTTGCATTAGTATCAGTTCTACTTTTTCCACTAGGTGTTTTTTTATCTTATTTTATTTATTTTTATTGATTTCCAATCCTTAGGCTAGGCCATCAATATCTGATAGGTGGGACTACGAAACTCCTGCCATCATCTGTTACCAGCAGCTGCCAGAAGTTCTCGAATGCAGCCGGTTCACCGCAGCTCTGTCGAATCTCTACTGGCCGCTGCCGGTTTCACCTCCTACTCATTTGTATAGGCGGTGGATCTGCAACTATAGCTTTTTATAGTGGCCGCTGCCACTATAGCTTTGACGGAGCTGCTGTGTTCCGGCTGCATTCGAGAACTTCTGGCCGCCACCTGTAACTTCTGATCAGCGGGGGATGTCCGGCGTCTCGCCTCCACTGATCAGATATTGATGGCCTAAACTAGGGCTAGGCAATCAATAATAAAGTAGTGACCAACCTCTTTAATGCCTCAACACTCCCATTAGCAGCTGAACAAACTCACAAGAAGTGACCCCATCCACATTTGACTAATCTTCCGATATCGACGGATTCGGTCTAATGTCTATGGGGCTTCCCAACTGTCCCAGATTGTCAGGGCCAGCAGGATCTGAGATGTCCAATTTCGGACTGACGATCCTTTTGTTCTCCTTGAGATAAGCTTCCTCCAGAGCTGTTTGGTAGCATCTCTCATATAACAAACATAGGAGTTCTTGGCCATAACTGTGCATGGGAGATTTGGGGGGAGATAGCTGCTGTCCTAACAATGACTTGACAGCTATCTAAAGTGTATGGGGGGCTTTCCTATTGCTCTTGATAAGGATCCCTATTAAACCTACTCCTGCCACAAACAATGCTACATTCACTGTCTAAGATCTGTATATGCTATAAAGATGGTGTCTTCATTTGTGTAGTGACATTATTGAGCCTAGAATTGAAGGGGTTGTTCCGTAACAATAAATCACCTATAATTATTGGGTCCTATTGTTGGACATGCTCTGATCAGTAGAACAGGGGTCACAAGGTCTCCTGTGTGAATGAAGTGGTAGTGAGCATGTGTGACCGACCACTGCTCCACTTTCACATGCTCACTAAAGCTCCATTCACACAGGGAACTTTAGGCCCCCTGCTCGTGAGATATGCAGTGATCTCAGCAGCTTGACCTCCAGAAATTTACACTTGATACCTCTATGTTAAAAATAATGTTTTTGTAGATGAAGCCCAAGTTGTACATACAAAGAAAAATAGGACCAGATCCATGGGCAGAGCCCATTGAACAAGCGTGAATCCACTCTTATCGGTAGTGCCTGAAGACCCAACGATGCCAACAACAGAATACTCGCCTGGTTTGGAAAATATTGGGTACTCTTGTCTTAAAACTCTAAAATAATGTGCTCAGATATTTGGCTTATTTTAATTTTTACGGGACAGTTCGTTTGGATCAAAAAACCCTGCAGACCACCTAGACTGTGATCTTCAAGGAGAGCTCATCCAAGTCTTGGTTCAAGGAACCCCCAAATCCAACATAAACTGATCTCACTGTACAATAGTATTCGTAATCTGGAAAACCTGAGAAAATTACTCATGAGTTTCGGCATTTTCAGAAGATTATCTTTTACTGATCAGCTGCTACGTGTGGAGACAGTTACTCCGCTCCTGACACATTTTGATCTTGACATACGACCAGAGTGTCTTTAAATCTGTTAACAGCTGCTTTCTGAAAGCTATAAATGTTATGAGGAAGTTTACTAATAGTCTGAGGATATCTAGACACTGAGTGTAGTACCATAAATTTGTTACTGTAGCCTTTATGGCAGCTGCTTGACACCACTTTCAAGAATAAAAGAGAAGGTTAATGCAAAGTTGCCCATTAATGCTTCATTATATAGTATCGGAAGGAAAAACGTTAGAGTTCAGTACCAGTTGCCCAGTGGTTTTTCCTTTTGTTGCCGGTTCCCGGCATTAGCAGGAACTATAGTTCCTTGTGGTAAGTGGACTTTTAAGCCTTTGTTTTACCATTATTATTTAGAAGACCATTGTCATCATTTTACATAGTTAAAATTAAAAAGCGCTTGTAAAAACGCAAATGCAATTTTGTAATTTACTTATTAAAAATCCTCCTTTCTCAAAGAATTTTTAATTTTACTGTTTGTGGCTTGTTACATACAGCAGGTGTCAGGGCTGTTCTGAACCTGATCGGATTTCCTCCAATGTTACAAAAAAAAAAATCAAACATAAACCTAAAGAGATTAAAGGTACCGTCACACTAAACGATATCGCTAGCGATCCGTGACGTTGCAGCGTCCTGGCTAGCGATATTGTTTAGTTTGACACGCAGCAGCGATCAGGATCCTGCTGTGATGTCGCTGGTCGTTGAACAAAGTTCAGAACTTTATTTGGTCGTCCGATCGCCGTGTATCGTCGTGTTTGACACCAAAAGCAACGATACCAGCGATGTTTTACACTGGTAACCAGGGTAAACATCGGGTTACTAAGCGCAGGGCCGCGCTTAGTAACCCGATGTTTACCCTGGTTACCAGTGTAAAATGTAAAAAAAACAAACAGTACATACTTACATTCACGTCCCCTGCCGTCCGCTTCCTGCACTGACTGAGCGCCGTAAAGTGAAAGTGAAAGTACAGCACAGCGGTGACGTCACCGCTGTGCTGTTAGGGCCGGCGCTCAGTCAGTCCAGGAAGCGGACGGCAGGGGACGTGAATGTAAGTATGTAGTGTTTGTTTTTTTTACATTTTACGCTGGTAAGCAGGGTAAACATCGGGTTACTAAGCGCGGCCCTGCGCTTAGCAACCCGATGTTTACCCTGGTTACCCGGGGACCTCGGCATCGTTGGTCGCTGGAGAGCGGTCTGTGTGACAGCTCTCCAGCGACCAAACAGCGACGCTGCAGCGTCGCTTAATGTGACGGTACCTTAACAAGAACCTAACTTGGTATGCAGGTAACACTGGCCACTAAACAGACAAAACCTAAGATAAAAACAAGATGAGCAAATACCCTGCAGCAAGTTAATGGCAATAGTGCATGGAAATAACACAGGGCACTTTGTTAACATAATTCTAACTATTCACTGTGGTCTCTGGTAAATATGTCCAGAAACACCTGAAATACAGGTGAGGATCTATGAAGATGCTGCCTATTTGGTAATCAAGAAAGGATGACTGGGGGATACATGATGGAGTCAGATAAAATAGTTTGAGCGGTTGTCAGAAAGTTCTAATGTCTTGGATACCGAAAAGAATGAAGAAAAATCTTTATTTTAAAACCTGTAGACTAGTAGTCCAGGTACATGGACCAATTAGTGGCGCGAAACGACCACCGATTGGTAAAAAATTAGCAATTTGTGGTCTTGTACATACCTCTTTACACAGGCAGATCAAAGTAATTGACGCGCACTGAACACTCTGTAGTAGATTGCTCGGTGCACTTAGGATGCCAATGTTCACGGCAGTGCGAGTCCAGTTTACATAGGACGATGCACCGATTTTTTTTTTTATGGTGCTGCACAATAGATTTCACTCTATAAAAGACTTTTACTCGTTCATCGGCAGCTTGTTTATACAAGCTGTGAAATGTTTTTAACAACACTCGGTCACAATTATCGTGCGGTGTAAATGCCCCTTAAGATATCTATGGCCTTAGTGCATCAAGGAGAGCACCAGCCAGAGGAGTATCGCTGGTAGGCGCGTACACACTCGGATCCTAGTACAAGTCCCCTGGGTGCGATTTTAAGTAAATATCATTCACGTGCTGCAGATTTTTTTTTCCACCCTAATGTGTAGTAAAATATTTACAGATCACTGTCTTCTGCCATTCCCAGCACCGATCCAGTCCTCGTGACCGGAGTTGTGACTAGCCGGACAACTCCGATGTTTGCTGTGCAGATGAGAAGTCACTTCTCAATGACACTCTGAACGTGACTATCACAGACTTGCTTTGAGAGCTTCTGACCGAGAACTGTGAATTCAGGACAGTCACAGCTGAGGTCACAAGATGGCGGAGAGGGACTTGGAGCAGTGCCGGCACCGGTAGAAGGCTGCGATCGGTAACGCATACAGAATAGACGTAAGTGATACCACTCTGGTGCTGAAATTAAAAAAATTATGCCGACGTGGTACTTTAAATCTGCAGTAAAATCCAAATTTTACACATACTGATTTGAAGTGATTTGAAGCCCCCCCCCCCCAAAAAAAAAAAAAAAAAAAGAGGTACCACGCGAAGCTGCCTTTTTAAGGTGTCCAAACACATAAAAAGCTTCATTTTACTCCCTTACAATAAGCATTAGACATCTATTGTCTCTTTCTGATATCCTGCCAACATGAATCCCTTTTTTGGCTTGTAAAACCTAATGGACATCTTTTATTCATCGCTCTTGAGCTCCTTAACATCAGCAAATTTTTGGATGCTGCTATTAGGTTTATCCAGTCATACATTTCCGTACGTGACAGAATATAAACCAATAAAAGATATCGCTGCTATCTTCAGCCATTGTTTTTTTTACCATAAGAGTTTGAAAGTTTAAAAGAATACGGGATTATAAGAAATAAAGGGGGCGATTCGCCAAAACCTTTTTCTCTAGTCACCTTCCACGATGGCATATGGAGGTTGCCTCTTTGCCCTAATGGGGAACAGGAAATGGAGAGGTTAAAAGGCCCTCCCACCTCCCTCTCACCAGTGTCTTTCCTGTTCCCCATGGGACAGGAGAGGTTTACTTCGTATGCAGTGGTGGCCGGTGACTGCTGCATTTGACAAGCGTCGGCTTGTGTGTAACCGGGCAGCATGGGGTCGTATCTTACCTCCCCGCCTATGCTGCTCCCGTCGCGCCGCGCTGCGGTGTCCTCGGGACCTGTGCCTAGCCTTCCCGCGCCCCCGTGAGGGCAAAGCAGGCTAGTGTTTCCTGACCGGAGTCCTCCTGGAGCTCTCCGGTCTCCTTCTCCTCCACATGCCGCTGGCAACCCGGAAGTGATCGCGCGCGTCACTTCCGGTCCTTTCTGCGCTCCCTGGAGGCACTTCCGCCGGCGGTGTCTCGTGCAGGACGGCGTCCTCCACACTGGACCATGGAGGGGAAGAAGTGTATCCACATCGCTGGGGGCAGGTGCATACCGCTGTGTATAAAACCTGCCAGAAAACGTCGCAGGTAAGACTGTCCTGTCATGGAGAGCAGTACCTGCCCTGCGCTTGCAGAGCCCAGCGCTGCCCCTGCCACAGTAAGTGCCGCAGGAACAGGGGTCCTTAGGTAGTAACTTTGGGGTATCCTTTAGTCACTCTCTCTCCCCTCTCATTACAGGGAGAAAAGTCTGTCCCCAAAACTACTAAAAAGAAATGTGCCATCTGTACCATTAAGCTGCCGCCTTCATGGGAGAAAAAACTCTGCAGGACCTGTACTGACAAAGTTGTCAGGGCAGAGCAACCTTCTTTACTAGAGGAAATCCGATCCCTGGTCAAGCAAGAAGTGCAATCCTCCCTAGCAGCCTTTACCCCTCGACCCCCTCCACCACCCTCTCCAGCCAAAAAGAGGAAGATTCAGGAGGAGGATTCTGAATCTGAGTCACACCTCTCCTATGCCTCATCCTCAGGTCGACAGGAGGCATCTACATCCTCTATTACATCTGAAGCCAGAAAATATCTCTTTTCTTCAGACTGGATTGAGGACTTAGTAGCTGCGGTGCGCAGTACTATGGGGCTGGAGGAGGAGCCAGAACCACAGTCCATACAGGACCAGATGTTTGGTGGCATAACTAAGGGTAAACGGGTGGGGTTTCCAATCCACCAGAATATATCTGATATGATTGACCAAGAGTGGGAATTACCTGAAAAACGTCTCAGTACTCCATCCGAGATGAAGCATAGATTCCCCTTGGAAGGCGAGTTGGCCAAATGGGATGTCCCTAAAGTTGACTCTCAGGTGGCAAGAGTGGCTAAAAGAACGGCTCTTCCATTCGAAGACTCGTCACAGTTAAAGGATCCGATGGACAGGAAGATAGAGAGTCTATTAAAGAAATCATGGGAGACCTCCTCGGTAGCCCTCAAAGCCAATATCGCATCAACATGCGTGGCTAGAGCTCTATTCCGCTGGATAGGTGAACTGGAGACTCACATATCCCAGGGCACTTCAAGAGCTGAATTGTTAGACTCCCTTCCTAGTCTCCTTAGAGCCACGGGTTTCCTAGCGGATTCTTCTATGGAAACTATCAGAATTGCTGCGAGGTCGTTAGTAGTGTTGAGCGATACCGTCCGATACTTGAAAGTATCGGTATCGGAAAGTATCGGCCGATACCGGCAAAGTATCGGATCCAATCCGATACCGATACCCGATACCAATACAAGTCAATGGGACTCAGGTATCGGACGGTATTCCTGATGGTTCCCAGGGTCTGAAGGAGAGGAAACTCTCCTTCAGGCCCTGGGAACCATATTAATGTGTAAAAGAAAGAATTAAAATAAAAAATATTGCTATACTCACCTGTCCGACGCAGCCGGGACCTCAGCGAGGGAACCGGCAGCGTTGTTTGTTTAAAATTCGCACTTTTACTTGGTTACGTGAGGTCCCGGCTTGTGATTGGTCAGGGCGGCCATGTTGCCGGGACGCGGACCAATCACAGCAAGCCGTGACGAAATTACGTCACGGCTTGCTGTGATTGGTCCGCGTCCCGGCAACATGGCCGCCATTAACCAATCACAAGCCGTGACGTCACGGGAGGCTGGACATGCGCGTATTTTGAAAAGCGCGCGTGTCCAGCCTCCCGTGACGTCACGGCTTGTGATTGGTCCGCGTCCCGGCAACATGGCCGCCATTAACCAATCACAGCAAGCCGTGACGTAATTTCGTCACGGCTTGCTGTGATTGGTCCGCGTCCCGGCAACATGGTGCCGTGACCAATCACAGCAAGCCGTGACGAAATTACGTCACGGCTTGCTGTGATTGGTCCGCGTCCCGGCAACATGGCCGCCATTAACCAATCACAAGCCGTGACGTCACGGGAGGCTGGACACGCGCGCTTTTCAAAATACGCGCATGTCCAGCCTCCCGTGACGTCCCGGCTTGTGATTGGTTAATGGCGGCCATGTTGCCGGGACGTCACTGGAGGCTGGACACGCGCGCTTTTCAAAATACGCGCATGTCCAGCCTCCCGTGACGTCACGGCTTGTGATTGGTTAATGGCGGCCATGTTGCCGGGACGCGGACCAATCACAGCAAGCCGTGACGTAATTTCGTCACGGCTTGCTGTGATTGGTCCGCGTCCCGGCAACATGGCCGCCCTGACCAATCACAAGCCGGGACTTCACGTAACCAAGTAAAAGCGCGAAATTTAAACAAACAACGCTGCCGGTTCCCTCGCTGAGGTCCCGGCTGCGTCGGACAGGTGAGTATAGCGATATTTTTTATTTTAATTCTCTTTTTTACACATTATTACATTAATGTTGTTGCGATACCCGATACCACAAAAGTATCGGATCTCGGTATCGGAAATTCCGATACAGCAAGTATCGGCCGATACCCGATACTTGCAGTATCGGAATGCTCAACACTAGTCATTAGTACAGACTAACTCGGCCAGAAGGGCGCTGTGGTTAAAAATGTGGTCTGGTGATATCACCTCCAAGGCCAAATTATGCGCCATACCATTTAAAGGTAACTACGTCTTCGGGCCTTCTCTTGATGAGATCTTGGAGAAAGCAACCGATAAAAAGAAAGCCCTCCCAGAACAAAAAAACTCCCAAAAAGAAGTTTTTTCGTCCCTTTCAGGCCCAAACCTCTCAGAGAGGGAAAGGCAAGTCCGGGAGGTGGAGTTACCTGAAGGGAGGGGAGAGAAACATCCTTATCCCTCAACAACAGCAGCAACAGTCTCAACAAGAGAAACGGTGACTTCGATCCAGTGGGGGGGGAGACTTTCAAATTTTTACTCCCAGTGGCAAAACATCACCTCTTGCCCCTGGATCCTCAATGTCATCAAAGAGGGTCTCCTAATAGAATTCATTTCCTCCCCCCCACGGGGTCTAAAAGTCACCTCCCTACCTTCCCTGAAAGATCAATCCAATTTGGAGTCCGGTCTCAGGGCCCTAAAGATGTCAGGTGCGATATCCCAGATACCGGAATCGGAGAGGGATCGAGGCCACTACTCTCGCTTATTCCTGGTTCCCAAACCGTCGGGCGAGTCCCGTGTCATTATAAATCTAAAGAATCTCAATCGGCATATCAAGTACCGAAGATTCAAGATGGAATCAGTGAAGAATGCCATTCCCTTGATAGGTCCACACTCCTTCATGGCCACTCTCGATCTGAAAGATGCCTACTTTCACATCCTCATTTACCAAAGACATCGCCAATATCTCAAATTTGCTGTACAGAGGGGGCATCTGATAGAGCACTATCAATTCAACGTCCTCCCTTTTGGAATTTCCTCTGCTCCAAGGGTATTTTGCAAAATAATGGGGGAAGTGGTCTCCTTTATCCGGAGGCAAGGCGTCTGTATAGTGCCGTATCTAGACGACCTTCTGTTAATAGCTCCTACCAAACAGGCCCTGGAGTCTCATGTATCCAAGACTCTCGAAATCCTGACATCTCTTGGATGGGTGCCGAATCTGGAAAAATCTCACCTACGACCCTCCAAATGCAGGAAATTCCTGGGAGTTCTCCTGGACTCTGCAAGACAAATGTCCTTCCTCCCATTGGAACACCGTCTAACCCTTCTATCAAAGGTCAAAACGTTCAGGGACACCAGATCCCCTACAATCAGAGAAGGCATGTCTCTTCTAGGCTCGATGACAGCCTGCATTCAATCGGTACCATGGGCCCAGGCCCATTCCAGAATTCTTCAGGCACATATCCTGCAGAATTGGGATGGTCATCCCAGTTCTTTGAACAAAAAACTGTACACGCCAGGTCGTGTCAAAGCCTCCCTGGCATGGTGGATGTCCCCAAAAAATGTACAAAAAGGGGTCAGCTGGACGCAAGTCCCACTGACCACAGTTACAACAGACGCCAGCAAAAGAGGCTGGGGGGCCATGATAAATCACAGCCCTTTCCAAGGCCTCTGGGACCAGTCAACAAGCAGGAAGTCTTCCAACTACAGAGAGCTAAAAGCTGTAGAAGAAGCCCTACTAGTAGGAGGTCATCTTATCAAGGGACATCACATTCGGATATATTCGGACAATGTGACCACGGTGGCCCACATCAGACATCAGGGCAGTTCAAAAAACAATTGCCTGAAGAACATATCTGCCCGACTATGCTCCTGGGCAGAAAGACATCTCTTATCTCTGACGGCGGTTCACCTGAAAGGCTCATCTAACATTCAGGCAGACTATCTAAGTCGCCAGGACATACATCCGGGGGAATGGTGCTTGAGCAACCGAGGTTTCGAGATGCTGGTGAACAAATGGGGTCTCCCAGAAATCGACCTCTTTGCATCCAGCCTAAATGCGAAAGTCGAAGCATTCTTCTCTCTGAACCCCAGGGACGGCCCCAAAGGAGTGGATGCACTAGTCCAGAAGTGGAATTTTCGGCTGGCTTATGCGTTTCCACCAATTCCAATACTGGCGAAAGTCTTACAGAAAGTGCGAGAAGAACAAACACCTACCATATTGGTAGCTCCGCTGTGGCCCAAGAGAAGTTGGTACAACCTGATAGTGGACCTACGGGTGGATGGGCCGTTCCACTTTCCGATGGAAGAAGACCTTCTTTCTCAGGGACCAATCCATCTCCTAGATGCCTACAAGTGGAATCTGGCGGCATGGCTACTGAAGCCCAAATATTAAGAGCCAGAGGACTATCAGAAGCAGTGGTTTCCACACTTCAAAAATCTAGGAAACCGGTAACCATTGCTATATATAATAAAATCTGGAAGAAATTCTCATCCTTTTGTCTTCCTGAGGTGCCGGATCCCTTCAACCCGAATATTTCAAAAATTCTAGATTTTTTGCAAAAGGGCTTGGAAATAGGCCTCAGGCCTAGCACCTTAAAAGTCCAGGTGTCCGCCCTCAGTTCAATATTTGATCAGGATCTGGCAAATCATCGCTGGGTTAAGAGATTCATGATATCGGCTTCTAGAATGAACCCTAAGAAGCAAATAACAATACCACTGTGGGATCTCAACCTGGTGTTACAGGGGCTCACAGGTCCCCCCTTCGAACCATTATCCTCCTGCTCCCAGAAAAATCTGATCTATAAAACAATTTTTCTAGTGGCTATTACATCAGCAAGGAGAGTGGGAGAATTGCAAGCTCTCTCAATAAGAGAGCCATACCTGTCCATTCGAGATGACTCTATAATACTACGCCTAGACCCTTCCTTTCTTCCAAAAGTCGTATCAGACTTCCACCGCTCCCAGGAAATTATTCTACCTTCTTTTTGCCAAAATCCTGCAAATCCAAAAGAAGAGAGATTCCATATGCTGGATGTTAGGCGCATTGTATTATTTTACTTAGAACAAACCAGTTCTTACAGAATTGACTATAATCTTTTTGTCCATCCATCAGGGCAAAACAAAAGAAAAAAGGTAGCCAAAAGTACTATTGACAACTGGATAAAGAGAGCAATAGCAGAGGCATACCTTGCTCAAGACAAAACTCCTCCAGTGGGAATCAAGGCTCAATCGACTAGATCAACCTCAGTCTCCTGGGCAGAAAGAGCAGGTGCATCAGCAGAGCAAATCTGCAGGGCAGCCACATGGTCTTCATTGCATACTTTCTCCAGACATTACAGATTGGATGTAATGCCCAACAAGGATTTAGCCTTCGGCCGGAAAGTACTCCAGGCCGTTGTCCCTCCCTAGCGCCAAATTAGTTGGTATTCCTCCATATGCCGTCGTGGAAGGTGACTAGAGAAAATAGAATTATTCTTACCGTTAATTCGGTTTCTAGGAACCTTCCACGACGGCGCTAGTTCCCTCCCTATACTCCTGGATTTAAATCTGGGATTCAAGGTAAACCGGTGCTATGGTTTTCAGTTATAAGTCACTGGTGAGAGGGAGGTGGGAGGGCCTTTTAACCTCTCCATTTCCTGTTCCCCATTAGAGCAAAGAGGCAACCTCCATATGCCGTCGTGGAAGGTTCCTAGAAACCGAATTAACTGTAAGAATAATTCTATTTTCCAGAATTCTGGTGTAAAGTTACAGTATTTGAGATGTTACAAAAATTTTACACACCTTGTAGTAGAGGAGGAAAAAAGACTCATTTTGGTGTTTTTACACCTGACATGACCAACTTGACTAACTTTTCAGAAAGTAGATAGGTTTAGCTGGGAAGAGATGAGGGCAAGCACAGCCGACAAAGTCAACATTAAGTAACTTGACAGTGCTGTGAGATAAAAGCTGCAAGAGGTGCAATGAGCTGTACATTTTTTGTTTGTTTGTTTAGGCATAGATCTCAATTAAAATAACAAATGGAGACATACTGATTTTGTCAGTCTGATGGATCCTCTTCAGAGGTATATGTCGGCTATGGAAGCGACATCTGCACTGTGCAGATAAAATGAGCTAAAGCCTTTGATTGGTGGTAGCAGTCAGATGGCTAAAAGAGCACGCCATTGGATGTTTCTGTGATCCGCATAAATTATGAGACTTTTCTTTATTTTAATCCGGTGAAGCCTTTGTGGTACTACAATGTTAAAAACTGCAAATGGCCTCTTGGAGAGGAAGAGAGCAGAAACTCTAGTGCCAGCTACAAGAGGTAACAATCCTAAAAGTCAACCCCATAGAGGGACTAACTGCATGGCTTAGGACTGGAAGCCAAACCTGATGTTTAATTTACAGAAATGTATGTCTGCGTCTTTGCCCTTCATCGGTACAAATCAGTAGAAATGGTCGGCTGGGTTAGAGATCTATGAGAGGAGATCTAAGGGGTGATATGTCTAAATTTTGAGAGACTGCCAAGGTGGCATATGGAGACTTATGGGCCATGCAAAGCTGCCCTAGAAATGTTATCTTCTGCCACCTATTGCCAGTAGCAATAGTAAATAAATCTATATGGCTTTGCTTCATGACTTGGAATTGGAGGCTAAACCAGAAGCTCTATTTGCAGACACGTGTTTCAGAGTTTTTGCCCCAAATCAGTGCAAAGCAGGAGACTGTTTGTTAAAACTGTAGACTCATTGTAAATAGCGTCATCAGACTCTTCTAGCCGTGCTCTCCTATATTTAAAGGTGCTACCTAACTGGGAAAAATGATAAAACCCAGCAGATTTTAAAGTACAAAAAGAAACCTTGCTCGCCTCTTCTTCTTTCTGATGGCTGGCACGTGACGTTCACTTTTTTGGTTATTTGATGCTGTCATCGCCTCTTGACCCATGCTGAGCCCATGTATTTGTCACACATCATCATGCGCTCATTGCCTTATATAGAAGGCGGAGAGGTTACCGGCCATTAGACAGACTCCTTATGTCTTGGCAGACTGTATATACAACAGACATATGGTCCCCATTACTGAGAAATGCTAAAAATCTAACAATTCTTACATTCTATTTTTATTCACCTTTTTGCAACCAAAGCGTAAATGTCAAATCTCATAAAAAAAAAATATATTCACTGACTTCTCAGTTACTGTAGGATAATATGTCAGTCTGTGGCATATTCTAGGAAACCTTCCAGAAGGGCCTTTATACATACACAATGTGACAGTTATTTTTGCAATCTCCTTTTCATCGTCCGGTTGCCTAATGTTACAGGTCTGAAATCTGCTGCACCCCTACTCCTATTTTCTCATGATAACCATTTTAAGGCACAAGTATGATGTCTTATCAGCCAGAAACAAAATAGCAAAATCACACTTATGCAAGTGACCACTGCATCCAATCACTGGCCGCAGCGCTGACTTATTGGTTCCCCAGTGCAGCAAGTGGTTGTCTGCAGATCTCACACCTGTCCAGACCCAGCAGGAAATCTGGAGAATGGGGCGGCCTGAGGATCATTGGGACAGGGGCCATTTTTTCCCCCAATGTGAAGCTCTTTGCCACATGGGTTTTTTTTTGCCTTCCTCTGGATCAACATGTTAGGGCATGTTAGGTTAGGCTATGGGTTGAACTAAATGGATTTAAAGTCTTCCTTCAACCTTAATAACTATGTAACTATGAGGGATCGGTAGCTTGAGCATTATATGTTTCTAGTGTCGCCTACTCCTACCAAACCCTCATAGAACGTTTGGCCTGTGTGTTCTCAAATGGGAGAACATAGGGGATTAAGAAGAACATTTCTACCCAGTTTTTTTGCCCCCCGATTGCTGTCAGAGGAGGGTTGGAACCGCTAGAGTCAACTGTTCCCGACAAAATAGTTATGTAGTGCGAATTTGTGTGTGCGCTTTATCAAATTCTTAGAGGGGAGAAACGGGAAAGGAGAGTCCGCTCACCCAAGTTGCAGCGAGGATCCGGCTGATTTCTTCGCACGGAAAAACCTGGAACCGGCTCAAACAAAATAGAGGAACGAAATCCAGCTATGTGTACTATAAAATCCAAATTTATTGTAGAAAAATGAGCTAAAGTGCATGGCAGTTCTGACATGACTGAGACCTATGTGTTTCAGCTCCTTGGAGCCTTCGTCGTGAGCTGAAACGCGTAGATCTGTCACTTTGGAACTGCCATGCACTTTTAGTTCATTTTTCTACAATAAATTTGGATTTTATAGTGCACACCTGCTGCCTCACTGGATTTCGTTCCTCTGTTATGTGCATTAATATTTAGACGTATGGGACGCACACAACCTTACACCCACCTCACCCCATTCTCTGTGTAAAAGTCCTCCACAAAAAATATTTGAGTTCTCCAAAGAACTAAAAACTATTTTTCCTGGGGCATTAGAGGTGGACAGGTGGTCCCTTTATGGATAGTAATAAAATCAGAATTTGGGGGGAGGATATGAGAAGTAAAACAAACAAACACAAAGTCCGCCTGTTGGGGTCCGTGTGTGATCCTCCATTCTTCGCACACAACTGCCATAGAGCTGGATAGTTTTCTCAGTATGGCCAAAGGAGATGTTTTATCTTTTGTAGGACCCGCGGCTCCTACTGTGTGTGAGATAAACATTCTGGTATACTATATTCCCTTACCAAGTTAAAGAAAAAAAGAAGAAGGAACATCAGGTTCTGTAAACTGATGGTCAGTAATGAGTTTGCCATATTTTTCGATCACTTATTTTTTTTTTTGTGCTATTCAGGCTAATAGAAGAAGGTCCCTGTCCCTGTAAGATACTGGCATTACATAGGGCAGCATATGGATGTGTATATAGTTAATGTTCTATATAGTTCCAGTATTTTCTGCAGTGACAATCGTAATCTAATCTCCTTATTCGCCATACATATACAGTACCAAGACCAGTACTGCCCTAGCAAGTCTTGGCCAATATACGATCATCCTACATGGGGCATTTCTACATATGTCTAGAATCTTTTATATTTTCTTTCCTCCCCAGATGTCCTTCATTGGGGGCAGTGCTATATTTTTTTACTTTCTTCCAAAAATAGTGACCTGGGCGATTCTGAGAATGAAGTTTGGTCAGACCTTGGAGAAATGCTGCTATCTTTCTGCATTCCTGAAACCACCAGATGTGATAACTCGCTCATTGTGACCTGACGTCATTCGGCTCACCAGTACAAGATGATCTGGTTTTGTAGATCTGGCAGAGCGTACATGGAGCTTGTCGCACGTTCCTGATCTTACAGCACGAGAAATGTATGAAATGTAAACGTTTCTTTAGTTCCATAGGTTCATGACATGCAGTCCGATTTTGGCTTTTAGGCTGTGTGCACACGTACCGGATTTTTTTGCATTTTTTTTGCGTTTTTGCTATATAAAAATGCATAAAAAACACATATGCATCCCATCATTTATAATGCATTCCGCAATTTTTGTGCATATGTTGCGTTTTTTCCGTGAAAAAAAAGCACATCGCGGTAAAAAACGCAGCATGTTCATTAATTCTGTGGATTTTTTGTGGATTTCCCACTATATTATCGCATTGGGAACCTCCAGAAAAATCCGCAAAAAAACGCACAAAAAACGAAAAAAACACATGCAGATTTCTTGCAGAAAATGTCCGGCTTTGTTCAGGAAATTTCTGCAAGAAATCCTGACGTGTGCACATAGCCTTAAAGATGAAAGTTCTCTAAAAGAAAATAATATTTTGTTATATTTAGAGCAGTCTTCCTTCTTGAGGAGAGCTAATTAGCATACTTTTTTTCCCATAGTGCATTCCCATGAGTAAAAACGCTTTTATATTAGCTGATTTTGGAGCCTTAAACTTCATCCAACCATTAAATATTTACTGATCAACAGTAACTTAAAAGCGTCTAACACAGGCAGACCGGGCTTCAGGTGGGCACTGACTGATCTGTAACATATCGTTCAGTCCGCATTGGCTGCCAGTGGTCTCAACAACGTGATTCCCCTTTTACACAGGACGACGTGCTGCCGAGGACGATGATCCTTTGGGAAAACCAAAAGTTACATTAACCCAACAAATAAGCATTTTTCTCATTAGGTAGTCAGCAGCCTGTTTACACCGTAGCAATGATCATGAAACGAGCGTTCCGTTACGGTGCATTAAACGGCACGATTATCGTGAACGAGCGTTCCTATGTACCCGGTAATCATGCTGTCTAGACAGGCTGACGATCACCTGATAAACAAGCAATACGTTCATTCATCGGGTGAAGTGATCTTTTTGGTTTGCCCAGAGGACTGTGGTTTTTGGAAGTGCATCGTCCTCTGTAGATGAAACCCGCCCTGCTGAGAACAATGGCAGTGTGTGCGCACTAAGCGATCTACTGCTGAACATTAAGGCTGTGTTCACACTTTGCGGTTTTTGCTGCGGATCCGCAGCGGATTTGACGCTGTGGATCTGCAGCAGTTTTCCATGCAGGGTACAGTACAATGTTACCCTATGGAAAACAAAAACCGCTGTGCCCACATTGCGGAAAATCCCTTAAAAAAACGCGCGGAATTGCTGCGGAAAAAAAGGAGCATGTCACTTCTTTCTGCGGATTCCGCAGCGGTTTTCAACATGCACCAATAGGAAAGTGCTGTTGAAAACCCGCAGAGGAATCCGCAGAAGAAACCGCAGGAAAATCCGCAGTGAAAACCGCAGCGGTTTTGCACTGCGGTTTTTCCAAATCCGCTGTGGAAAAATCCGCAGCAAAATCTGCAAAGTGTGAACAAGCCCTTAGTGCGCCTCTCATGCTGGGTAAATGGGCTTTTAAGCAACCACCAATGGGTTAATATTTACTGATCAGCAGTCGTTTAATGTAAATTCACCTATTAGCCCCACCTGTCGGCCAAATGATGGTTCAGTCGATTATTCATCCGACTCTTGTCTCCTCCCTGTCTTCTCCCATACACAGGAGCACTCTCTGTTGATGAGAAAGCCATCGCCGGATATATGTGGCGATGACTTATCTTAGAGGACAAAATTATCAATCTAAAATCGGACATGCTGGATTCTTCTGTCCCCCAACATCATCTGTCGGGAGGCCCTCATATACATTAGACTAATGTCTGCCGAACCCCCCTAAATTCACAGGTTCGGCCGATGTTTGTCTAAAGAAGGGGCTTTCTGTCTCAATACAGCCCTTTATTTTGCCAATAACAACCAGTACCTCTCACTTGTAGAGAAGTTTTTTTTCCTGTTTCTTTTGTCTTTTTAATAGGTTCCTTACATCTCTGAATAGCGTTTATCCTATTGGTTAATATTTGGTTACTGATAAAGGCCTAGCCGGGTTATACAGGATAATTCATTAACTTACTGTTAAGATCTTTACTTGGGCAGACAATGCCAAACCATTACCCTTCTCTCATAACCGCATTGTTTCTCATGCTGACCTTTTCCATCATGGCAGATATTGCCCTTTTGGCCACCACCTTCCTTCCCCAAAAAAACTCTGAACACTGCTCTTTCAGTTTGTTTGTTGTTGTTTTTTTTTTTTTTTTCTTATTTTATGTGTAAACACATACAAATAACTATCACGTCTGTGCCACTCTTCCTATTTTAGACCCCCTCTTTTAGTTGTGGACTCTCAATTTCTGCTTTTGTTTCCTTTTTTGGCTAACTATCGAGCTGCCACCACCCTCCTTCAAAAAAAACTCTGAACACTGCTTTCTGTTTGTTTTTTTGTTGTTGTTTTTTTTTACTTATTTCATGTGTAAACACACAAAAATAGCTATCACGTCTGTGTCACTCTTCCTGTTTTAGACCCCTCTCTTAGTTCTGGTCTCTCAATTTCTGCTTCTGTTTCAGTAGAGACAAAAAAATGTGCCCCCGTCTCTTGTGTTGGGACGTGATAATGGGGGGTTAGCTGAGCCAGCCCCCTCTTTCCATCATGGCTGGCTTAGCTATTGAACTAAGCTGGTGGTGAGCATCGGTGTGGGAGGAAAGCAGCTCTGTCCCTGAGTTGTAATCAATGCACAAGTGAATAGTCCGGGGCCTGAAAAGATGGAGTCTGAAATGAGACTATTGCTCAAATTTCAGGAGTAGGGTGTAATAATAAGTTCTTTTTTCTTTTTTTTTTCATTTTTGAATACAATAAATAGATTATTCTAAGGTCGGAAAGCTCCTTTATATGAACAAAAATGTCAGTTTTCTTCCGGAAGCCGGGCTAGTGTGTGAGCCCCTTGGCTAGTGACATTTTTCCTCTTTTGTTCTGTACTCCTGAAGTGTTGTCCCATTCTGCAATTTATTGTCAATTGTTGGTGGAGCTTTGTGTGTATGTTAATGTAAGTAAATGTCTTTTTCTGGGAAGTTCCTAGCTTTGTAATTATGTTGTCATGAGATCATTGTTCACCAGTCAATCAAGCGGAGAAAGAATGTGGTCAATTATTTTTATCTTAATTGTAGATTTCGGGAAAGCTCTGCATACTGATCTGCTTGTCGGTGAGGTCGGTGACACATTTAGGAGTTATCGGACATGTTGTCACTTTAATCTTCTGTACACATAGGTCAAGGTCCGACATCGCTGTATGATGCTGGATACAAGGTGTACTGAGGGGTCATTAAGAGATCCAGGCGGGGGAGTGAAAAACAAAGACAGCCATGATTATCAGTGATAGGATCCCTACAGCATTTTAACACACAAAAAATAAAATTCTCATCCACGGTCATTGTCTCATTTCATCTTGCAGAAACATGCAGAATTCGTTATGGATCAGTTGCAGATTTCAGTTTGTGCTTTTGCAATGGGTAAAATCATTGTGAAAAATCCACAGATAAAATTTGTTATTTTAATTCCGATTATCAATTTTATTAATTTTTTTGCATCATATAAAACCTAAAGACGTTGATTTTATTACCACCAATGCCATCCTCAGGAATCTTGATAACGACCCGGTGACCGATAAGGGGAACACACTCTTTGTTTCATTTGTAGCCGACTAAATTGATTCTCCTTGCACCATTGTACTTAGAGTAATTATTGTTGTAATTTTTATATCAATACTAGTCATGAAAATAAAACACTCTGTAATATATCTGATCAGAGAAATCTGCTTCTTTCTGCTCCTGGACTGATCTTTCACTCTCAATTCAGGGGTAAAATCTTGTATTTGGTGCTTTTATAGATCTGCAGACACCGATACTCTTCTGTAAGTTCTCTTAAAATGATAATCACAGTTCTACATAGAACTTTATAAGCACCAACTATCATCTCCAATCTCCTCAATGTGGAAATCTTTGCTAACTGAAGTCAGATTGTACCCATAAATTGAGAATTTTGAGAAAAAAAAAGATCAGTCCAGGAGGAAAAGGAAGCAGATTCCTATTGTAAGATATATTCTAAAATTCCTTATTTTCTCACTACTATTGGTTTTGATGGCTACTCTTTAAGTCCCCCATGCACATTAGTTTTAAACTGGCTGGAACCTGAGATTTCAGCATGGCCGACTGACTACCTGATATGGGCCTCCCCACACAAGGGTCAGGCACTTTGCATTGAGCCGCCCAATCATTTCATTCTCCTTCGATGTCGGCTGATGCCATTTGCAAATACAAGAACTGATGACACATTCCCTTTAAAGAAGGATTGTACCTAGTGGGAGCTCCTGTGACCGACCACAGGTAAATGAGAAGGTCCTGACCAGGAGTCTTGTAGGTTCCTC
Source organism: Ranitomeya variabilis (assembly GCF_051348905.1). Taxonomy (NCBI): domain Eukaryota; kingdom Metazoa; phylum Chordata; class Amphibia; order Anura; family Dendrobatidae; genus Ranitomeya; species Ranitomeya variabilis. Next base: position 47,571,150 of record NC_135239.1, on the reverse strand, counting down.
ATGGGTCATACAAGAAGAGCGTATCTACAGCTGTAGAGCCCTTCGCATATAATCCAGCATTGCCCAGATGAGATTTGGAATAGTCTCGGCAGTAATCGCACAGATACCAGCTTTTTCTTCACGTAAACTAATCATGGGGCCACTTAGTATAAGCACGATAAACTTGTGTGGACTCTTGACTTTTGTGTGAGCGCCAATGGGTGGCACCTCACTAATTATATCAGTGGTATCATGCCAAGGAACGTCAATCGTCTATATGTAATAACTTGTCATTTGCCACTCGTTAAATTCTGTGACTTACCTTTCTCTTCTAGATCTTATGCAATGGACCAGGAACGTGTATCCCTGTGTGCTTCTCTGCTCTTCTTCTTGGCATTTTGGGCATAAAGAAAGTCCTCATCATCTACGTGGAAAGTTTATGTCGCGTAGAGTCGCTATCATTGTCGGGAAAAATCCTCTACCGTGTGGCAGACCGTTTCATCGTCCAGTGGCCTCTTCTCAAGGACAAGTATCCAAAGTCCACATACTTGGGAAGAATAGTTTGATCCCCCGACTTGTAAGGATCTATAGGGTTCATCTTCTCTGTATATGGACGGCCCAGTTGGAGCTCACCTGCTGCCATAATCCCTGTCCCCTCACCATTGCTTCATGTCAGTGTTGAGGACCCCCATTCTAGAAATGGGGACAGATTCCAGAGGTGGATGTGTTATAAATGTCTAATATGGGATTTCCAGGACATCTATAATGATAACCTATTCTTATGAATATGGTTATTATAATTGTATTGCTGGTGGGTGCAACACCCAGCACTCCAAGTGATCAGTAGTGATGAGCGCAAGTGCTCGTTACTGGAGTTTGCCCAGGGTGCTTGGGTATGCACCGAGAGTCTGGGGTGCTTGAGTGACATGTCTGAGTCCCCGCGCCCCCATGTTTCGCTGCTGTTAGCTGAGCTATTCCAGCTTTGGACTCTTCGCAGTTCCCGCTGCAGCTGGATGTGCAAAAACCTGATTGATCTGGATGAAGAGTGCCGAGCCTCCACCAATTTTATATGTATTGATGACCTATCCTAGATCATCAATGGCAGAATTCTCGCACCCTCCCGTTAATACATTGCATTATAAGGTAAACAGCATCCAAGCCCCTGTGATGGTATAAGATCTATTATGTGCTGCCCGTATGCAGAAAAAAACCTCCAGAAATATGGTAGAAACTGCATTTGGTCTGATCTCTTCCATTATTTTTATAGGCAATCAAAGGTGCTGGAATGGTGTGGGTTCACCTGTGCTGCCATCAGTTGATTAGAAGACAGGAGTCCAAAAATGAGTTGCTGCAGTTTATTGGTCAACGCATTTCGAAGTTTCAAGCTTCTTCATCAGGACAAAACCTTGGTAACGTCTTGTACTGATGAAGAAGTTTGAAACTTCGAAACGCGTTGACCAATGAACCGCAGCGATTGAGCGGGCTACCTGGTCTACCCAGATAAGACCCTATTGCGCTTTTTGTTTCTTCCAGGTTTATTTGTTTTCTATGCTGTTTACAATGGCATCAACCTTTTTTTCAGCTGCCCCCTTCTGTGACCTGAATCGCCTCCACTGCTAGATGCAGAGATTAGATATTTAGAGGGAAAAAGATGATGATAATGTTCACGAATATTGTGATTAAAGTGGCTCCATGGTGGAGCTACGGCCTGATAGCCAGTTCTGCGGTTGGACACAATGAGATGACTGTGTCGTATATAAGAGAACCACTGTTACAAAGGGAAAGTATCATTAAAGTAATTGAACGTCTGCTTGTATCTAACCATAAGTAATGTGGGCAAATTATATGCTGCTCTTCTTTTATAAGTTGCCAAATGGTTCCCCCAGTGATCATCTTCATTTCTACACAACGTGCTTAATATCGCGTCCTAGTCCATACTACTTGGAGGATATATGTTCCTTTAGAGATAAGCGGTACGTTCACTTACAAAAAAAATAAAAATACTTGGAGTAAACCTTTCTACTATAAATGTGTGTCTATATAAAGTGGGCAGGACTCAATAGCAAATTCCATACAAAAAATGTAAGTGAACCTGTCAAAAGCGCACTTGTTCTTGAGCCCAAACGTTGCCAAATGTTCACGTGGACCAATAATTACTCAACTTTTTTTTTTTTGTGTAGAATCAAGACAGTAAGCCGCGCATGTGTGCAACGTCTCAGCCATAGACAAATGAGGTGTGAGTCCATAGAGTCCTGCTTTCCTCTCTGATGAAGTCAGCACAACTCATACAGAAAAAGCTATTAACGAGGTTCTCCGGGCATATATTATTGATGAGCTCTCCATGGTTGCACATTAATCAGCGTTGTACTGTTCAGCTTTGTTCAATATTATCACCTGGCCCCCGTGGGTTGACTGGTAGGACGTCGGACCCCCAGCAATCTGGTAATGATGACCTAATGTATGGATAAATAATCAGGACTGAATGCCTAAACAGCCCCTTTAGTCGCTCACTGTGTGGGTGGAGAAAACGGACAGGTACACCCAAAGTTTGATCCATTAAGTTAATAAGTCTAAAACATAGAAATGGCTCGGTGGTTAAAGGTTTATTCTTCTCAAAGTGAATTAAAGGGATTCATGTCATCGGGCAGCCAACAAATAGAATTCCTACTCATTTCTCCAGCAGAATATGGGCTAAAACCAGTCTAACATGACAGCCAGTATTCTGCTGATGGATCTGATACCAGCAGCACTTGGACGTCACAATAAGCAGTAAATCAAAGTGTATCAAATGTTACATAGCCATAATTAATAGCTATGCAAAAAAGTAATACAAACAAGAATCAGTACAACCACAAGTGATTTTTATTCCATAAGTTAATAGTATACGTGAAAATAAGAAACTTTGTAATATATCTTATCAGAAAAATCTGCTTCTTCCTCTGCCAACATTGATCAGTTATTGTCACACTTCTCAATTCTGATGTATTTCCATTACTGAGATAGGAGATTCCAGTGAAGGGAAAAATTAATGCTTTTTGCATACAAGACATTCCGACAGTTTGGTGAAGGCCCTTTTCTGTTCCCCTTGACGTTGCCCCAGTGCACAAGGTCCATACAGATATGGATGGGGGAGTTTCATGTGGAAGAAGATGATTGACCGCACAGAGGCCGAACCTCTAGGCCATCCAACATCTTTGGGATGAAGTAGGAGACTGTGAGCCCGGCCTCCTCCAACATCAGTGTCTGATCTCACAAACACCCAAACATTCCCACAGACAACTCCAAAATGTAGAAAACCTTCTCTGAAATTAGGAATCTATTGTAGCTACAAATTGTGAACTGACTCCATATTGATGTCTATGGATTTGGGCTAGGAGGTCATAAGAGCTCGTGACAGTGTAATGTGGAGGTGTCCACGATCCATAGATCATCTAGGAGTGATCTATCATAAATGAACAGATGGGGATATGGGTCTGTTCTACTTGGAAAGATCTGACTCTTGTGGAACGCTACATATTTGTTTCGCTGTAACCGGCCGAGCAAGAAAAGGAAGGTAAATAATCTCCGCGGGTCATTATGAGCACCGCTGAGATAGGACAACGGTGTTTATTATTGCGGGCTGTGTGTGTTTTGTTAATATGTGACGTAGATCTGCTGAGCAGTATCCTGGAGTAACTGCATGCTCACGGGAAAAAACTTAAGTTTGTATTGAAAGAACACTAAATGAGAAAATACACTAAAAATAAATGTCCTCTTAAAGGGGTTGTACAGTCCAAATCTGTGTGAATGCAGACTTATGAATTCCCCCAGTGCACTGCGGGGGTTCGCCGGTTTCTGAGCCGGGACCAGAGGATATGTATGTGTTATACACACTCCCGGCCAGTGGGCCAGTGGGCACGGCCTCTCATACCCTTGTATCTGATCTATACAGCTACGGCCACTGGTCGGCCCATCACTAGTCCATCTTTATTACATGGCAATCAAAACTGTAACAATTGTATCAAGAATTATCCATTCGTTGTGGGAGAAGATCATTTTTCCCTATAGTCACAAGCCTCTGCCTGTCTCCAGCAGAAGCTCTCCCCTTCTGATCACTTACTTAGGCGTTCCAGCTGTCTTACAGACAAAAATGAAAATGATCAGACGAAAATATTCCCTTGTTCTATAAGATTATACATTGTAAATGAAATCATCCAAACTTGTAAGATTTGGCTGAGTGTTTATACAATGTGTCTGACAAGTGTGAAAACTCTCAGACCTTGACTCACAGGAGATAGTAGAGACAGAGGAACGTGGCCCAGACCGGCGAGGCCTCCTCCTGCGGGAACACCGCTTCTTCTTGTACTCGGCCGTCTTCCTTCCTGCTCTTTTGTGTCATCTGTTTTCCTATTCATAAACACTTAAAGGATGAAAGGTACAAATAAAACCGATATACACAAACGGCACAAATAACCCGCTGTTTAGTTTTTTGCCAACTTTAGTAAATCCGGGAATGATGTGCCTCTGTTATCTCCTACTTTAAAGGAGTTTTCACATTATTACTGAATGGCAGTAAAGAAAGGATTGGAAGAAGGAAGAAGAACTGGCAGCACACGGCACTATATGTTCCTGATCTATCATTTAATATAAAAGTTTATTTTTTCCCTTCAGCCTATGACTATATGAACTTTTGGAACTCTGGGGGAACCTAGCAGAATATACTAGGGAGTAGTTGACTAAAATAGATAATTTTTGGAATAATTCTCTGGAACATTTCCAATATACACATAAATGGCTCCAGGGAATTTCTTGTTCTCTACTTTCACCCGGCAAAGTAACAGCTGACATTATGTCCAAGAAACCATTCTCTGATCAGTCTTAACGTTACTACCACTGACAGGGGAAAGGATTATCTTGTAATAATGGCACCTCCAAGCAGCTCATAAATGTCAGATCTCGCGGGGTGTTCCTGACGTGTAGTGTTTTTATAGCTACCAACGTTATAAAGGGAGGTTAACTGGTGAATCTGCTACAGGGTGATAGGCCCCCAATGTTAAAGGTGTTGTCCACTACTTTGATACTGAAGACCTGTCCAGTGGATAGGTTCTCAATATCAGACCAATGAGGGTCCGACTCAGGTCACCCCCACAATTACCCGCTATGAGTTACTGAAGAAAGTAAAAGCTAAGCTGCAGTACCCATAAGCGGCCACTAAATGGTGTGTGGAGCTGTGGTGTTTCGGTTCTGCATCCAGCGTCACCGGAGCTGAGAACTGCTGATCTGTGGAGGCGCCGGGAGTCTGACTCCCATCTCCACCATGGATAGGTCATCGGTAGTGGATCACCTCTATAATTTGCTAGTAAGGAGTAAGCGCTAGCCTGTTATGTCCAATCCCTGGGCAATGTTTTGATCAGAAACTTTGGTTCCTTACATTTATGTGAATTTTACTTTCACGTACCACCTACCTAATCATTGTGGCACACCAAGTACTACCTTCCAGGATTTTTCTGAAATTGTATTGGTCTTCTTCAGCAGGACAATGACCCCCCCACCACACTGCAACAATGGATCAGGAATGGTTTGATGAATGAAAGGGTTCACAACATGACCTGATCTCAATCTGATCGAGGATCTGTGGGATGTGCTGGAAGAAACAAGCCCGATCCATGAAGGCCACATGTTCCTCATAACTTACATGATCTAAAACCTCTGCTGCTGGAAAGGTTTTGGTGGGAGATCTTGTGCAGGGGGTCCTCAACAAGTATTAGTTTCATTGTTATGGCTGATCAGCGTCTGCACATTTCATCCTGCAGAGTATGTCGATTTATATATTTAACAATATGGCAACTCATGAAGTCCTTCTCAATAAATAGAAATTGATGGGAGACGAGCTAATTGCCTTGTTTATAGCTGTTCACATGGACATTATTTATTTATGACGTGCGGGTCAATGAGGACTCCATAATGGATGCTATAATGGATCTGCTTGTGATTTGTGTTACATAATATGAACATTGGTCTAATCTAAGGAAAAGAGACCTTTTAGGCTTTGCCAGACTCCAGAGACCGGATGCGATCACGGCCCCTATAGTTTTACAGGTTATCCTTCATTTAGTCAAGAGCACGATGGCAGCTGAATGGCAGGAATACATGCTCATTACTAGTTACTGAAGTCAAAAACTTTAGTCGAAACCTAAAGGCGTTGTTAAACAAGAAAAGTATTTGTTTTAGGGGTTCCCACTACTCAGACAACCCCTTTTGAATCCCTGTGTTTCCCCCCAGTAAAATAACAACACTAATAATCACCTCCGGTGCCGACGCTGTTCCAGCGGTGTCGGCACTGGGGCTCATGTGACATTATGTCATGCCATCCCTGCAGCCAATCAGCACTGGCTTCACTTTCCGCTCCTACGGATGTAAGTGACTTCTGGAGGAAGTCAGCAGCAGCCGGAAGTCTGATTTGTCCGGAGGAGGAAGCCATCGCTCCAGGGATAGGCTTCAGGGTTGGCGTCACATAATGTCACCTGAGCCCCATGAGAGCCAGTGCTGACACCGCTGTAACAGCTCCGGCACCGAAGGTGAGTATGTGTGGAACATGGGGATTCAGAAGGGATTGTCTGAGTAGTAGGCAACCCCTTTAAAGGGAACCTGTCACCCCCCCAGGCGTTTGTAACTAAAAGAGCCACCTTGTGCTGCTCTAATGCTGCATTCTGACAAGGTGGCTCTTTTAGTTCTTGTTCCTGGCACTGCTGCAATAATCATTTTTTAAATTTGTCCCTCATACCTCGAAATCGCCACGGGGGCAGGTCTTTCCCCCCTAATCCAGACGCCTCCCAGCCGTCACTCATGGCCTCTGCGTGCTAGGCGCCACCTCCTCTTCCTTCATTATCGTCCCCAGCACCTGTGCTGTAAGTTCTAAGGGCAGCGCAACTGTGCATGCCCGAAAAAAAAAAAAAAACTGCGCAGGCGCCGAGGACGCTAATGAAGGAAGAGGAGGCGGCGCGCAGAGGCCATGAGTGACGGCTGTGAGGCGTCTGGATTAGGGGGGAAAGACCTGCCCCCGTGGCGATTTCGAGATATGAGGGACAAATTTCAAAAACGATTATTGCAGCAGTGCCAGGAACAAGAACTAAAAGAGCCACCTTGTCAGAATGCAGCATTAGTGCAGCAGAAGGTGGCTCTTCTAGTTACAAACGTCTGGGGGGGGGGGTGACAGGTTCCCTTTCAACTTACAAACATACTCTTTATGAATGCTACCCCAATTCCAAAATATCAATGCGGTCCTGGGTTCCCGGCACTAAACTTTCTCCGTGTCAGTGAAAGAGGAGTCAAACTGACTCCTTCCATAGTTAAGTCATCCCCTTCTTAATTTTCACATCAGCCATAACATGGAAGGAGCTTCTTTAGGTATTGAAATGAGCCAGCCAGCCCCCTTCACACAAGTTAACACAAAGCTTAAAGTGAAGTATGGCACCATTGGGGCTGCATTCTTAATAAAAGTGTATTATTTAAGTTGTAACTCTTTCCACTTTAAACATATGAAAATAAAAGGGTTGTCCAGTTAGGAAATATTTTTAGGGTAATGTAACCAAATGTTTTCATGTCAGGCATCCTGAGGAGTACTCTACATGGTCTCAATCACCGAACGCTGACACAAAATCTTCTGCTCGCTTATTGACCTGTTGGGCTCTGAATTTTAGAAAACTCCTAAGCCTCCAGTGCTCGGTCTCCATATGGGATCCAGAACCACCACCCCCAGCTCTGAACAGGCCTTTTTTTCGGCCAAAACATCTGTGGATCATCTGAAGTTTTCATTTGATGTAAACTCAACACAACCCTTCTTGTTCTAAAACCAGTGGGTGAGGCAATGGCACAAAGCACCGACACGACATGGTCCTCAGCTGTCCTGCCAAACAACTAATGCCTTTCTTAAGGATGCAATTAATTATGACGATCATTAAAGATATTTTTATTTTTACATCTTTGGGAGCAATAAAAATGGTTCCTTCCAATGGGATCTTTTCCATTAGTGAGAACATTAACCAGCCATGCTTTAAAGCGTTCCTTAGTCGGCACTCAGGAGCCAACACTTCTGTCGTAGCAAAAATTCAACAAACCGCCAAGATCTTTGGAAATAATGCAAGTAATGTTTCCATAGAGTAAAAAGGTTCCCAGTGTTGAAGACAATGGCTCTTTCAGAATTGCCTCCCAAAAAATGAAAGCTACCAGCGTAGTCATCTGTCTATAGCTGGCTATGTGGAGCCCATTTTCATGTGTCTTGCGTATACGGGGGTCATACTATACGGTAAAGCAATATATTCGGTAGATCTAAAATCCTCTGATTTGTAATTTATTTTTACTTGTATGTAATTACTTACGATAGGTTTAACCTGCCAATTACACAGACCGTCAGCAGAAGCGGATGATATTGGTGAGTTCGGCTGACATTAGTCTACGGTACTTGGTTTCGTTGATAGTTGGGACTGGAGATTACTCTGATTGTGACCTTTTAACCCCTTACATGCCGCCGTCACGAGTACCCAGTAGGTTTGACAAACAGCCCACCGTAAGCCCATCTTGGCTCATACGATCATGCGACATGATTGCAGGGCGCCAATGGTTTTCATAGCTCTAACACATGATCAAGCTTTGAGTCATAATGGCTCCTTCCACTTAATAATGGATGTGCTCCTTTTTAATGACGTCCGACCATTCCACTAGTTGATTGACAGTAAACCCAGAATTACATTTACAAGGGTCACTTTAAATGAATCATCGTTTGTATGCTGTAGAAGAATTAGTGCTCCCTATATATGCTCATAGCTAATGGCTAAAGTGGCGTTTCTGAGCTCTCCGCGCAGCTGCAGGTCGCTCTACACAAAGGCCGGTCATTGGTGAATTCGCAATGATGTCCCCCCCCATGGTCAAATGTATGTACCGGTATAATAGTAATAACATCTCTTCCCTATCATCTAACAATTAAGCAGGGGCGATGGTCATACACAATTTCCTAGAATTGTCCTAATCCGTGAGCAGGAGCAGGCCGGAGTTTGTCATGGGGAGGTAAGAAAATGTTCCCATTATCTGGATGTAAATTGGGCTTAAGCCTTAAAATACTTAGTGTTCATTTAGTGTTCCTGTTTTAATACCTACAATGGTGATATCATTGAATAGCAAGATATACAACTTGGGCAAAATTAATGTTTCGCGGTCTGTAAACGGACCGCAGTGCACAGACTGACTGTTGAGCTTCTGACCCAAACTTCAGGGGAAGACATACCATTGGTGCAACCCGTTGTGTAAGGCTCAGAAGACCCATGGTCGATCCACGCATTGCAGTCCATATGCTGACCGTGAAACACCGACATCTGAATTGGACTTTACTCATTGTCACCAATTAAGAAAGGTGGCCTGGTGTCCCAGTATCAGAGTTGGTCCAAGCAGCTCCACGTCCGGTTTGCGTTTAGCACAGAAGAGCATTCCCTTAGTCCGCTTGTGACTGGTGATGTGAAGGGGGCTGGCTGCTCATCAAGAACTAAGCAAGTCCCTTCTGTTTCTGCATCAACTTTAATGGTGAAGGGGGCTGGCTTAGCTATTAAAATGGTCCAGTCAACTAGCTAATCCCCTTTACACACCGCACTGGTCAAGTGTCCACACAGGGAAAGTTTATGGATCAGGCAGCATGTATCGGCTGTCGGGTTCCTTTTAACTCTTCTATGGTCCAGTAGTGGCATGCTTCATACAAAGCGTCATACTTCCATTATATGACTGACCATTACATGTCTAGAGCTGGAATTCTGCACTATGAAACTTCTAACCAACAGTTTTCGAGCTGACGCTACTTCCAGAAGTGGTAGGAAATGTAGCTTTAAAGTGTTGATAAAGGCCCTGTACACCATTCTGCTGCTGGTTGACCATGTCGATTGGAGACTTGATTTACTGCATGTATTATTAGAAGCTGACACCCTCCAATTAGCAATGGCCTGTGTAGCATATTGTAGGTTATGTCTCAGTTCAGATTTATAGCCTTATTAACATGCATTATTCCACATGATATTATAGCTGATCTCTACATTCATATGCCCCCTGCTATCTATACACACTTGTGAATACATTATATTAGCAAGAGTCAATGTAGTAGGATTGGTGCCGCTCCTGCTAGATGCATCCAGTCCTCAGGATGCAGATTTCTCCCCCTGGTGCTAGAATTCTAGAATATGTAATCTATACAGAAACAACCTAATGTTTAATCTGGCATTTCTAAACTATGCCAACAATGTTCCCATAATCGGGATGTAAACTGTGCTTGAGCCATGAAATATTCGTTTAGTTTAGTTCATTTAGAGTTCTTGACTTTTAACATGCAATGGTGAAAATGGTCAGAAACGCGTTAAGATCGATAATGTCCTGCAGGGGGAATACAGTGGGGCAAAAAAGTATTTAGTCAGTCAGCAATAGTGCAAGTTCCACCACTTAAAAAGATGAGAGGCGTCTGTAATTTACATCATAGGTAGACCTCAACTATGGGAGACAAACTGAGAAAAAAAAATCCAGAAAATCACATTGTCTGTTTTTTTATCATTTTATTTGCATTTTATGGTGGAAAATAAGTATTTGGTCAGAAACAAACAATCAAGATTTCTGGCTCTCACAGACCTGTAACTTCTTCTTTAAGAGTCTCCTCTTTCCTCCACTCATTACCTGTAGTAATGGCACCTGTTTAAACTTGTTATCAGTATAAAAAGACAGCTGTGCACACCCTCAAACAGTCTGACTCCAAACTCCACTATGGTGAAGACCAAAGAGCTGTCAAAGGACACCAGAAACAAAATTGTAGCCCTGCACCAGGCTGGGAAGACTGAATCTGCAATAGCCAACCAGCTTGGAGTTAAGAAATCAACAGTGGGAGCAATTATTAGAAAATGGAAGACATACAAGACCACTGATAATCTCCCTCGATCTGGGGCTCCACGCAAAATCCCACCCCGTGGGGTCAGAATGATCACAAGAACGGTGAGCAAAAATCCCAGAACCACGCGGGGGGACCTAGTGAATGAACTGCAGAGAGCTGGGACCAATGTAACAAGGCCTACCATAAGTAACACACTACGCCACCATGGACTCAGATCCTGCAGTGCCAGACGTGTCCCACTGCTTAAGCCAGTACATGTCCAGGCCCGTCTGAAGTTTGCTAGAGAGCATTAGGATGATCCAGAGGAGTTTGGGGAGAATGTCCTATGGTCTGATGAAACCAAACTGGAACTGTTTGGTAGAAACACAACTTGTCGTGTTTGGAGGAAAAAGAATACTGAGTTGCATCCATCAAACACCATACCTACTGTACAGCATGGTGGTGGAAACATCATGCTTTGGGGCTGTTTCTCTGCAAAGGGGCCAGGACGACTGATCCGGGTACATGAAAGAATGACTGGGGCCATGTATTGTGAGATTTTGAGTGCAAACCTCCTTCCATCAGCAAGGGCATTGAAGTTGAAACGTGGCTGGGTCTTTCAACATGACAATGATCCAAAGCACACCACCAGGGCAATGAAGGAGTGGCTTCGTAAGAAGCATTTCAAGGTCCTGGAGTGGCCTAGCCAGTCTCCAGATCTCAACCCTATAGAAAACCTTTGGAGGGAGTTGAAAGTCCGTGTTGCCAAGCGAAAAGCCAAAAACATCACTGCTTTAGAGGAGATCTGCATGGAGGAATGGGCCAAAATAACAACAACAGTGTGTGGCAACCTTGTGAAGACTTACAGAAAACGTTTGACCTCTGTCATTGCCAACAAAGGATATATTACAAAGTATTGAGATGAAATTTTGTTTCTGACCAAATACTTATTTTCCACCATAAAATGCAAATAAAATGATAAAAAAACAGACAATGTGATTTTCTGGATTTTTTTTTCTCAGTTTGTCTCCCATAGTTGAGGTCTACCTATGATGTAAATTACAGACGCCTCTCATCTTTTTAAGTGGTGGAACTTGCACTATTGCTGACTGACTAAATACTTTTTTGCCCCACTGTATGTGTCTACCTAAAACTGTCAGCTATAGGGAATAGGGATGAGCGAGCATGCCCGGATGTCGTGTTATCTGAGCATGCTCGGGTGTTATACAAGTATCTCGGGTGTGCTCGAATAATCTGCTTGAGGCCCCGCGGCTGCATGGTTCTTGTTAACTGCAACACGTGCGAGGATCGTCTACCATCCATGAAACATGCAGCCGCAGGGACTCAAACATAATATTTGAGCACGCCCGAGATTCTCAGATAACATGATATTTGGGCACGGTCGCTCATCACAAATAGGAAATTGTTATCTTCCTCCTGCAAAGGTAGAAACTGCTGCCGACACCAGTATTCCCCACACTGAAGACAATACTATAGATCTATGTACATGTCTCCCAATGACTTTAATGGAAAGCGACTGTGTGTACCGACTACTTAACTGAGAATTTGGAAAGACCATCCCATTTCAGCAGGATGCCTGGTTAATATACTGTTCCATAAAATTAATTCCTGGCAATACCCTTTAAAAACTGTCTTTACCACATCTCTACATGGCTCTGACTTACCATGGCGTCTGTATGTAGGATTTCAGTTTGTGACCCTGTTCTTCAAGATAATGGTTATTTCAATAAAATTATTTGATAGCCAGTGTCTAAATGGCAAAATTGTAAATCACTTTACTCTAAATCTATCCTCACCCTTTAAAGAGGACTCTTCACCAGTTTGAGCATCATACACTGTGTTCCAAATTATTATGCAAATTGGATTTAAGTGTCATAAAGATTTAATTGTTTTGTTTTTCAAATAAATTTGTGGATTGTATTGTGTCTCAGAGCTCAATGTATCACTGAAATCAATCTTAAACACGTGATGATTAGTTTTCCAGGTGATTCTAATTAAAGGGAAACTACTTAAAAATAATGTTCCACATTATTAAGCAGGCTACAGATTTCAAGCAATATGGGAAATAAAAAGGATCTCTCTGCTGCTGAAAAGCATTAAATAGCGCAATGCCTTGGACAAGGTATGGAAAAAATTAGATATTTCACGAAAACTTAAGAGTGATCATCATACTGTGAAGAGATTTGTGACTGAAACAAAGCACAGACAGAGTTCATGCAGATAAAGGCATAATTTTGAAGGTTTCTGCCAGACAAATTCATTGGATTAAGAGAGCAGCTGCCAAAATCCCGCAGTTATTTGAAGCTGCTGGTGCCTCTGGAGTCCCTCGAACCTCAAGGTGTAGGATCCTTCAAAGGCTTGCTGTTGTGCATAAACCTACTATTCGGCCACCCCTAAACAGTGTTCACAAGCAGAAACGGTTGCAGTGGGCCCAGCCATACATGAAGACTAATTTTCAAACAGTCTTGTGTACTGATGAGTGTCGAGCAACCCTGGATGGTCCAGATGGATGGAGTAGCGGACAGTTTGTGGATAGCCATCACGTCCCAACAAGGTTGCGATGTCAGAAAGGAGGTGGAGGAGTCATGTTTTGGTCAGAATCATGGGGAAACTGCTGGTAGGGCCCTTTAAGGTTCCTGAAGGTGTGAAAATGACCTCTGCAAAGTATATAGAGTTTCTGACTGACAACTATCTTCCATGGTATAAAAAGCAGAAACGTGCCTTCAGGAGCAAAATCATCTTCATGCATGACAATGCACCATCTCATGCTGCAAAGAAAACCTCTGAGTCATTGGCTGCTATGGGCATAAAAGGAGATAAACTCATGGTGTGGCCACCATCTTCCCCTGACCTCAACCCTATAGAGAACCTTTGGAGTGTCATCAAGCAAAAGATCTATGAGGGTGGGAGAAATACAAGCAGAAATTCTTAAAAAACTCACAAATTCAGTGGATGCAAGAATTGTGAAGGTGATATCAAAGAAGGGTCCTATGTTAACATGTAACTTGGCCTGTTGGGATGTTTTGGAGTTAAATAGCTTTTTCATTCAGTGAATGTGATCTCCTAATGCTGCAAATTCCACAAATGAGCATCTTAAGTTCTTTAAAACCTATCAAATGTTTAGAAATTCTACTGTGCCTAATAATTTGGAACAGTGCATTTTAGTTTTTATTCATTTTGGAGATTATACTGTTATCATTGGGAGGTTTCTTCAATAAAATTCGATGTATAATCTAACGGGTGATGACTTTTATTAGACTGATTGTCATTTGCACCAACCATTTAGGAAAATCCGAGAAAAATATAATTTGCATAATAATTTGGAACATGGTGTAAACTGGCCACATCATGGGATAGTTGCTTTAGATCGGAGTAAAACACAGTTTTAATTTCTTACTTTCCCCTCTCCATTGCATATTGACTTGTAAAGTTTAGATTATAATTTATGTTAAGGTTCAACTGGGCGTTTACCAGAGTTTGTCTACAGGGGAGTGTACTTTTCCCCCTGCATGAGGTTGACCATTCATAAACAGTCAGCAACACAGAGGGGAGAAAAGAACACAACCTCCTCTCATTCATCACTGCATTTAATGTCTAGAGGTACAGCGGAGCTTAGCTATGTATCATTACAAACAATTCCAGAGCACATCTCTGGATATGGAAATTTTTGGATTTTCTAATGAACTTTCATATTTGGAAATTTCTGGGTATGCTCCTGATTGCAGAAGGAGGCCCAGCTGTAGGAACCCTGTATAGATTATAAAGAATGGCTACTCATATACCACCAGATGGGTCAAATGTCATATTTGGGCCTGTCATAATGTGGTAGGATGAACATCATTGATAAAGGCAACAGTAAAACATCCAACATCCTGCCAGAGAGGGCTAAAAGTCCAATTCCCCAAAGTCACCCGACTAAACTGCGATGTATGCATTTACGTAATTTTTGTACTTTAAATTCCTGAAAATCAGAAATACATTTCCCAGCACTTCAAAGCAGTGTTTTAGTTGCAAAATGAAGTGAGCGGCGTGCATTTGGCGTCGTTATGGGATTACTATATGTTTAGCCAAGTATTTTATTGGTTGTGTGCCTTTGTTCTTTATGATAAGCTACAAACACATTCTACAAGCTGTTCTGAAGAATGACAAAACCACATTAAAGGAGGATCATAGAAAACATGGTGCCAACACACGGCTGCCTGTGTAAACGGTACAGCTCTACTTGTTTTTCCTGCTGTCTGCTAAATATGGGTTTGTGATCTCACTAGCACGTATCAGACGGTGAAATTAGTTCTCTCCGCCTTTTATAATGGTCGTCAAATTGGAATGGTGACCCCAAATCGGTCTCTTTTGGCACAAGTCGTTCGTTGCTCGTTTAGTGGCCGGTGAGCAATGAGGGGGACCGAACAATCCGTGATACGACTTCTGTGCATATCGGCAGAACATTCTCTGATTACACAGGACAAACTGAAATCACCTGCACTTTACTTGTTCTTCTGTTGATTGCCGGTATGTTTACACCAGCAGATAATCAGGAACCATTGTTCCGACGAATGCCCGTTTGTTTATATCGACTCATGTAAAAGGGCCATTGGACTGGGGATACACGGGGACTTGTAGCCACACAACATAATCTTATTTATAGTTAGTGAGATTGTGTTGTTTGTGACCTGCTGTTAGCTGCTTTGTAACAAGCTCAGCGCTGCCATATTGCTGAGTTAATACTGCTATACCGCTGGTCATCTCTACATTGGACTCCGTGACAAACTTAACTCTGCTGCATCACTGAGTTAACTCTGCTGTGCTGCTGCTGAGTCTGCTTTTAACTCTGTGACAAACTCAGCACCGCTCTATTGTTGAGTCATCTCTGCCGTTCTGCTGCCTGCTCTGCATTGCACTCTGTGATAAACTCCTCTCCGCTTTATCACTGCTCCACCAGTTCCTCGTTGCTGATTCTCGTCCACTGTCTTGCGGATTACAACATTGTTACGCCTGTTGCTATTATCTCAACACTGCTTTTTCGGATCCCACAGAACCTATTGTCGTTCTGCCAGCACTGCCTCCGATGTTCCATCTCGTTCTCCCTGCTGCACCATTGTCATCTGTCACTGCTGCTTATCCGGACCAAGGACTTCAAAGATCGCCCTCATCATGTGAGACAAACCGGCAAATGAAAATAAGACATTTCTTGACTTATTCCAGGTGCCCAATTTTTTACCTTTACTAAAAGTGTTAAACTACAAGCCTGTAGTCATTCTATGTGACTGCAGACTTGTGAATCTTCACATCGTGCTCACTCTACACTGTGAGGATTCTCCAGTACCGGTGGCAGGAAAGGAGGTCATGTAACCACAACATGCGATATTCATACTCCCGGCCACATTCCGACTAGATGGGCATGTCCTCGTTCATTGCAAGTGTATTGAGCAACGCCGGAAACAGTCTAGTCAGAATGTGGCCAGGATTATTCAAACTGCATACTTGCGGTCACAAGGCCACCCGTTCTCAGCCGCAGTACCGGTGAATCCTCACAGCATGGGCATCGCATGCTGTCAGGATTGAGAAGTGCGCAATTACATAGAGTGACTGCAGACTTTTATCAGAAGACCAGATGACCCCTTTAAATCTCTTAAACCTTTTGGCTCGGATTAGTCAGCACACAAGCTATGTCTAGCCTAGACTTATTTACAGAATAGCCCCCCAAAATATCCAGACACCATGAACTTGGCAGACAAAGTCTGAGAATACTTCAGATGTACTTATGTTACAGGCCTCAGGGGTTATGACTGCTTTGGTAGAAAATTCCTTCCCATTTCTTGACACACAGGAGATCCAACAAATGTTTGAGAAACTAGAACAACCAAGACGAAGAACCTGCTCATGCGATATGTCAGAGGGCAGAAAAGTGACAACGCTGAATCATAGTTGCAGTGTGTAATAGGTGTCTGACAAATTTCAATGAGTCAAGTCTGGCAGGTGACTTCTTGCATCATGGACATGGAAATGTATAGCTTCTGTAGGAGGGTATAAAGAATTAAATTCACTACCCTCCTAGACTGGGACCTTCTCATATATGGTCAACATTTTAGTTTTTTCCATAGTTTAACAGCAATATCTATTGAAGTTTCTGGTTTCTGTGATGTCAGTTCATCTGGAGAAGACACAAGATCCCTCAAACGTTTCATCAGTCCCAATTCCAACATTGACAAGAACATACAATGTCCAGCCTTGTCAGTCACTTATGGGATCGAAATGTGATGCTGCGTCACTTCTCACGAGCAAGCTATGAGTCAGGGTAGTCAGGGAGTTCGAGGTCAAGAGCTAGGAGGGTCCGTCATAAACAGGGAAGAGACAAGTGTGTAGTCAGGTAACGGTTGGAGGTCAAAATACCAGGAGGATAACGGATCAGAGGAAAGGAGCTATGCAAAACGGATGGTCAGGCAGCAGAAAGATCCACCAGCAAAGCACAAGGCACAGAGAAATAAATTATACAGCACTGAATCTACATCTGGCAGAGGTCTTGGACTGACAGCTCAGCTAAGTAGCTGGGCAATTATCTGGGACAAGGAACACCTGAAGGCAGCCCAGCACCTCCCAGTTTCAGATTAGACAGATGAGCTGTCAATTAAAACACTGACAACTTCAGTACTGACAGCTTCAGCACGCCCCTGTACCAGATTGGACGGCTGAGCCGCCAGTAACTGCATCCCAGTCACACCTAGGGGTGGAATCGTGACACAAATGTTATGGTGCATGGCATATATTGAAAAGCATTAATAATTGGGGAACAGTCTGGCTTTCTTACAGTGCACAATTGTTTTGGCAAATGATCAATAGGAATCTTCTCTGACGTTCACCAGCATTGTGTACATGGAGGTATACTATGTATCCATTAAGATAAAAGCCATAGTGTACAAAAAAACAAACATTTTTTACAATGATGTGCATTTCGTCTACTGCTAATTTTTGCATTAATTGGTCAAACAGATTTTGTCAGATAACTGCTTACTTACACCACCTTTAGTTATGATAATTGGAGTCAATATTCCCCATAATCTGTTATCGGTTTGTGTAGGTTTTACAGATCTGATTTATCTCAGACATTGATCTAGTGGATTCAAGTCAGAACTGTAATCATTTTGCCATCCAAAACAAAGAGCCATTTAGATATTGACATGGGATCAGGCAGTGGCGTAACATAAGTTGTCAAATCCAGGGACAAGACAAGTATTGTGCCACCTAACTTATTAATAATGCCCCAGAGTGCCCATTAAAACAAATAATGCCCCAGTGCCTCCTATTGAAAGCATTAAATGATACCTGAAAAAGTAAAGATCTTTGTGAAAGCTATAATGCCACTTTTATGCCATCCCATCTGGTGAGGTGGATCCTTCAAGCCCCTAGTCCGGGTGGGCACACAGACCCCAGGCATTGATGCACATGGGCAGCAAGGACTTGGCACACAGTTATCTCAGGAGCAGCAGGACGGATGGAGTAGAACCCAGTAGGGATGAATGCGAGTTGAAATCACAGCAAGCACAGGTAATGGAACAAACCAAACATAGAACACTAGAGTCTCCATCCCAAGACACAGGGATGTGTCTATATGAGCCTTAAATATGTCTAGGGAGATGATATCATTGATTCACACTGAAAAAACCTGACGTGGAGCACAGCAGAGGGCAGAGGATCCAGGAGAAGAAGACGGAGCACGGGATACCTGGGACAGGTGTGTAACATAAGGCTTATAATCACCTAATCTGAGCATAATGCTCACCTCTTCTTCCAGCAGACCAGTCCAGCCATCACAATGCAGTGATGTCATTGCACTCATCCGGATATAAGCCACTTTTTAGGAGTACAAAGTTTCTAAAGAGAAAAAAAAAGTTGTATTTTTTTCCTTTTGAAAATGCGTAGTTCCATAAGAAATCTGTGCCCAGAACAATCACCCACCAACCAGTGCCAGTGGTACCAGGGTAGTGATGCCATGACTATATCGTACTGCTCACCTGAGTCTGAGCACATTTTTAGGTGTGAGGCCACCTGATAATGTATAGATTTAACCACTATTAGTAGATTCGGTGTGAGTGATCCAGGCAGTTCAGGCACGGGGACTTTTTTGTAGACACAGTGACATTCTCAGTGAGAGAGCCGCAGTGACGGGCACAGTATCGAGCTGCCACTCACATACTAATAGGGTATCCGAGGCCATCAGTGTTAAAACGTGGAAAATCCCTTTAAACAATCAGGCCCTTAATTTGCTGAGGGTATTTCTGTCGATGGGCTTCTCCACCATATGCCCTGGTATGTTTGTGTGCCGTACAAGACATGCTGTCAGTAAGACATGGACAACAATGGAAAACAAACAGGTCCAGTGTGGTCACCAGATGTGTGTGCAGTGATGACGGCTAGCGAACAGCCGCCGGGACTCGAACATAGTTTTCGAGCATTCTGAAGAAGCTGTGTTAGCACCCGAGCATGCTCAGATAACTCCTTATCCGAGCACGTTCACTCATCTCTAATCCTGATAGATTCCGCTCCAAATTAGGCAATGTCAGATGAAAAGGCTTCAAGAGCGTTTCAGGAAAATAAAGTCTTCCTAGAACCTCTTCAGGGAAGGCTTCATAAGAAGAAAAACTCCTCCAAAAATGAAGCTGCCCAGGAAGTAGTTTTTACTTGAAAAACTCATCCGATTTGTCAGCCTCAAATAATTCTGCATGACTAAAGCCTCATACACAAGGTTTTTCGAGCACGTACTGAGTATGACCTCTCCATTCTTCTGGCATTGTCCACTTAGAAGATGCTCCGTACTTTACAATACAAGTCAATGGGAAAGGTCAAAAGATGTATTGCTCACGACAACCAGACATCTTTTGGAGCATTTTCCTATTGCTTTTGCTCTAAAAAATGCAAGTGTTTTTTTTCATTATTCAATGGAGAGAAAAACAAACGACCAGAAGATGACAGTAAAAAAAAAGACTTCACAACCACTGGAAAATACTCCAAAAAATCTCCAGTGGAAACAAAAAGACCTAAAACGCTCAGGAAACGTTAAAAAACAAGACACAAAAGATTCTTCAGGAAAAAAACTCCAGAGTTTCCCAAAGCGTCTTCTGATGGAAAAACTGGTTTGGTAAACCTGAGTTTGAAAGCCATCAAGTGCACAAAAGCCACTGAGCGGAAACTCTCCAGATCCTCCTCCAAATCTGAAAACTTCTCAAAAACTTTGAGTATTTGCTCAATTTCTGCTCTGAAAGCTCAGCAAAAAGACTGCATGCGCAAGAAGCCTTAAAGAACAATGTTGGGAAACAAAACTTTTACTCTTCTGTTGATATGAGAACTGTAAACTTTGTAATGAGCTTACTTAAAAAGGGAAGATGAATCCCTAAGCGAAGATCTCAAGATGGTAAAAAGGCCAAGCGGTAACATCATTAATCAGGCGGAGAAACATTGGGGACTGTCATATAAGGAGATGTAGAACCTCACTGCCCGACTGCTCTATACTGGTCATATGTCTACATATTTTCATCGAAAGGTGACAGATTGCTGAATCACCATTACCTTACACCTAAAGAAATGTTATTCTTGTGGAGCATTTCCGGGAATGATTTCCTTTGTAATACTGATGGCCAGCCCTCCACCCAAGAAAAACCACAAAAATATATATACGGATTTTTTAGAAAAACAGAATCTACAACCCCTGAGCAACCTTCTACTTACTTATCATGAGTCTGATAAAGGTGGGTGAACACATCAGATGATTGTTGAATTTGACAGTTTTTGTGAGACTGGTCAATCAGCTGATGTATATGGGGTGTCCTGACTTTCCTCCAACGGCTGATGTTGGGATAAATAAGAATTGGACATCTTGGATTTGCTCTAATTGGAAGTAAGGCCAGAATATTTTGGTAGTGGCATATTCCTCCCTGGTAATTGGGAATGCATTCACGCTCAGAATTCCAATGAGCTGTCTTTAGAGTTTATCTCCAGTTTTCCCTAGAAAAACAACAGATGTTGAAGCTGCTCAGTAGTGTGTATTCAGGGCCGGCTCAAACATGTCAAACACTCGCGTTATTATGATGTTTTCCCTGACTTTTACCAACTCCACTAATACAGGCATTTATTAATGATAATAGGGGTCCCAGGACCACCTCTCGGACCCCACCTCATGGGAGCACAGGAGTATGCAGAGCACTATAAAGTAAGCCCAGTAAGATAGGGCCGGATGTAGGAAACCGGTCACAGATATGGGCAGCTTTCTCCATCATTCTTTATTGGAGTAATGGAAGCAGCGTTGGCTTCCCAAGATGCTGAGATCTCTCTGGGACCCCCACCTATCACGCATTAATCCCATATTTTGCAAATTTGCCATAAATATCAATAATTGGAATACAGTGAAGGCGATTGTGACAGGTCAACATCCAATGGACAATCCGCCAACCCCAAACACCACAGACTGTGGAATTGATAGAATTTGACAAAATAATGTAGAATTTCTATCAATCTAAAAACTGGAGACATGTAGTTTATGTGGCACTCAGGTGGGGGGAATGTAGGTGGTGGGTAACTTCACCTCTGGGGCGGGAGACGGCGCCAGGAGAAAACTCACGGAAGGAGAGGGTTAATAACCAAAAGAGTTCTACTTCTCTTCCTCTCTGAAGAGACAATTTGCATAATTAACCAATAGAAGAAATGGTAAGGTGTCGGTAAAAAAAAGTACACTACTCGGCAAATTATACGTTACCGTTATCATAAGTCCACCGTACACAGATCACAGACCGGTTTTCGGCTCCAGACAGGAGCCTTCATCAGGTGACTATAGGCTCCTGTCCAGAGCCGAAAACTGGGTTGTGATCTGTGTACGGTGGACTTCCGATAACGGTAACATATAATTTGCCGAGTAGTGTACTTTTTTTACCGGGTCACGCACCGACACTTTGTAGCTTCTGACTTGAAATCTGGAGCAGCTTTGAGCTGTGGATTGTGGCTTCTGAACACTAAAGACCAGCACAGAGGATCCCGGCATTCCTCTCTTGTGGAATTAGGGTCCCTTTCCACTTGCGAGATAAAAAACGGTCCGTAATCTGGACCGAAAAAACGGATGGAACGTATGCGATTGTCATGCGAGTGTCATGCGAGTGCCATGCGATTTTTTAATCGCACCATCCGTATGACATCAGTATGACATCCGTATTGCTGTCCGATTTTTACGCACCAGTGTCCTTTGAAAAGCCGGCAATTCAGCGCCATGTACAGTAAAATCACACTGACAGGTTAGAATAGAGTAGATATATACACATAGAATAGGTATATATACATATATATATGTCAGTGAGACACCTATATATGTATATTTATATTTAATGCAGCGCTAGATAGCATAAAAGCCTCTAATTCAATTGCCGGCTTTTTCCTTCTCCTTCACAAACCCGACATGATATGAGACATGGTTTACATACAGTAAACCATCTCATATCCCTTTTTTTATTACATATTCCTCTTCACTAATGTAACAAGTGTCTGTGTGCACAATTTGGGGGCTCTAGCTGTTAAATTAAAGGGTTAAATTGCGGAAAAAATTGGCGTGGGCTCCCGCGCAATTTTCTCCGCCAGAGCGGTAAAGCCAGTGACTGAGGGCAGATATTAATAGCCAGGAGAGGGTCCATGGTTATTGGCCCCCCCGTGGCTAAAAACATCTGCCCCCAGCCACCCCAGAAAAGGCACATCTGGAAGATGCGCCTATTCTGGCACTTGGCCACTCTCTTCCCACTCCCTGTAGCGGTGGGATATGGGGTAATGAAGGGTTAATGCCACCTTGCTATTGGAAGGTGACATTAAGCCAGATTAATAATGGAGAGGCGTCAATTATGACACCTATCCATTATTAATCCAATTGTTGGAAAGGGTTAAAAAACACACACACACATGATTTAAAAGTATTTTAATGAAATAAACACAGCGATTGTTGTAATAATTTATTGTTCTCGCAATCCATCAGGAACACCCTCGCTTGGAAAAAATAATAAACGCACAAGATACATACCCTCAGCTGAACCGTCACGTCCCACGAAGTAATCCATCTGAAGGGGTTAACTAATATTACAGGCAGGAGCCCTGCAAATGCAGCTGTGCTCCGTGCTTGTAATTCCCCAGCGAATGAATGAAATGTAGGTCATTGACCTACATTTCCTTCAGTCGCGGTGATGCGCCCCCTGGTGGATGTTCTCATGAACTGCAGCCTGGGAACTTTTTCCCACGCTCCAGGTCATATGAGGACATCCACCAGGGGGCGCATCACCGCGACTGAAGGAAATGTAGGTCAATGACCTACATTTCATTCATTCGCTGGGGAATTACAAGCACGGAGCACAGCTGCATTTGCAGGGCTCCTGCCTGTAATATTAGTTAACCCCTTCAGATGGATTACTTCGTGGGACGTGACGGTTCAGCTGAGGGTATGTATCTTGTGCGTTTATTATTTTTTCCAAGCGAGGGTGTTCCTGATGGATTGCGAGAACAATAAATTATTACAACAACCGCTGTGTTTATTTCATTAAACTACTTTTAAATCATGTGTGTGTGTGTGTTTTTTAACCCTTTCCAACAATTGGATTAATAATGGATAGGTGTCATAATTGACGCCTCTCCATTATTAATCTGGCTTAATGTCACCTTCCAATAGCAAGGTGGCATTAACCCTTCATTACCCCATATCCCACCGCTACAGGGAGTGGGAAGAGAGTGGCCAAGTGCCAGAATAGGCGCATCTTCCAGATGTGCCTTTTCTGGGGTGGCTGGGGGCAGATGTTTTTAGCCACGGGGGGGCCAATAACCATGGACCCTCTCCTGGCTATTAATATCTGCCCTCAGTCACTGGCTTTACCACTCTGGCGGAGAAAATTGCGCGGGAGCCCACGCCAATTTTTTCCGCAATTTAACCCTTTAATTTAACAGCTAGAGCCCCCAAATTGTGCACACAGACACTTGTTACATTAGTGAAGAGGAATATGTAATAAAAAAAGGGATATGAGATGGTTTACTGTATGTAAACCATGTCTCATATCATGTCGGGTTTGTGAAGGAGAAGGAAAAAGCCGGCAATTGAATTAGAGGCTTTTAAGCTATCTAGTGCTGCATTAAATATAAATATACATATATAGGTGTCTCACTGACATATATATATATGTATATATACCTATTCTATGTGTATATATCTACTCTATTCTAACCTGTCAGTGTGATTTTACTGTACACCGCGCTGAATTACCGGCTTTTCAAAGGACACCGGTGCGTAAAAATCGGACAGAACTCGCATGGTGCGAGTGCTGTGCGATTTTTTTCTCGCACCCATTGACTTGCATTGGCGAGTCTCGTCCGAGAATCGCAGCAATACGCAGCAGGCTGCGATTTTTTTCTCAGCCGATCCAGATTTTTCTCAGTCCGATTTCGGCTGAGAAAAAAATCGCAAATCAAAAGACACCTATTAACTAACATTGGTCCGAGTGCAATCCGATTTTTTATCGGATTGCACGCGTCCGTTTTCCTCGCAAGTGGAAAGGGACCCTTAGGGCTCATTTCCACATGCGAGTCACACGTCCGTATCTCGCATGTGGAAACCAAGCCCTGGTGCCGGCACTCAGGAGCGGAGCTGTGCAGCTCCGTTACAGAGGTAATCGGCCAGACATCTCTTCCCAATTCTGGAACAATGGACTGGATGACTGTGGATGACTCCTAATGAATCCCGCTCTGATACAATGCAGGTGGGATCCACCTTCCATTCTCCCCGGTGACAGGACATGGGTGGGTCCGAGATTGGACGAAGTATTGTCCGCGCACAGCAGGGATGTGAAAGTGGAGTTGGATTGTATGGGAAGATCACAGCGCACTGCATCCACGCTCTTTAAAGGGAAAGTCTCTTTTATGAGTCTTTTTCATCCCTGCGGCTTCCCAAACTGCTGAGCACTCCTCCCAAGACGAATGTGGAGTTTAACTAGCCTGTCCTCATGATTTGTCACAGCGAACCACTTTTACTTTTCACTTCTTGAATAATACCAGGCATATTTTAAGTGGGCAGTACGGTGGCTCCGTGGTTAGCACTATATGGTGGCTCAGTGGTTAGCACTGTATAGTGGCTCAGTGGATAGTACTGTATGGTGGCTCAGTGGTTAGCACTATATGGTGGCTCAGTGGTTAGCACTGTACGGTGGCTCGGTGGTTAGCTCTGTATGGTGGCTCAGTGGTTAGCACTGTATGGTGGCTCGGTGTTAGCATTGTATGGTGGCTCGGTGGTTAGCACTGTATGGTGGCTCGGTGGTTAGCACTGTATGGTGGCTCAGTGGTTAGCAATGTACGGTGGCTCAGTGGTTAGTACTGTATGGTGGCTCCATGGTTAATACTATACGGTGGCTCAGTGGTTAGTACTGTATGGTGGCTCCATGGTTAATACTATACGGTGGCTCAGTGGTTAGTACTGTACGGTGGCTCGGTGGTTAGCTCTGTATGGTGGCTCAGTGGTTAGCACTGTATGGTGGCTCGGTGTTAGCATTGTATGGTGGCTCGGTGGTTAGCACTGTATGGTGGCTCGGTGGTTAGCACTGTATGGTGGCTCAGTGGTTAGCAATGTACGGTGGCTCAGTGGTTAGTACTGTATGGTGGCTCCATGGATAATACTATACGGTGGCTCAGTGGTTAGTACTGTATGGTGGCTCCATGGTTAACACTATATGGTGGCTCAGTGGTTAGCACTGTACGGTGGCTCGGTGGTTAGCAATGTATGGTGGCTCAGTGGATAGCACTGCAGCCGTGCAGCGCTGGGGTCCTGGGCTCAAATCCCACCAAGGACAACATCTGTAAGGAGCTTGTACATTCTCCCCGTGTTTGTGTGAGTTTCCTCTGGTTTCCTTCCACAATCCACAGACATCCTGATAGGGAAATTAGATGGTGAGCCCCATCAGGGACAGTGATGATGATGTCTGTAAAGCGCTGCGGATATTAATGGCTCTATATAAGAAATAAATAATGATAACAAGCGATGGAAGGAAAATGGAATCTCGCGCCCCACAGACGTGAAGGCTGCCTGTTCCCGTCTCAGATACATATTCTGCAGATTTACAGAGAATCTGTCACTTGCTATAAACATGTCATTTTCTTATCTGGTGTAAATGTCGTTGTTCTCTTGATTCTGGAGCTGTTTTTGTTTTGTCCCTGCACCTCCCTGTTCCTGAAATATGACCCTCTCATCCCTGTATATAAGTCTAGTCTCTTTTTTTTTATTAAAGCCAAGTGGGTGTGGTCATCAATAAGTCTCCATTAGAGAACAGTTGGTGGCCAGGCCCTCTTGGCTAACGACAAGATTTACATACAGGGAAGAGGTGGCCATATTTCAGGAACAGCGG
The DNA here is from genome assembly GCF_051348905.1 of Ranitomeya variabilis. NCBI lineage: Eukaryota > Metazoa > Chordata > Amphibia > Anura > Dendrobatidae > Ranitomeya > Ranitomeya variabilis. The sequence continues at coordinate 47,544,885 of NC_135239.1, read as the reverse complement.
TGCGCAGGAACAAAAGAAATGCAGCAATTATATCAGCTAAAGAAGAATTAATATTTATGGGAAGCGACAGGTCGTCTTTCAGGTTAAGCTCATATTCTGGGATTGTCTCTAATGAGAGTTCTGTGGAGAGAATGTATGGATTGTATAGGGGACCAAGCCGCAGAGACAGAATAGATGGGCCTGTGCTGCTGCTTTCTGTCTATGTGCTTGTTTTCTGCTGTTGCTTTACCCCCAGATCCACGGTGGTCCGGTTCCATCTGCCGCTGGGGACTTGTAAGCAGATTTCTTTGGATTTTCAGCAACAAATCCGATATATGTGAACGTTCCTCTGGGAAATAGTCAGACACAGGTCAGTGATTATTGTCGGTCACACGGCCGTATGCTCGGTCTGAGCTCGGTCACACGGCTGTATGCTCGGTCTGAGCTCGGTCACACGGCCGTATGCTCGGTCTGAGCTCGGTCACACGGCCGCATGCTCGGTCTGAGCTCGGTCACACGGCCGTATGCTCCTTCTGAGCTCGGTCACACGGCCGTATGCTCGGTCTGAGCTCGGTCACACGGCCGTATGCTCGGTCTGAGCTCGGTCACACGGCCGCATGCTCGGTCTGAGCTCGGTCACACGGCCGTATGCTCGGTCTGAGCTCGGTCACACGGCCGCATGCTCGGTCTGAGCTCGGTCACACGGCCGTATGCTCCTTCTGAGCTCGGTCACACGGCCGTATGCTCCTTCTGAGCTCGGTCACACGGCCGTATGCTCGGTCTGAGCTCGGTCACACGGCCGCATGCTCGGTCTGAGCTCGGTCACACGGCCGTATGCTCGGTCTGAGCTCGGTCACACGGCCGCATGCTCGGTCTGAGCTCGGTCACACGGCCGTATGCTCGGTCTGAGCTCGGTCACACGGCCGTATGCTCGGTCTGAGCTCGGTCACACGGCCGCATGCTCGGTCTGAGCTCGGTCACACGGCCGTATGCTCGGTCTGAGCTCGGTCACACGGCCGTATGCTCGGTCTGAGCTCGGTCACACGGCCGTATGCTCGGTCTGATCGCTGTCTGTGAACAGAACGGGCCGCACTCGGACCAAGGATATCCAATGAGGCAATGCAGCGTCCGATTTGTGTGGATACTTTGCAATTCTGTAACATAGGAAGCTGTAAATAGTTAATAGCTGTTGTAAAAAACGGACTGTATGCGGATGACAAGTGAGGAAGAAAATCTGGGGGAAACTTTGATGTTTTATATTTTGTTATCAGCTGAGAAAACCCGATGAAACGGTAAATCAGTGAATGAGCCATGGCTCAGTATTCAGGGCGCAGCTGGTTCTTCAGCCTCAAGCTGAAATCCACACTCTCTTCCGGGGCAGGAAGGGTTAACGATGGGAAAGTCGCATCCAGACAAACAATCCAGCAAGCTCTTGGAGGCGACAACCAATCAGAGAGCGCTTTCACTTTATTCCCCGCCTTCGTACAACAGCGCTGGGTTCTCATTGGCCGAGGCGCTTCATCCCTGTAAACAGAAGGGTCACTCCGCCCCCTTTTGGTGGAGGACACGCCCCCTCTGGTGGAGGACACGCCCCCTCGCGATCCCTTGTGGGGAGCAGACGCTAGAAGGTTCTGTTCGCGCCGGTTCAGTGTCGGAGCCGCCGCAGGAGATCAGTGACCGGAGCCGCGTGCGACAGAGGACAGGGCGGAGAAATGGCCAACTTCAACAGGGGACCGGCGTACGGGCTGTCCGCGGAGGTGAAGAACAAGGTGAGTTCCGGACCGTTACCCCGGACTGGGGGCGTCCTGTGAGCGTGTTGGGAGTAGTAGTGCCGCTGGGTCCGTGCAGTAAGCGGCCTCCTCCTCCTCCCTGGGACGTCCCACCCCGCAGCTGCCGGACCCCGAGCATTAGCGGTTCTGCTGCCGCAACCAGTGACATGTGTGATGTTTCCTCTAGGAGCCGCTCACACTGGTCATTGTCACATTGGGCACTTAGTTTCCATCAGACGAGGCCGCAGTCTCCTCTCATGTATATTTGTGGCATCTCCCCTGCGGATTCCCTGCGGCTTCCTGTGTCACTTTGTGACTTCTGTGCCCTGACGTAGTGCGGACAGTTCTCATCAGACCTTAGGGGGTTTCTCATTTTATGGAAATCTCTTCCAGTTGGTGCAGAGAGAAAAGTTTTTTCCCCCCAACTTTTTACAGTTCCTCGTCCTTTCTCTGTTGGAATCCTGCAGGAGATGCCGCGACATGAGAGCTGGTGAATGTGTCCCGCAGGTCGGGGCCCTCGGGGCTGATCTGTCCCGTCACCTCTGTGCTCTAATGTCAGCGAGACTGTGACTGCCTGTATGTGGGAAGGACGGACACTGGGGACGGGCTGAGGGGGTTTATGTGGAGTCGGCAGCTGTGGTCCATCAGCGGAGGGGTCGGTGATGGCGGCGCACTGACCAATGATGGAGGGGCCAGTGATGGAGGCGCATCGGTCGGTGATGGAGGGGCCAGTGATGGAGGCGCAGCGGTCAGTGATGGAGGTGCATCGGTTGGTGATGGAGGTGCACTGACCAATGATGGAGGCGCACTAACCAATGATGGAGGCGCAGCGGTCAGTGATGGAGGCGCACTGACCAATGATGGAGGTGCAGCGGTCAGTGATGGAGGCGCACTGACCAATGATGGAGGCGCATCGGTCGGTGATGGAGGCGCACTGACCAATGAAGGAGGGGCCAGTGATGGAGGCGCACTAACCAATGATGGAGGCGCAGCGGTCAGTGATGGAGGTGCATCGGTCGGTGATGGAGGCGCACTGACCAATGATGGAGGCGCACTAACCAATGATGGAGGCGCAGCGGTCAGTGATGGAGGTGCATCGGTCGGTGATGGAGGCGCACTGACCAATGATGGAGGGGCCAGTGATGGAGGCGCACTAACCAATGATGGAGGCGCAGCGGTCAGTGATGGAGGTGCATCGGTCGGTGATGGAGGCGCACTGACCAATGATGGAGGCGCACTGACCAATGATGGAGGCGCACTGACCAATGATGGAGGCGCACTAACCAATGATGGAGGCGCACTAACCAATGATGGAGGCGCACTAACCAATGATGGAGGCGCACTAACCAATGATGGAGGCGCACTGACTAATGATGGAGGGGCCAGTGATGGTGGCGCAGCGGTCGGCGATGGAGGCGCAGCGGTCAGTGATGGAGGTGCACTGACCAATGATGGAGGGGCCAGTGATGGAGGTGCACGAACCGACCAGTGATGAAGATGGAGGGGTCAGTGATGGAGGCGCCCCGGCCGTTGATGGAGGCGCACCTTCCTATGTCTCCTCTCTGTAGAGGGCGAAGGTGTTGCTGGGTGATAATTCGCTTTGCCTCATAGTCTGGGAAAATTTTAAGGAGAGAAAACGAAAAAAAACAAACCAAACCCCTCCCTTCTGATTCCCCCTCGCACGCCCCTTCCCCCATCACATTCCAGGGGCATTACCTCATGGCTTCTGGGCAGGGGAACCATGCAGTGGAGTGGGCTCCGCACACAGAATACTCATTGTCTGTTTCCAGCATCTCCAGCCAAGCAGCAGAAGCACAAAGACTCCACCACCGCTGCTGCTGGTTTTCACATTTCAATAACCCCTTCAGCTCCTCCAAGACACACGGCCATTTTCTCCAGCTCTGTCCGTTATCGCTGCAGATGGGCAGAAACCATGACGGAAAAACTTGTTCCCTTTTTTTTCCTCTTTTTTCCATGGTGCGAACATCTAGATCAGGGGCGTCCATACTTTCCCGTCCTTCTACAATAATAGAAAAACATCAAAAGTGTAAAGCTCCTGGCCGCCAATCCGATATCGGCTGACATCTCCCCTTTGGAAAGTTGAGATTGGATCGGTCGCCTAGTGTTCCATCAGTTTTGATACTTTGTATCCACTTCCCTTTAATTAGTAAATCTATTGGATTGTCTGCAGGGGCTACATGGCCTCAGCTCATTTCTGACAACCTCTCGGGGATAAACAATTCTATTTTTCCAGTGTGGATCAGTTCGCTCACATGATCACACAAGGAATTCATAGTTTATATTTATATTTTATATTTCTGCTGTGGATCTGTATCAGGATTGGCCCCAAAAATCAGCGCCATAAATTTCCTTGTACGGGAGGCAGATTTCATGTAGAAAGCTGCAAAAATCTGCATGAATAAGATGATACCTTCTTGTTGGGCACTTTCAGCTGCAAAAGTTACAATGTAGCACAATCTCCGTAAACTTTGCATCAGATTTTTCTGATACTTTGAAATATATTGTGTCCGATCTGAAAAGTCTTGTTCTGTTCCGTAATCTGGGTGACAATCCTTATCAGACATCACTGATGTGGTCACCCAGCTTTCCTAGTCTCCTGAATGTCTCTTGGTATAGGGGAGCTGGAGACATTACTGTAGATTTGATAGGTTTGGCCGGTATGTAAACCAGCTGACAACCTCCATGGAAGCAGTTCTGTGACGGTGTTGGTTATTAATCAGATTTTCCATAATTTGATAAGCATAATAAATGTCAGGACAGACCTAGTAACAGCTTGTCAGGAAGGGGTCATTAAGGAGCGGGGGTGGGGCGCCTGCTTGCAATGCTGGGCCATTGCCCCTATGCAGCGTGATCTTTCTTCTGCATGTATTGAACACAATTAAATCCTTTTCTGGGATTTCTCATGTTTCAGGGGATGGAATCCAATGTCTCAGCAGCAGTCCATTATGTGTCTGTTCTCACTGGTGCTGGTTACAGGCCTCTGCTACTGACGGAAACGGATTGATCCTATTTTGATTATTTTATCACTTTTAGAGTAAATATACGTTTTTCTAGGAGCCGACACAACTCTTCTTTTAGACTCTATTCACATGCGCAGTCATCAGTTTTTAACGGATCCCGTAGTTAAATAACACAAACAAAATACAAACTAGATGTATAATAAACTGAGAAAGCAGATGCACGCTGTGGTTTCTGTATTTGTTCCTGTTTGCATTAGATTTGTCTTTATTAAGGTCTCTAAACACTTCATGTCCTGGGCATGTGCAGCGCTTAAAAAAAAAATTAAAATAATAAATAAATAATAAAAAAAAAATGGATCTGTTAATGGATGATGTAACAGATGATTGTCAGTCATCATAATCATCTGTTATGATCTGTTTCCCATAGACTTCAATGTAAAAAAAAGAAGGATCTGGTTGCTATGTGTTTTGTTTTGTTTTTGTTTTTTAATTTTTACAAGCAAAAAAGTTGTGCAGACTTACCGTAATAAAAATCGATTTCATAGCTGGATTTCAAACAAACCAAAGACATTTTAGGGCCTTTCCATCAGCATTCAAAAGACTGGATCCTGTACTGGAATCTTTTTATTTCCATTTTTGTCATCTCGAGGCAGATTACTACTGTACATGTGAAGATGGTCTGGGTGAGAACTTTTAAGTATACATAGGAAATAACCTATAAAGCTGGGGCATCAGCGGCACGTTTTAGTTACATTAGCCCCCAGTTACTTCTATTTTTGCACATTCTTTAATGCGTTTTTTTTTTTTTTCTCTCTGCAAGATGTTGAGTCCGCTCCTTCTGGGGAACATTGTAATGTATCAGGGGTTTTAGGAATCTAATACTTTCTTGTATCCCGGATGTCGGTGCCATCAACCAGGTTTCACAATATCCCTTTAAATGGACTGAGCTGATACATGCACTGTGGAAATGACTGACGTCCCTGGGGGCCAGAGATCATATGCTTTAGTGATGTCCTTCTTCCGAGGATTCGCTCACACAGCAGTGTGAAAAAGATTTAAAAATAAATATTGTAAATAAATAAATAAATAGAATGGATCCTCTGCTGTATTTATTTCCCACTGGTCTGACCGAATCCCTATTCATTGGGGGCATTATATGGGTCCTAAGGCCACTGATTGGATGCAGGGTTCACATTTTATCCTAGAAGGGACAATCCTAAAGTTTTCTAACTTTTTTTGAAATGTTTAGATGTCATAATCTTTGTACTTGTCAATTAAACCAAGTATGTTTTGTTTTGTTTTGTTTTTTTTGGTCTTATTGTAACATCTCAGTGGACTGCTGCATTCTGCATCGACATGTCGTCTGTTCTAGGAGATAATTATTTTCATCCCCCTTATATAATCTCTTCTATTACCTCTTGAGCTGTTTGTTATTCACCCTAGAAATTAATAAATTCATTGATAACTGAGTTACCAGTTGGGACGGTGTTCTTGCCCACTGACACTGCACAATCGAGGCTGCTTGTGTTAGCGTGTAGGGACACGCCCCTTTAAGGGGTAATAATGACTTCCAGTTTATTGATAAATGTCTAATGGGAACAACAGAGGATCAGCACAATGCCGAGATACGAGAGTTATTGTTTTATGATGAGTACGAGTGTTTGCTAAAACAAAATCCAGGAGTGGGGAAAGGCTCTCCTTAATGGGGTCTCTGGGGAACTACTAGTCTGCATCTGTTCTGAGGACAGCGATGGTCAAAAAGTTCTAGAAAAGCCAGGATTGGCATCTTATTCCTTCTGGACCTTGGCTTGATGAAGACCCTAAACAAGATGGTGCCCTGTAGCTGTGAGACTGCGATGATGTTTGTGTGGATGTGGTTTTGAAGACTTTCTAGAACATACAGAAGAATGGATTTGGAGAATACACGCTGAAAAATGATCCATGTCTGAACCAGGTGCTCACAGGAACAGGAACGTCTGTGGGTTCCAAGCATCTATAGCAGTGTTCCCCAACTCCGGTCCTCAAGAGCCACCAACAGGTCATGTTTTCAGGATTTCCTTAGTATTGCACAGGTGATAATTCCATCACCTGGGCAATACTAAGGAAATCCTGAAAACATGACCTGTTGTGGAACACTGATCTATAGAATGACTTTTGGGGTAACGTTGCAGATGTAAAGAGCAACCGCCATTTTCATTTTTATTCCTTAAATTGAGAGAATAAGAAACTTAGTAACATATCACCAGAGAAATCTGCTTCTTTTTTTTAATCCTGAACTGATCAATTCGCAGGAAACCTTTGTCTTCAGTGAACACAGATTTTCCCATTACAGAGATGACAGTTGGTGCTCATAAATTCTATGGAGAATTGTAACTGTCGTTTCAGTAGAACTTAGGCTACGTTCACATTTGCGGTCGGGCGCCGCAGCGTCGCCGCATGCGTCATGCGCCCCTATATTTAACATGGGGGCGCATGGACATGCGTCGCACTTGCGTTTTGCGCCGCATGCGTCCCTGCGGCGCCCGCGTCCGGGCGCAGAGGACGCAGCAAGTTGCATTTTTGCTGCGTCCAAAATCAATGAAAAAAAGGACGCATGCGGCGCAAAACGCAGCGTTGTGCATGCGTTGTGCATGCGTTTTGCTGCGTTTGTTTGCGTTGTGCGTTGCGGCGCCGACGCTGCGGCGCACAACGCAAATGTGAACGTAGCCTTATAGCAGACTGTCTGTCAACCTCCTCCATAGACTTTTAAAAGCATCAGCTGCCATTTCCTGGAGGAAATCTTTCTTCAGTGAATATAGATTTTATCCCCGGATTGAATCCAATAGAAGAAATAATTTATCTAATAAGACACATTATGAAAATAAGCTAATTTGCGAGTGATTGATTTATGAAATGAAAACGAGAGTTAGTTTTTAAGCAGACGGATACCTGGAATGTTGTGTTCTCACTTCATCTTTTCATTTCTGGAGTCTGTGTTCTTAGAAACGTGTTTTCCCTGAGGGGGGTTAAGAAGACAATGAGCTTTCCATTTAAAGTTAGACCACATGTCCAATAAGGAAGGCAAAGAAACCGGTTCAGCAATAGAAAACCCTCAGCTGTGCTGGAAAAATTCCAGGAGGCAAGTTCATCTTCACTGGTGGCAACCAGCTGTCCAGACCGTGCTCAATCTAGATGTCATTGTGTGCGGAGGGTCTCCTGTCCGTGGTATAGAAGGTGGTCTTTGGTATTTAAAGTGCCACTAGACCGAAAGCTGTTATGGCTGATACAAATCTAAGGTTCCCAGCACTGGAGATATGAGATGGTGCCGATGATGGGGGCTGGGATTATTCTGGACCTTTATCCATTATCCTTCGGACAGAATTTCTTTTTTTTGCACATATACAAAGTTGAGCCACTTTCTAAATCGTCTTAAAAAATAAATAAATCCATTTTATCGCAGAAACTGTAAATCCTGTATCTAGCGGAGTGCTCTGCAGAAATGTTACAAATCCCTCAGAGCTCCGTCTCCTGATGGCTTCTCTGCTCTCCCCCCTCCTGTCTCTCAGGGTTAGTGATAGCAGGAGGGAGGGCGTTCTACACCGAAATGTAGCGGACAGGAAACAGTATTTCAGAGAGCTCCAAAACAGGTTCTAGACAAGGAAAGAACGTGGAGAGCAAATTACAGTACTGGAACTGATACCTGAAAGCAAGTGAGGAGATCCAGTACTCTGAATAGATACAGACCTCCATCCAGCCTATATTACTGGGAGAGGCAATCCCATAAGTGAAATATCTGAAACCTGAATCAGGCGGCAAGTTGCATATCAGGGGGTCTCAGTAAATGAACGAAGATGCAGATTGAAAATTAACTATAGGTAATCACTAACATACAAGTGCATCTCACAAAATTAGAATATCAAAAAGTTTATTTCAGTTCTTGAATACAGAAAGTTTAGTATATTATATAGAGTCATTACAGACGGAGTGATCTATTTCAAGTGGTTATTTCTGTTAATGTTGATGATTATGGCTTACAGTCAATGAAAACCCAAAAGTCATTTTCTCAGTAAATTTGAAGACTTTATAACACCAGCTTGAAAAATGAGTTTAAAATCTGGAATGTAGGCCTACTGAAATGTATGTTCAGTAAATGCACTCAATACTTGGTCGGGGCTCCTGATGCAGTAATTGATGCAAAAATGCAGCGAGGCATGGAGGCGATCAGCCTGTGGCACTGCTGAGGGGTTATGGAAGCCCAGGTTGCTTTGATAGCAGCCTTCAGCTCATCTGCATTGTTGGGTCTGGTGTCTCATCTTCCTCTTGACAATACTCCATAGGTTCTCTATGGGGTTAAGGTCAGATGAGTTTGCTGCCAATCAAGCACAGTGATACTGTTGTTTGTAAACCAGGTATTGGTACTTTTGGCAGTGTGGACCTCGCTCGCTACCCCAGAAATCTTACTCCTTCAGGGGGCTAGAATATTTGTGGCGAGGCGCACACAGGTGTACACCACTTACCAGGGGTGTTCCTCATTCACAAAGAGGGGTGCAACTCTAATCACACTCCAGGCCATCTCCTCATGAAGAGCGATGTGAACAATGGGAAAATTAAATTATTGCTTTTTATTTACTTTTTGCTAAAGCTTACAATATGAAAAAAAGAAAAGCCAACCCCTTTTTTCTTTTTTTAATACCTGCAACACCATGACCTGATATAAACAGGTAATTTTGTGATGGCACATTACTTTTATCAGCGCTTGTCTATTTATACTGTGGATTCTGATCACCGATTCCATCGTTTGTAATACAATGGGTGAAATCTGCAGCATTTCCACAATAAAACCTCCAGCAGATCAGTTCTGGGTGGTCTCCCCCTCTTAATCTCCTGACTGTAGACCCTTTTTTTCTTCTCTAATATCCTCCTGTATTTCTCCATTCGGATACGTTGCCTTCTTCTAGGTGACGTTACGGAGCCTCGTGCTGTGTGAACTGGAATTTCTGGTTCTGATCTTTGTGCCACTTGTTTATGGTTTTTTTTTTTTTTTTTTTTTTTTCCCCAAACACCTCAAATTTTTCTGAAAATCAAATAACGGTAAGGTCTCTTTTATGCAGTGAATGTCCATGAGACAGATGATGAGATCTTCCCTGGTCTGCTGGGCAAATACATAATATTATATATTTTTTTTTACCTGCATCTTTTATTAATATATAATGTGGGTCTCAGGACTGGAGGATGGCGGAAATCATCTGTGTTTTTCAGTCGGGTCATTTATCAATGAACTGCATTAAAGTTGTCTACTTGTCATAAATAAGGGGGAAGGTGGGTGGTCTAACCTACAGACATGACCCAGCTGTGGTCCAGCTGATCCCATAACTTTACTTTCCATAACTGGCTATACTGGTGGAAAATCTGACTAGCAGTAATGGGTGATAACCTAATCATCCTGTTTTATGGTCGTACAACCTGCCATCCAGAGGTTCGTGCTAATAGTTGGTGCTACATCTACCCCTATATGACTCTCTAATCTGGTTGATAAAATTTGGATCTTGTTTGGGAACATTCTTTCCATATACTTTTTCATGGCACTTTACGACAGCAGTTAGGAACCCTCTTGCAAAATTGAGAGCTGTCACAATTGAATATGCCCCCCCACCCCATCCATCTCCCCATGCTCCTTTATTTCTAAAGGTCTCGCAGTACGACATTGCTCACACTGTAGACCTCCTGTAAGGGATCCTACTCACTTGTGAGCAACTCGGATGAGTGTCGCATGTTTAAAACCCAGCTCTGCACCCGGCACTCAGATCGGAGCGTGCGGCTGCATAGGAATACATGCAGCCGCACACTCCACTCCTCTGTGCCAGGTACAGTGCCGGGGTATTGCCGTGTGAAACTCATCAGAGTCTTGCGCAAGTGAGTAGGAGCCCTAATGGTAATGCTGGAGTTGCTAGTTGGGCATTGTCCATATATATATATATATATATATATATATATATATATATATATATATATATATATATATATATATATATATATATATATATATATATATATATATATATATATATATATATATATATATATATATATAATTTATTATTATGCTTTCGGGGGCATGAACTGTATTACCAATCACTGGCTCTGTAACTAACATCTAGGCCTTGCTAGAGGCTACAACACTAGTACTAAATCCCAAAATAAATGAAATTGCCTGAAAAGTAATAACTGACCCTGTGGGGGGGTGAGAACCAAGCCCCTCCATGGCTGCCCCTTGGACATGGCGGTCTGAGGCCTCGGGTGCTCTCTGCCACAGCCTTCTCCACAGCTGCTACGTGCAGTGTTATTGTGTGAGACCTAATCCCCGGCTCGGCCTCTTTCTCATGGCAGCGCCTGTTAAGCAGAGAGATTTCGGGATATTTAGCTAAACGTTTTGGACTTATCTTTTGTATTAAGGAGATTTATAGCGGTATAATTGGCTGCAAACTGAATTAAGACGATTGTATGTGAAGCGGCACAAAGGAGGAGTCCTCCCCTGTACATGGAGGACAGATCAGATTGCAGCCTGTGATGTCCTACACGTCCTGGCAGATTGCAGGCTCAGCCGAAAAGGGGCAGATGCTTCCATTAGGTTATTGTTCTCCTCGTAACGAGAAGTTATGGTGTTCTCATACGACTAGGTGCCTGGATATTTCCCACAACAAGACGTCCAACTTTCCCTAGTCTCTTTCCTGCTACGGTCTCCATCTTGCAAGTTTTCATTTGTGGTGACCCAGATATATTTCTTATCCTGTTAGGGCTCCTTGAACAGAATTATTTAAGAGCAGAGGTGTAGCTAGGGTTTCGGTTCAGGGGGTGAACCTTCTGAGTGGGCCCCTAACCAGGTAACCTTGGTTACAGCTGAGTGACGCACCCTCATACTGGAGGAGAACCTCAGCAGATGACCGCGATGTTACTGAAGATATAACGACCAACATAGATATTACCGCCATATGGTCAGTGGTAGATACCAGTCCTACAGAACATATAAGAGATCACAGCACAGTTACCGATAACGACTTACCGCTGACGTTCTTTCTGATGGAATTATTCACTTTTCCCGTCTTTTCCATCTGGCCCAGACCGACATGACAACTTCTTCCATCCAGGACTCTGCTGCAGAGAATACAACAAAGACACATTTCACTTCTCATATTCCAGCCCCATCACCATCTATTCCCAACCTGCACAAACTCCTCATCCTGCTGATACCCCAATACTGAGCTGCTGCTGCCGTATGTGTCCCTATTACTGCACCTACTCTGTGGTTCTCTGTGCCCTGTAAATTCTAAAGCAACCCTCTATAATACAGTAATACCGGGTGCAAGAGCCCTAGAAAACAGTGCCCATATTTTGCCCCCTAGAAAGTAATATTGCCCTCTGTGTGCCCCTTTGATAGTCACAGTAACCGGCGTTCCCCTATAACAATAAGTACCCACTTTACATTTAATAATGTCCCGAGTCTCCCCCCTGTACAGCTCCCCTATACACAGTATGATGCTCTCTTATACACAGTATAATGCCCCCTCACTGTAAAGTACCACCCACACAGTATACTGACCCCTTAGTAGCCCCCAAACTGTTTGATGGCTCCAACACTGTATGATGGCCCCGTCACTGTAATATCCACACTGTATGATGGCCCCTAGACAGCCTCCACATAGTATAATGCACCAGATAGTCCTCAATATAGTATAATGCACTCCTCATATGCCTCCATATAGCATAATGCACTCCCCATAGGCCTACTCTATATTGTATAATGCAGCCCCATAGGCAGACTCTATAGCACAAGGCAGCCTCCATAGGCAGACTCTATAGCACAAGGCAGCCTCCATAGGCAGACTATAGCATAAGGCAGCACCACATAGGTAGACTCTGTATAGTATAAGGCAGCCCCCATAGGCAGACTCTGTAGTATAAGACAACCCCCATAAGCAGACTCTATAGTATAAGGCAGCCCCAATAGGCAGACTGTAGTATAAGGCAGCATCCCATAGGCAGACTCTATAGCACAAGACAGCACCCCACAGGCAGACTCTGTAGCACAAGGCAGCCCCACCCCATAGGCAGACCCTGTAGTGTAAGGCAGCCCTCCGCTTCTGAGGACCCACACATCTCCGGACCACGGGTGCCGAGCAGTGACGTCATCGCAACCCCTATAAGCATTGGTGACGTTAGACGCTGACAGAGGGATGATGAGAGAGGGAGCATAATGCTTCTCATCAATGCGGTCAGCTGTATACATCCAGCCGATACAGCTGAACCTGTGATGATGTGCGGGGGCCCACTGCTGGCACCGGCCCCCCCGTCTGCTCAGGGGCCCCATAGGGGCCGGGCCGCAGTGCAGGGAGATCGATTCTCCCTGCTCTGCTGATAATTACAGTAGCGTAGCTCCAGGTGGGCCCCCTTAGAGTGTGGGGCCCGGGGTGATGGGGGCCCCCTCTGCCCCCCTCGGTAGCTACGCTACTGTTCAAGAGGTATTCCCATCTGAAACACTGTTGGCGTATATGATAAATGTCTAATGGATACTTGTCTCATCATTGGGACTCGCATTTGTCTGGACAGCTGGGTGCTGTGTTGTACCTCTGTTCAGTCCGTGCATATGTGGCGGCACGCGCCCCTCTTTCTCTCGCATAAGTTCGTTAAAAGTTCTAAAAATCATCCAGCAGGATTGATGGATGGTTTTTGGAAATCTGTAAATGAATGAGGATGGGTCTTGATCTGTAGCCTGATGCAGGTCCCACCACTGAGATGTGCTTCTGTCTGTGTAAGGGCAGAGACAGACTGCCGTATTTCTCGTGCGAGAATCGTATTGTAAACCATGTACTGGCTGTCGGCTCTCCTGACCTGAGCTTGACGGCTGCATAGTAATCCATCACGCTGTCTTGCTCAGGTCTGAAGGGGTGCCAGGCCAGTCCGTGCAGAGCGATGCAATTCTCGCTCGAGAAATATGGCAGTCTGTCTCTGCCCTAAATGGAATAAATGTTTGAGATGAGAATACCCCTTTTAAAGGGAACCTTCCATGCTAAACATGCAGTCTGATCTGTGGATAGCAAGGTGGAGAGCAGAAGCTGAGCAGAATGATATATAGGTTTGTTAATTCAAATACTTGAATTCCGTATAAATGTGTCCAGTGGGCGGTCCTACTAGTGATTGTGCGTGCAGAGATAACTGACAGTCATACAGACAAGACTGTCAATCATTGAGTAGTCCCACCCACTGGCCTTAAAAAAAAAAAAAAAAAAAAAAAAAAAAAGTGAAGCTTTCCTTAAAGAACTATAGAGGATAGTAGTTTTTACAGAATTTGTGTATGTTACTTGTTTGGAGAGAAGTATTCTGATAAGTTTTTATATACTGCGTGAAACCAGCAGTCAAATCCTCCAGACTGAGGTTGGGCAAGTTATTAGAAAGGAGTAATGTTACATTTGTTTGTGGTTTTACTTTCCGTTATGAAATGTATATTTGAGATCCTAAAATGAGCCGAACATATGGAGGGAATGCAGAGGGAGATATTTGATAATATCATTTGTTTGGGTGGGGAGCCATAAATTCCAGATTCCCCCGAAGCTCGGGAACACATTTGTTGCTGGCTTGGTATACTGCATTCCATCTCCTAGCTGGGTGGGATAGGTTGGTAGCATCTTTTATACTATAGACAAAGTTGGGCCCTGGGCAAAAGTTTAAAGTGGGGTCCCAAATGCTCACGTATTACACCATCAGACAGAAACATTTCTGTTGTATTTACAAGCGCTAAGTTCAGGCCGCTAAACGAGCGCAATCAACAATATTGAAGTCGTCCGTCACTTTTTTCCGGGCCTCTTTAGGGTATGTGCACACGTCCAGTAATTGGCAGCACTTTGGACGCAGCACGTGTCCGCTGCTGGTTATTGACGCTGGTGAATCTGCATGTGTTCATTGAACCGTGTGGATTCACCGAGTCCAATACCTTGTACGGGTGACATTTATCTTGCGGAGACCAAGATAAATTGACATGCTGCGGTCTGGAAAGACGCGCCGCATGTCCGTTTCCACGGGTGGACTGCGGGCATCTGTGCATGCATAATGGACATGGAATTTCTCAAAGTCCCATCCACTATGCTGTAACATCTGGCCACTGTAAAAGTACGCAATGTCCAACCCGCAGCGTTTACTGACTGTGTGTACCTAACCTTACCCCACCTGAGGAAGAATGATTGGTACAGATGGTATAATGCATTCCCCATGGTCATTTGTAGACTATAATGTAGCCCCCCCAGTGTATAATGCAACCCAACATACACAGTATAATGCAGCCCCCCCCACACACACAGTATAGTGCAGCCCCCCACTCAGTATAGTGCAGTCCCTCCCACTCTCCTGCAACACACACACACAATTTTTATCTCTCCTCCTTCCTCCCCTGCTGCTCTGACTTCTGCAGAGCATCTCACCAGCTCCACTGCTGAAACACGCTGAGTCACAGGCAGAGAGGGAGTGATGGGAAAGGGAGCATTACATGATGCTCTCTCCTCCATCACTGCTTTCAACTTTATCGGCATCTATGATGCCGATAAGTTGAATGTGTAATGCAGTGAGGGGGCGGTGCCAGGCCCCTCTTACTCGGGGGCCCTATAGCGGCCACTGGCTGGGGGCCCCTTAGAGGAGAGGTGGCCCTAGGCAGCTGCCTGGTCTGCCTGCCCCTAACGCTGGTCCTGACTATAGAGAACGTCCAGCATATAGGGGACGAGATGGTCTGTGGCTTGAATTAATGGTGTTATGATGTGACTTGGGGGTGGTGGTGTCTCACTTTGGAGTTCCAACTTTTCTTGTCTGTCCCGACTAGCTTTGTTATAATTGACTTGCTTTACAAACATTGCCCTCTTTCCAATCTTTCATCACTCATGTGACAACATGACTCTCCAGCACAATCACAGTCCAGGAGCGGTCACGTGATTTTTAACAGTAAATTGTGTGGACATGGGCTTATCAAATTTGTGCTGCTTTGGGCGGGTTCTCATTGGTTGGTGGCTTTTAAGTGAATAATTTCTAAATACAAGTTGTATTTCACATATTTACAGGATTTTTTTTTTTATGGTTATGAGCTCGAGTGTGAATTTGCGTCTTGTTCCTGTGGGACCTCGACAGCTCAAACATACCAGTACTTCCTTCATCTTGGTTTTCGTGACATGTCAGACATATTAACAAGCATTTCTCTTGGTGTGTTTCTCATGTCGCTAGTTTAAATTCTACTTTTTGCAAGTCGTCTCTCTAATTTTTCGCTTCCATTCTGAAGTTTTATTGGCTCCTACTGCCCCGAACGATAGATTCTTGTGTCCACTATCGGCCCACTGCAACTTAACTTGACCTTGGTTACTGTACTTTCCTATCTGACTGCCTGTCGGGAAGCAGTCCCTTCTTGTTGGCGCTTCCCCTCCCACTATGGGCTAATCCCGAACTTTCACTACATCTGTAGCTCACAGATCTCCTTCATAAACGTTATGCATTACATTACATTACATTATGCATAATGCTTACCAAAATCTATCTTGCCCTACGGTCACTACCTTTTGTCCTAAAATCTAACCTATGTCTTACTCTATATAATTTATACCTTACCATATCACAATACACACTAAATACCGCAGGACATAGTCCACACTTCACATGACACAATATATGTATACAAAGAAATTACATCATTTACATAAAGCGATTGATGTGTGCGGTCACTTTCCTACCCCTGAATAGTCCACCAATCTTACAGCCCGTTGCTGGAGTTTTGGGGTTCCAAAACGTCCCTGTAAGACCTTACTAAAAGTCCACTACTATTAAAGACCCCCTGTGATAGTTGTGGTGGGAATCTCCCACATGGCAACAAATTTTAACTGCCCGTTCGACGCATGGGCAGTTACTGAGCCGGCAGAATCCTACTGCTGGGGCCCGGTGAGCAGAAGAGAGGGGACCCTCTGCCGGCCCCCTCTGCTCATCGCACCCCATACGCCAGTAAGGGCAGTAATGCCCTGATGGTGGCCCTGGTTTACCTCATTGTAATTTTAGCATAGGGACCCAGGAGCTTAAAGTTGTGACACTGTCTAGCGCCAAACCTATTCTACAGCGTTGTCTTCCTTAGTCACTGGTGGGTCTTGGCATGGAAATCCCGTTCTGTAGCTTACTGCCCAGCGCCAGTTTCATAAGAAGAAAGTTAATGTTTCAACAATGATCAAATTCTGCGAAATACAAAGTCTATAACCGGAGTTGATATCATCAGAGGACGCTGTACGTGCAAAATATTACCCGTTGCCTTGGGAAAATCCCGCAAGCCTTTATCTCAAATCGGCATTTGATCATCTCTTTTGTTTAGAGAGGGAGTAAAATGGATTCCCCCCCCCCCCCCTTTTCCCGTACTGGACATTCTGGATCACTACACATTTGATAAGATTCCATTTTTAATTAATTCTACAGTCAGCTACATGGAGATCCCCCTAATGTGGTAATATTGGACTTGCCCTTCATATCATCGCATAAAACCCAGTACTGAACGAAACCAAGACGTTTGTCACTCTGTGAGAGCAAATAAGCAAAAAAGGCAGCACTCTGTAGCGCCATAGCATACAAATATGTAATTTGAATTCCATTACTGCACTAGAAATATGAAAAACTGAGAAAGTTCAGTGCAAAAATTGGCCAATTCATGTGTACCTGGTAACCACGGTAAGGCGTTTCTTTTACCAGGACCTAACACTGCCATTCCTCTTAGAATTAAGTCTTCATCTGAATGGGAACCCAATGTGAGTCCTCTCTATAGACTAAAATCTCTCTGTGAAACTCTGAGAGCAGGCTGCTGATGGAAGAATGTGGTTCGGCAGGTATCCCATGAGCATTCAGATGGAAACTTTTTTTTTTTTTTTCCATAGAATTTTCCTTTATGAAGCAGCACATGATAAAGCATTTGCCTGTGTGACCTGTAAGGTATATTCTTGGTCTTGAATGTGAAATCCATTAAAGGAAATCTGTCATCAGGATTTCACCCTCCCCAAACTATGTATATGCATATGTAGCGATTTCAAAGAAAAGTCCAGCAATATCTTTACATGTCCAGTCTGTTCCATCATTATAGAGAAATCGGCATTTGAATTGATTTGCAAATAAGGCTGAAGAGCTATTTTTGATCTGAAGCCTCTGTCACTCCAGCTCTATTCCCAGCGCAGCTTCCTCCTGCTTGAGTGACCGCTCTTTTTCCTTAGATGACACAGCACAGAGGCTGTCAGTGAAGCAACAGGAGGTGGTAATAGAGCTGGAGTGACAGAGCCTTCCTATCTATAAATGAATCTGCTGCCTATCAACTCAAAAGCAGATTTGTCAGTAAAGATATTGCTGGGCTTGGGGTAGAATTCTGCTGACCAAGACCAATCCATCAATATCTTTACATGGCCAGTCTGTTACTGAGAAATCAGCATTTGAATTGCTATGCAAAAGGAGGTAGAGGATCCATTTGTAGATCTGAAGCCTCTGTCAGTCCAGCTCTATTCCCAGGGCTGCCGCCTCCTGCTTGAGTGAAGGCTCTTTTGCCCAAGATCACAAAGCATAGAAGCGGTCAGTGAAGCAGCAGTAGGTGGCGGTGCTGCAGGGAAAAGAGCTGGAGTGACAGAGGCTACTGATCTACAAATGAATCTTCTGCTTCCTTTGCATATCCACTCAAAAGCCGATTTCTCAGTAACTATGCAAAGGAAGCAGAAGATTCATTTGTAGATCAGTAGCCTCTGTCACTCCAGCTCTTTTCCCCGTAGCGCCACCACCTACTGCTGCTTCACTGACCGCTTCTATGCTTTGTGATCTTGGGCAAAAGAGCCTTCACTCAAGCAGGAGGAGGCAGCCCTGGGAATAGAGCTGGACTGACAGAGGCTTCAGATCTACAAATAGATCCTCTACCTCCTTTTGCATAGCAATTCAAATGCTGATTTCTCAGTATCGGACTGGCCATGTTAAGATATTTCTGGACTTGTTTTTGAAAGCCTTTGAGGGGTGGAATTCTCCTGACAGATTCTCTTTGAGGTTCTTCGTTTTTACTTTTTAGCTCCATGAACCCAAATCCTCTTGTCAGGCATTTGTGATTTTTGGTAACGGTTCAGTCAGCTGCTGGCAAAGCTCATGGAATATTGACGTAGATGTAATGTTTAATTCCGGTGACCTGTGCGGGCTCGGGGCCGAGGGGGCTCTGACCGTGGACGCTGCTTACATACGGGGACGCAGCCTTTTATGGAGAGCTTCTGAACTTCCCAGCCGTGGAACCGCGGAGGAACATTTTATAAGGTTTGGCGTGTGGCCAGCGCTGGCGGTGAAATCTGAAGCAGATTTTTCGTCTCTTAGCTCATGTGAAACTTTTCATTTTGGTTGCTTCATACAAAAAATAAAATGGTCTTTTCGATGAGTCGCTGATTTTTCCATGTCCTTGAAACAGATTGTGTGGAAGACGCCTCTGATGGCTTATTAACCCTTTCAGGACACGTTCAGTGTTTTATGCTGACAAATCCTTACTGAGAATAACCTCACAGGAACATTGTATGTGTCACTTAGAGATGCAATACCTTTTTGGCTTTTTAATTTTATTTCTCTATTGTTTGTGGAACTTTTCATTATTTGCTACTATGCTATTTAGTCATTTTCCTGAGATTTTTCTACTGGCATCTTTAAAGGGAATCTGTTACCAGGTTTTTATTATGCAATCCGAGAGCAGCATGATGTAGGGGCAGAGATCCTGATTCCAGGAATGTGTCCCTTTTACTGGGCTATGTTTTGCTGTTTTAGTAAAATCAGTGATTTATCAGCTGGAGATTATCCCTTACAGGACTAGGTGTCACATTCCTCCTGGTCCAGCCTCTCCCCCACCACTTTATTATTATTATTGTTATAGCGCCATTTATTCCATGGCGCTTTACATGTGAGGAGGGGTATACATACTAAAAACAAGTACAATATTCTTAAACAATACAAGACATAACTGGTACAGGAGGAGAGAGGACCCTGCCCGCGAGGGCTCACAATTAGCAGCTTTCTATCAATGCACAGTGTATACAAAAAGCTGCCAATCGGTGGTGTGAACGGGGTTATACGGAGCTCAGCATTCTGAGCTCTGCTAGAGCTGCAGCAGAGAAAACTGTGACTATCACAAGTGCTGCACCCAGTAAACTAAGTGATACATCACCGGAATAAGGGTATCTGTCCTGACATCATGCTGCTGTCAGATTACATGGCAAAAACTTGTGGACAGATTCCCTTTAAAAGGGGCTTTACATGAAGACAAGTCACAGCTATAGTTTTGGACTTGGTTTTGTGTGTATTTGGCAGAATGCACACCTGAGATTCTGGTTTGGCTCTTACCCTAAGTCATGTGACAAGGCTCGTTAAAGGCTCGTCATTGACTGTTAGGATTGCTCCTTCCAATAGGTGGCACTAGAGTTCTAGTCCTCGTCCTCTCTGAAGAGACAATTGGCAGATTAATAGACACTTGATGTGTGACTGTTATTTGTGCTTTCCTTCATATGCAAATATCCTCTTCAAAGAGGAAGACAACTAGAAGTCTAGCGCCACCTATTGGATGTAGCAGTGCTAAAAGCCAATATCGTCCCTTTAACAAGCCTCGTCTCATAACTTCAGATAAAAAGCCAACAAAAGACCCCATTTGCAGACATGGGCTTGCCCCCTCATCAGTGCAAAGCTTGAGATCTGACTCCGATAGGGGGTCAATAGGGGAATATTTCTTCTTGTGGAGAGTGCTGGGCTGGCATAAGTCTTAAGTCAAGCAGTGCTTCTCTGGGAAATTAAATCTGGAAGACTAGAACTCTAGTACCATGTATTGGGGGTAGTAATCCTGAAAGTCAATATCTACCCTTTACCGAGCCTTGCTACATGCGTGTCTCTGCATCCCTTGTGAGCGGAGGGTAAACCCTACAGTAAATGGGCCAAAGTGCTGTGTTCGCTGCCGGCCAGTGATCTGTGGTGGTTACATTGATTCTGAAGATCTTCCGAGCTTTGTAAAGTGTCGGTGCTCACTGATGGCACACAGCGTGGTGGGATCATATAAATGCAGTTAATTACCGTATATGATATTAATGAATGGTCTAGATGAGATGTGTGCATGGGCGAAAACATGGCCAATGGTTTAATATTGACAAAAGTAAAGAAACGCATCATGGCCGGCGTTATCATTATTGCTGCTTATACATTAAATTGAAGTTTAGAGCAGGAGAAGGACCTGGGTGTTCTGGTCACAAGTCCTGTAATCATCAGTTAGAACATAACACAGACACATAATTTTTTTGTTAGCTGGACAACTTATTTCAACTGGATCAGTGTTTTTATTTAACATAATTTTTTTTATGTATAAATACATGTGTGGTCAATTCAAAGGACTGGCACGTGATTTATTATTTCCAATGTTTTTAGGAAGGACCAGGGAAAATTAATTATGGAGGCAATTCTGGCATTTAATTAGAAAAGGGTTCTTTCCAGTTAGAGCAGTGGGACTGTGGAATGCGACCACAAGAGGTAGTAATGGCGGATACTGTGTATGAGAGAGCGGGATTATTTTTCTTCTAACAAATAACATTGTAGGTTATAAGTAATCAAGCGATGATGTGTAACTGGTTGATTTTGAGAACGGCCGTTTCTTTTTCTGCTCTTTCCCAACCTCTGTGTGTTGTGTGTACTGGCATGGTCGTGTCCTGGCGCACCTGATACCGCTATTATATGGTTACCGGATATTTCCTGAGTAATATTGCATTGGAAAGGCGGTCTACCCCGTGTGTCTAGAGTATAGAAAACAATGATGGCATCAACTAATGCTGAAATACTGAAGGCAGGCGTCACATGCGCTGTGGAGTCGGCGCCTGGAAGATCTTGCATCCTTGTAATGTGACTTCTCGTTGTTTTACTTTGTATTATAAAGTGTCTTTTGTTGCTACATAGATCAGTCGCAGCAGCTTGATCCGTTGTGTTTAGCTTTCTGGATAAGTAATGGCCTCTGGCAGCTCGTCTGATTTTACTAATTAAGTGATAAGCAAACGTGCTTGGATAAGGTGTTATCTGAGCATGCTAATGTGCTAACCGATTGTTTTCTGTGTGCTCAAATATATGTTCTTGTCCCTGTGGCTGCATATTTCGCTCCTGTTTGACAGCTGCAACACATGCAGGGATTGTCTGTTTGCAGCGGCGGGGGCTCAAACATATTTTTCGAGCACACCGAAGACATTTGGTTAGCCCCTGAGCATGCTCGGATAACACCTTATCAGAACACGTTTGCTCATCACTACTAATTATGCATTAATAAAGCAATGTACTGTGCAGGCTCAGCCGAGCTGTTGGTCTGATCTTTCCTGCAATTAATCGGCTGCATGCTGGCCCCCTTATGTTGCCCAAAATACTTAGATTTTTCCCTTTACCTAAAATCTGCCTTACGAGCATGATGTGGCCCCTCTATTCTCTGCCTGTTACACAGTCCGGCTGATGACTATAGCTCATATGCTACTGTGATATAGTGTAGTATCACTAGTGGCCCTCATGGACATTAGATTAATATCCAAACCGCCAATTTTTGTGGGGGCCGTCCAATCGTTTAATGTGTGTGGGGCCGTCCTGATCCTATTGTTCCCCTAGGTGGCAAGTCACTACCAAATTTGTCTGGCAAAGCCTTACTCCAGGCTCCCTACAGAGAACGCATGAAAACTTGGTTGGCCGTATGGGAAGTCGGCAGAAATGGCTGTCGGACAACCACTATCTAACGGGCGCCTTTGTAGTCAGTGATCGGCTTTTTTCATTGGGTTCCTGTATGTGTTGGGACTTCTGTTAATTGATGGCGAACACGGCAGGAGCCTAAAGGGGTATTCCTATCTCCAAGATCCTATCCCAATATGTAGTAGATGGGATAATAATGTTAGCAAATCCCTCCAATTAGAAATGTAGTCTAGTTTTTCTGATTTGCTATGTCTCTCCTCATGTGCAGGCATTGCAGGACCTTATGTATCCATGGTTACGACCACTAGCCGATAGCCGTCACTTCATCAGTGGACGTACCCATTGATACCTAAGGTCCTGCAATGCCTGCACATGAAGGAAGACCTAGTGAATGAAAAAACCTATCCTACATTTCTAATTGGGGGTATTTGTGAATATTCTTGTTACACCTACTACATACTGGGATAGGAACTTGGAGATGGGAATACCCCTTTAACTACTGCACTTGGTTGAAGTGTGGAGAATAACAGGGTAGCGGTCACCAGGATCTAGGCCTCAGTAGTAGCAGCATGATGTATGTAGATCCTATAGTATGGAGGATCCATGTTGGCTTCTCACTTTTGGGTGTTCTTCATCTCTTCTTATGCAGATTGCCCAGAAATATGACCCTCAAGTAGAAGATGAGCTGCGGCTATGGATAGAAGAGGTCACCGGGATGAGAATCAGTGAAAATTTCCAAGTCGGACTGCGGGACGGTGTCATTCTGTGCCAGTAAGTACCGTACACCCCAGAGCCCAGCTATACTGTGGGGTCCTCGGGGCCTGGAGCAGGGGTGGTAATCCCGGTGTTCTTACATGGTACAAAAGCGTCAGCTGTGCTGGTGACTGAAGAAGGTGGGAAACTTGGCTACCTCGCTAACAGTAGCACTGAGACCGAGGTGCTGTATTGGGGATGGCAGAGTGTGGCCCACCTTACATATTGCTTATCTGATTATAATACTGGAAAAAGAATTGGTGGCAGCTAATAGTAAGTGTGGATGTGTGTAATGCTGCAGACCCCATTACGCAGTGGTTGTCCTGTCCATGGGTCACAGATTGGCTAATTCATGACGTTCTCTACCCCAGAAATCTCTCCCAGTCCCTTGGACTCCAGTGGAGCGAGATTTCTCGTAGGGCACGAAGGCGCTCGACACTCGTCAGACGCTCCAGATTCCTGCACCTCCTCCTAAATCGGGAGCGTCTGACTCCAGCACGCCCCTCTTCAAGACCCACATGGCCAACGCCGATCTTGATGAATCTGGCCCAATACTTGCAGATTTAAAAAAATATATATCTTCTAAAACACTGCACATTTTCCGCAACTAATCCTTGCGGGAAAAATATACAACAAAACAGCAACACGGGCTTAAGTGATGATTGTACTGTATCGTCATTGGACACTGGACGACCCCGGTAATGTCGGTGTATGAGCGGCTCGGCCTCTCTGTAAACTGTTCTTTCTCCCTCCTACAGCCTCATTAATAAGCTGAACCCAGGAGCAGTGAAGAAAATTAATGAAGCCAAAATAAACTGGCACAAGGTAAGCGTGGACCCCCATGTCTCCCGCCGATCCGCATTCTGTACGGGGGTTGTATATGGGATGTTGGAGGCTTATTGCCTGATCTGGTTTTCTGCAGCTGGAGAACATCGGAAACTTCATCAAAGCCATACAGGATTATGGGATGAAGCCACATGACATCTTCGAAGCCAATGACCTCTTTGAGAATGGAAACATGACCCAGGTTCAGATTTCCCTGGTAGCCCTCGCTGGTCTGGTGAGTTCATGAATCTGTTCTAGTGACCGCTATATGGAATATAATCTACCATGCAGTGAAAAAAAATTATGTATGTATGTGTATATATGTATATGTGTGTGTGTGTATATGTATATGTGTGTGTGTGTGTGTGTGTGTGTGTGTGTGTGTGTGTGTATATGTGTATATATATGTATGTATGTGTGTGTGTATATATATATATATATATATATATATATATATATATATATATATATATATATATATATATATATATATATATATATATATATATATAATGGTGGCCCGATTCTAACGCATCGGGTATTCTAGAATATGTATGTATATAGCACAGGCCATGTAGTACATAGGAGCCATGTAGTTATATAGCAGACTAATACTACGTGGACTGTGCTATATACACTATGTGGCTGATATATACATTCATACATACATATTGTAGAATACCCAATGTGTTAATACAGGCCACACAATATATAACAGTGGCCACGCAGTATATAACACAGCCCAAACAGTATATAACACAGCCCACGTACTATATAACACAGCCCACGCAGTATATAGCAGCCACGCAGTATATAACACTTGCCACGCAGTATATAGCACAGCCCACGCAGTATATAACACAGCCCACGTAGTATATAACACAGCCCATGTAGTATATAGCAGTGTGGGCACCATATCCCAGTTTAAAAAAATAATTAAAATAAAAAATAGTTAATACTCACCCGCCGGGATCCAGTGAAGCTCTGACGATGAGCGCGCGCGGCTGCCGCCATCTTCTGTTCCCAGGATGCATTGCGAAATTACCCACATGACTTAGCGGTCTCGCGAGACCGCCAAGTCTTCTGGGTAATTTCGCAATGCATCTCTGGGAACGGAAGATGGCAGCAGCCGCGCGCGCCTGGGCGGACTACGGAGGGTGAGAATAACAACAGGTTTTTTTTAATTATTTTTAACATTACATCTTTTTACTCTTGATGCTTCATAGGCAGCATCAATAGTAAAAAGTTGGGGACACACAGGGTTAATAGCAGCGATAACGGAGTGTTACCTGCGGCATAATGCGATCCGTTACCACTGGCATTAACCCTGTGTTAGCGGTGACTGGAGGGGAGTATGCGGGCACCAGGCACTGACTGCAGGGGAGTAGGGAGGGGCTAATCGGACTGTGCCCGTTGCTGATTGGTCGCGGCAGCCATGACAAGCAGCTGGCGAGACCAATCAGCGACGCAGGATTTCCGTTACGGAAGTTGCGGACAGAAAGACGGAAGTACCCCTTAGACAAATATATATATATATATATATATATATATATATATATATATATATATATATATATATATATATATATATATATATTTATTATGCCACATAATACAGGTCCCTGTGAAGTGTCCCTTGTGCTGTAAAAGAGGCTCTGCAGCATCTTAGATGTGTACTCTGAGGTTCAGCAGCAGCTGGAGCTGTCACTTTAGTCTTGTAGTGTTTTTCTCATTAGCTTGTCCTTATTATATAACTGATGGGAGTGTGTTTCCTCCTTGGATCTGCTCCCAGTGTGTACACAGGGCTCGCACAGCTTGGTTCCCTTAGGCCTATTTGCTGGCGTGCACGTGATTTCCTTGTGTCCTGCAGACTGTGCACAACCCACATGTCCAGACCAAGAATCGCCATTACTTGTACCCATTGATATAGTGTGAAGTGTAGGGAGACAGTCCTTGAAATGGGAAAGGCAGCTTCAAGGTGAAAATCTGCGCCATGGCTGTAGACACTGGATTTTTTTGTACAGAATCTATATAATTTCAGCCACTTCGATGGTACATTAATATGCTGTGGCTTTTCCACCCACAAATCCACAGTGGAAATCCCCCAGCACATTCACTAGAGGGCAACATACCATAAAAAGAAACATGGGAACTGCTCAAATAGCAACTACATAAAGCTATAATTGCCATGGCACATTTCAGCCTGAGAAGCTTTATAATTAGTGATGAACGAGTATACTCGTTGCTCGGGTGGTCTCCGAGTATTTGTTAGTGTTTGGAGATTCAGTTTTCATCGCCGCAGCTGAATGATTTACAGCTACTAGACAGCTTGAATACATGTGGGGATTCCCTAGCAACCAGGCAACCCCCACATGTACTCAGCCTGGCTAGTAGCTGTAAATCATCCAGCTGAGGCGATGAAAACTGAATCTCCTAACACTAACAAATACTCGGAGACCACCCGAGCGTGCACGGGAAAACCCGAGCAAGGAGTACACTCGCTCGTCACTATTTATTATGTCATATGCTTTGGTAAATTCACGGAATACCCCCAGAATGTAAAAGTTTGGGCACCACTAGTCAAAATTGCTTAACTGTTCACAATAAGAGTAATTTTGACCAGCGGTGCCCAAGCTCTTACATTCTCAGAAACATTCTGGTGTTACAGCTTTATGTAGTCATTTTTGTACATTTTAAAATGTAAAAAAAGGAAAATTGACTAATACAAAAGTTTGGGCGTCCTGTATGGTTAGTGCCTAGTAGCACCCCCTCTTGAAAGTATCACAGCTTGTAAATGCTTTTTGTAGCCAGGCAAGAGACTTTCAATTCTTACTTGAGGGAATTTCATCCATTCTTCCTTGGAGAATTCTTCCAGTTCTCTGAGATTCCTGGGTCGTCTTGCATCCTCTGCTATTTTGAGGTCTAAACACAGATTTTCCATGATGTTCAGATCAGGGGACTGTGAGGGCCATTGTAAAACCTTCAGCTTGTGACTTTGCGTTAGTGGCTTTTGACATGTGTTTAGGCTCATTATTAGTGACGCGTGAATGTGCTCAAATAATATGTTGAGTTCCTGCGGCTGCATGTTTTGCTGCTGTTAGGCAATCCCCGCATGTGTTGTGGCTGTCTAACAGCCTCGAATTATGCAGCCGCAGGGACTCGCAAACATTATTTGAGCACATTCACTCATTACTAATCATTATCCTTTTGTAGAAGCCATCCTAGTTTTAACTTCCACTCTTTTACAGATGGTGTTGTTTGCATCAAGAATTTGTTGAAATTTCATTGAATCCATTCTTTCCTCTACCCATGAAATGTTCACCGTGCTATTGGCTGCAACACAACCCCAAAGCATGGTTGATCCACCCCCAAGCTTAATAGTTGGCAAGATATTCTTTTCTTTAAATTCTGTGCCCGTTTTTCTCCACACATACCTTTTGATCATTATGGCCAAATAGTTGTATTTTAACCTCATCTGTCCACAGGACTTGTTTCCAAAATGCATCAGGCTTGTTTAGATGTTCATTTGCATACTGCTGACACTGAATTTTATGGTGAGGACGCAGGAGAGGTTTTCTTCTTATGACTCTTCCATGAAGGCCATATTTGTGCAGTTGTCTGAACAGTTGAACAATGTACCACATCTCTAGCTTCTGTTAAATCTTTCTGAAGGTCTTTTGCAGTCAAGCAGATGTTCTGATTTGCCCCTCTAGCAATCCTACGACCAGCTCACTGAAAATTTGCTTGGTCTTCCAGACCTGATCTTGACCTCCACTGTTCATGTTAACTGCCATTTCAAACTGAGGAAAGGACAACTTGAAAACACTTGGCTAGCTCCCTACAGCCTTCTCCTCCTTTGTGGGCCTCCACCATTTTCATTTTCCGAGTGCTAGGCAGCTGCTTAGAAGAATCCATGGCTGCTGTTTTTTGGCACAAGGTTAGAGGAAGCTGGGAAATTTTGCATCACTTATCCTTTTCTAATGATGATCATAACCCTAATGGGCTAATTAAGATCTGAAACTTTGGTCAAAGTTATCTGACCACACAAATCTCCAAGGGTGTCTGAACTTTTGCCTCAGCCCGGTTTCCATTTTGTAGTTTTTAAAATGTAAAAAACAACTACCTATAATCCATCTATCAAAAAGAAAGAAATAGAAACAGAAATGGATGTCGTGCCCCCTAGGCAAATGGCAAACCTTCAATATAGCAGAAAAAAATGGAGACAGCACTCCAACTTGTAGAGGTGAAAAAAGTGCTATTAGCCCACAAAGGCGACGTTTCGGCTCCAAATGTGGACCTTTCTCAAGTGAGTCTCACACTTGGAGCCGAAATGTCGCTATTAAATAACACTTTTTCACCTCTACAAGCTGGAGTGCAGTCTCCATTTTTTTTTCTTCTCTATCCCATGCTTATATATAACATTCACAAGTCACTCACCTGATTATGTACAATGAAATACATTTTACCCTGAGACTCGTGTTAGATTGGCTGTATAATTTTGATATTAAGATGAGTCCAAGTGACTTCAGCCTGACTGACAGCTGCAGCTTGTACTGAGCAATGTGAGATTTCAGCAGCAGCAGGGAAGACACTGAGGAGGAACTGTCAATCTGGCTCGGTGGGCTTACAAAAAACGATGATGAAACCATTCTGACATGGATTTTCATAGTAATTACACCATCCTCCACAGGTCTACCAGATCTCCTTAATAATGTTTGCGTTTTATATTGTAAAGTCAGGTGATCGATTCACTTTAAAATACACCGAATTTGTTACATGTTCGTTTTTATTTATTTTTTGTCTGATAGAAAGTCACAATTTTTGTTTTTTTTCTAGGCCAAAACAAAAGGCTTCCACACCACCGTAGACATTGGAGTCAAGTATGCAGAGAAGCAGAGGAGACAGTTTGACGACGATAAGCTAAAGGCTGGGCAGAGCGTCATCGGCTTACAGGTAAGGCTGTGCGGAGCGCGTCGCTGCCTTGTCTGACCCGTACTTGCTCCCTCCGCTATCTAACCAGACACTTTTTGTATGAGTAATGGCCTCTCTGATGGCTGAAAGTGTTTCCTTGTAAACTTCCCTTAACCTCCTTCACTGTCGCTGATACATGTCATGTGCGGCTGCAGATCGGTCGAACATTCAAGCCATCTAATAATAATGCTACAGTAAGCAACGTGAATGATAAAGTTGCCATAGAAAAGAAAATATCCCTATCTTTGATGGCATAAAAGGAAATTTCCCTGTCTTATTGGGTTATCTCTTCTCAAGGCTTTTTGTTCCCCCAAAGCAAGAAAGGTTTAGCATAATAAAGATTTTGTGGAAGGGGCTATTGGGTCCTGCAGCCCATTTTCTGCACAGTCTGAGCCGCCAGAATCAATGCGCTGCTGAAATGAGTCCTGAAAAACCATTCGTAAGGTGTTTTGTTTTTTTTTGTGGTTGCTTTTTAGTTAATCACATTGCACTGAGTTTCAGGCTTCAATCTCCATTCAATTTCAGTAATCCCTGTTAGTTTGTAGTGTAACCAAAGATTTTGATTTTTCTTTTGTGGGAGTGCCTCTCATAGTAATACAGGCTCAACCTGTGTGTATCCATTTACTGCTGTCCTTCATTTATAACAGCACAGCTTCTATCCTGCACTCATTTCCTCATCATGTCCTCTTCATAAGGAGAAACATTCTTGTTTAGACCCATTGGGCTAAAAGACTCCTCTGACAATCAGACCTCTTGCTTTGCCCTGATGAGGGGCAATCGCTCCAAAACACTTCCCTGGTATGGCTTTTATCCAAAGTCATATGGCAAGGCCATTAAAGGGTTGATACTTTTATTTATTTATTTTTTTAGGATTGCTTCTTCTCATCAGTGTCACTAGAGTTCAAGTTATCCTCTGAGGAGACCATTTTAATTTCCCATAGAAGCATTTCATGGCCTGTAAATCTCTAGGTCAGTTTTGCCCTCACTGGATATCTATGTACATCCCCCTCCCCTCTACCCCAAGCTGGAGGTCTTGAACAGTGAGCGTAGTGAAAGGTGAGCAAAGAGCCGTCCAACCAGGAGCCCTGTGTGACGGTATCAGTTTTGCAGATCACTTGGCTAGATGGAGAACTTCCAGACTCTACAGCAGCAAATTGATACCAATTTTTAACTTTGCAGATAGGAAGAAAATACTAAATTTGGCAGCTACTCGTCTTCCCTGGGTCCAGCGCCGCCTCCGAGACGCGGCTTCGGTTGCTGTGCTTTGACTTCAGTGGTGATGTCGCTGAGGTTGACTGCACGCACCGTTGAGCCTAGCGTTTAATAACCAGGTTTATTTTAATGGATTGAGTTCCTGATACACCTGTCATCATATAGGATTAGTCATTATCCTCGGCGTGCACTCTTCATAAGTGCTGGCAGTTTCTCCTTGTCTTGTTCCTTTGTAGCTTAGACAGTAAAAATGTGATTATGGTTTCCTAGTAATTCTATTAAGAACCGCCACAATCTATATGACTATAAATACTGCTTGTAGCCTCATCCTAATAATTTTGCTTGCAGATGGGAACTAACAAATGTGCAAGTCAAGCTGGTATGACCGCCTACGGCACCAGGAGACATCTGTACGACCCAAAGATGCAGACTGACAAACCATTCGATCAGACAACTATAAGCTTACAGATGGGGACAAACAAGGGGGCCAGCCAGGTAAACGGCTTGAATCCGTTTTATTAAAAAGTAATATTTACATATTGGGGCGGGAAATATATGCAATCATAGGCTGATGCCAAGGCCATAGAGATGGCGTTGGTCCACTGAAAGGCGCGGACATTAACTGTTCGTTCTTGTTACCAGGCGGGCATGCTTGCACCAGGAACAAGAAGAGATATCTATGATCAGAAGGGAATTCTGCAACCAATGGACAACTCCACAATTTCATTACAAATGGGCACCAATAAAGTGGCATCTCAGAAAGGGATGAGTGTGTATGGCCTTGGGCGGCAAGTATACGACCCCAAATACTGCGCTGCCCCCACAGAGCCCATCATTCACAATGGCAGCCAGGGAACAGGAACGAACGGATCAGAAATCAGCGACAGCGACTACCAGGCAGAGTACCCGGATGAGTACCCGGGGGAGTACCCAGATGATTATCCTAGAGATTATCATGGCCAGTACAGTGACCAGGGCATAGATTATTAGAGATTAGTCTACTCAGTATTAGTTCCTTATTTTATTCAATGAAGACCAAGCTAGCCTTGTGTAATTTTAT
The DNA here is from genome assembly GCF_051348905.1 of Ranitomeya variabilis. NCBI lineage: Eukaryota > Metazoa > Chordata > Amphibia > Anura > Dendrobatidae > Ranitomeya > Ranitomeya variabilis. The sequence continues at coordinate 47,513,608 of NC_135239.1, read as the reverse complement.
CTGTCTTCCCTAAAACACTACTATGCTTTAATATGGAAAGAAAATTTTGCCTTATGTACATTCCTCTTTTTTTTTTTTTTTTTTTTTCCCGTTTTGCCTTTTGTATCCCTAGTTGCCTTCTAGTGCTGAGACTGAGGTTGTTCTGTGGCGTTTGCAAGAAGTGTGTAATGAAGTGAAGGAATACTGTGAATAATGAAGGGAGATGTTGTGCTATATCAGGGCGATGCATGTGCAGATCATACTCTTCTACAGCACTACACTGTTTTTTAAATGGCTATTAATTCACCAGAATACCAATGGTTGAGATTAAATTTTTACCCCTTTTTAAAAGTTTTGGATATTATATATTTTTTTTCTTTTTTTTTGGTCTAATATGTGGAGCCATTGTTTTTATGTAGAAGGTGGCTAGTTGGGCGCAAAGTCCTGATTGTGTTGTGGGCCATTCATTAGATTTCATTCTTTCAATTCTGGCCATTGCCTTTATGTAAAGCTGGAGAGTAGCGACAAACTCGGAATGCATTCCCGTTTTATATATTCTGGGGCACCACTTAAATGGAAAGTTCTGTCAACTTTACTATAGCATGAGAGCAGATTGCTATGTGGTTTGTGGGAAAAGATTCAGAATAACGTCGAAGCTCTGAACTTTGTCCTTAGTAGTCAAGTGGGCGGTGCCATCTGTGTGGAAAGTCCTAAAGGGAAGGTTGTTAGTACCGCCTACTGGACTCCTACGCACAGTGCAGATTTTAAATTCTACCAAATCGCTTCCTAAAAAAAAAAAAAAATTCATGTGTTCAGCTCAAGTAAGCTGCCCACGGAACGACATGTACGACGTAACAGGTTTTCTAGTTGATACTTTTAGTTTTCAGTGCTTGTGATAAAACAAGGAGGGAGGCAACCTAGTCATAGCTTTTGTTTAGGAGCGGGGCCACCCCCATAATCATGCACCATAGAAATGAAGCTTGTATATATGTATATTTTGAATCTTGCATATTTTACCAGAAGCGGCTTATCTGTCAATCCTGTCTCCCATAACGTAGGCCCCATAGCAAAGATTCCACTTTAGTTTCCTAAACTTAACCAATTAATTCAGCTTGAATTATCCCAGTGAATATGGACAATGTTGGTATTGGGTTAAGGCTCCATGAGAACTCTCTAGATTTTTTTTTTAAGTTTTTCCACCTTGATTCTGGATATACTGGAAGGATCCTCATTGCTGAATTAATACAATAATATTTCTATTCAGTAACTGGATTTTTCCCAACAGAGGTTGATGAACAGGACGTAGGTGAGGAGAACACACTAATAATACATTCCTATTCATACAGACGTGCTGGTCGGGGGCAGCGTTCGGGCTTCTAGCGCCATAGTAACAGCTAATGCAGGAATGATTGTCCACAAAAAGGCCACCTTCAGACTGAGGGAACGGCTGGCATGGGACGGGCATCTCGCCCTTCACTTCCTGTGTACACACATTCCACAATGTAGATGGAAATTCATGTTCCAGCTTGGCGGTACGCATGATTGAAGGCTATGGCAGGTGAGGGACCACATGCTCGGCGATGCAGAACATAATGCCCTCCTTGATGCTGCTGTGCCAGAGTTCGCAAGAAAACCCTGCGCTTTCTTAATCTGCTCTGCAATGCTTAACTTGTCATTGAAAGGGAGAGTTTCCAAGAGTCTCGGACCGTGCAGATGTCTTAATGTTACCACGGCTCGGAAGTCGTCTTGGCATAAAGGATTATATGACAGTGCATTTACATTTTGTCTGTGCCATATTGTACCCATGTAGATGTGCTTTGTTTCTTTTATGTGTATTTATTGTCACGTTTCTCAGCATAAACTGATCCCAATGTATTTTTTATAAATAAATTTTGATATTTTTTTTTCCTGAAAATTACATTTGCTCTGGTGTTTTCATTTGTGCTTTTTTTTGTTTTTTTTTAAACTCGAAGATATCACTTTGGTGCCATGTTTCCAAGAGACAGAGTTCATGGTACACTTCTCCTTAGGCCACATTCACACGTTCAGTATTTGTAAGTTAAAACCAGGATGCAGAAGTGGTGACGTGTTTATTATACGTTTCCTCGGATTGTTCTACTCCTAGTTTTGGCTTACAAATACTGACTGTGTGAACATGGCAATAGTTAGGTCATATAATCACACGGTTATCCCGGCGACCGTACATGACATTTTGTTCTCTAAATGGGGTCATAAGCTCAGTCAATAGAAGTTCCTGTATGATGCAACTGCATGGACTGTACCACTGAAGTTCTCCACATGCGTAATGGTGGAGACAGGGGTGTAGCTACCACGGTCGCAGCAGTCACCACTGCGACCGGGCCCAGGGGGGGGTTCAGGGGCCCTGCCTGTCAGAGGCACGCCAACACCAACAAAATGTTAAAATCTGTTGCTGTGCAGGAGACTCCTCCCACACGGCAACAGACAGACCTACCCTCCACCTGACCTGTCGGCCGCACACATCACCTCTGCAGCCGACACCTGAACTGTTAGAAAGGAAGAGCTGAAGGACCTGTGGTGACATCATAGGTCCTTCACCATTTATCAGCTCCGCCTACTGATCCCATGACTATGACGTCACCACAGGTCCTCCAGCTCTCAGCAGCAGCTCCGTCCTGGTTGTGTGCAGCAGATTTCCGGTGAGTTGTGGAGTCAGATGGGGCAGAATGTGGAGACTAGCTATAACCAGTAGTGGTGAGTGAATATACTCGTTACTCGAGATTTCCTGAGCAAGCTCAGGTGTCCTCCCGAGTATTTGTAAGTACTCTGAGATTGTTTTAATAGCCGCAGCTGAATGATTTACATCTGTTAGCCAGCATAAGTACATGTGGGGGTTGCCTGGTTGCTAGAGAATCCCCACATGTACTTATGCTGGCCAACAGATGTAAATCATTCAGCTGCTGCAATGAAAACAATCTCCGAGCACTAAAAAATACTCGGAGGACCCCCGAGCGTGCTCAGGAAATCTCAAGTACCGAGTATATTGGCTCATCACAAGTAACTAGTTATGAATCTGTGAGATAGTGGGGTGAAATGCTGTTATTTAACTAGAAAGACTGTCAAGGTTCAGAAAAGTTTCTGCCCTTGTGATTGATACTTTCTCAATTGATTATTTGCCACTCAGACATTCATAAGCTGCAATTTTACTATATTTAATGTGGCTTTTGTACATCACTTCCCCATCGGGCTGTGATGCGTGGTTGTTAGGTATTATGCACCTCGGATGACAAGTGTCAAACAAACATTCCCTGATGTAGAAGCCAGAGGCACTGCAGAAGTCTTAAGGTTTCTGATGTGCCCAAAAATGGTCAACAAGTGTTTTTACCACCAATTGGCGTGGCTTATAATTTATATCTTTGTTTTAAAAGGTAAATGTTTATTTTTTGGTTAGCAAACAAAACCACATGGATGTTTAGAAGAAAACGAAAGGGTGCTTCCAGCACGTCCTTCGAGTTTGGATAAAAGTTTTAGAACAGTTTAAAAAAACAAAAGTGAGACTCAACCTCTCACTTTGTGTTTTCTTTTATCCAAACTGGATGGACGTTCTGGAAGCACCCTTTCATTTTCTTCACTTTGGCTGAAATCACCAGCAGGTGTGGCCCCACCAGCTCTATTCATTTGCAACGGCTTTTGATATTTTCAGCGTGTCATGCTCCAACCCTCTCTCCCACAGATGCCACACATGGACTCTTAAGGTCTTCAGAATCTCTTGCTGATAGCACCTCCACCAGTTCAAGGATCGGCTGAGATTCCGATGCACAGATCTAGTATTAAAGGGAACCAGTCAGCAGGTTTGTCCCATATGGGGTAAGGCCACCACTAGTGTTGATCAAAAAGCTTTAGCTAAGCACTTATCCGAATAGCTGCATTGGGAACCCGGATACCTGGAGCGCTCCCGATAATCAGCTGTTCAGCGCTGCGGTTGTGTGACAGTCACATGCATGGAAAACCAAACACACAGGCTCTCTGTGCATGTGTTGTGACTGTCACACAGCCGCAGCACTGAACAGCTGATTATCGGGAGCGCTCCAGGTATCCGGGTTCCCGATGCAGCTATTTGGTAAGCGCTATAGCTTTGCTATTCAGATCAGTGATTATCCAAAGCTATTCGATCAACACTAGCCACCACCTTTCAATCCTGATATACAGCATTCTATAAAACACATTTTATTATTCTCACCTGCGGGTGCTCCAGGCTGATAAGCATCACTGGTCTTGGTCTGGTGCCTCCCTTCTTGCGATGCAGTCCTCCTTCTTGCCTGGTATGGATGACATGACCTACAGTGGCCCTGGCATCACGCTCCTTCGCAGGCGTACTTCTCTGCACTGTTGAGGGCAAAGTACTGTCCTGTGCATGGAAAGGCTGAAGGGTCCCCGGCGCACTGCAGTACTTTACTTGGCCCTCGACAGGGCAAAGAAGTACGGCTGTGCAGGAGTGCAATGCAGGGGACACTGGATGACTTGGGTTGCATCATCCACACGAAGCATGGAGGATCACATCTCAAGAGGGGAGACATCAGACCAAGACCAGTGAAGCCAATCAGACCCGACTGCCCCGTAAGAGTATAATAAAAGGTTTTTCTTTTGTTGCAGGCCAGATTGGGGGCTTATACAGCATTCTATAATGCTGTATATCAGGGCAGAAAGGTGGTGGCCTTACCTTGCATGGGACAAACCTGGTGACAGGCTCCCTTTTAAGGCCAACTTCACACAGCTGTAATATACGATCTGTGCCACAGTCTCTGCAGCAGGTCTGCTACCAGTGAGGCAGGCAGTCCAGGAAACCCACTGGTCAGGCTTGGGCACTGTCCTCTGCGTCAAACATTACAGCATTGAGAACCCAGCCTAAAGCTATGTCATCAATATCAAATGCCCAACATCCCTTTAACAATCGTTGGACGTCCGCATTGTCTCTACCCTCATTGTACGAAGTATAATTTTGCTAGCTACAGAGAGACTATGCACCGGTATTGCTGGCATTTAGGACTTTGATCAGGAGCCTCGGCTCAGTAAAGGTTCAGAGACCAGGCAGAGTTGTTCTACTGTATGGATTTTCTGATCGGCTGGCCTTGGCTGGTAATGAAGGAATTTCTGGTATGTCAGGAATGCTCCTGCATAAATACAGCCACTTTATAGAAAAATAAACCTACCTCAATTTATAACCATGGGCCACAGTGTTTGTCCATCAGCAAGAATCCTAAAGGAAACCTGGCAATCGGTTCCTCATGAAAAATGTATGGGCCGTGCAGTGTTTACCTGGGGGCTGCAGGGTACACGGTTATTGCACTGGCGGTCAAGACACACCGGCTTAGTGAGGGCAGAGAGCACGTCAGAGCAGAAAATGGACAAATAGTTAAGGCTTGGGCTATACCTAAGCGAGTTGGAGAAAAGGAGTGATTTCTTTATGCCCATTTTAGAAATCAAAGCAGTTTTGTAGAGATACTTCACCTACTCAAAGGGTAATCCCAAAGTGTTAAAGGGAACCTGTCACCTGAATGTGGCGGGACCAGTTTTTGGTCATATGGGCGGGGTTTTCAGGTGTTTGATTCACCCTTTCCTTACCCGCTGGCTGCATGCTGGCCGCAATATTGGATTGAAGTTCATGCTCTGTCCTCCGGCGTACATGCCTGCACAATATTGCCTTGCGCAGGCGTGTACTCCGGAGGACAGAGAATGAACTTCAATCCAATATTGCGGCCAGCATGCAGCCAGCAGGTAAGGAAAGGGTGAATCAAACACCCGAAAACCCCGCCCATATGACCCAAAATTGGTCCCGCCAAATTCAGGTGACAGGTTCCCTTTAAATGAAGCACTTCTACAGGTATATAGAGAACTTGCCCCATTAAAAAAAAACAAAAATCTGTAATATATAGATTTTGGGAGTTTAGTTGGCCTAATATACTTATTTTGTATGCAAAGGTCATCTTGATTGACAAACCTGGAAAAGCAGTTGCGAGTAGTAACATCATCCATACCATCTAACATCACACGTCTCTCCCCCAAGAGAAGCAGCTTCAGTCATCTCATTAGGGGCGAGTTAATTTGTTAACCAGATATAGCAGAATAAATTTCAAATTAATTTCATACAGCCCCCGAAAGATGGTATAAATATCCAAATGGCCTCTGGCAGAAAAAAAGGTTCCCCTGCATTACTACACATGGTCTTCCAAAAGTGGATACAGAGAAGACAAGGAATTTCAACCCTTTTTGTTATATACAAATGTAACTCCAAGGCATACTATTAATATACTCTCCATATACTAACATTAGCTGGAGAGGGTCATGCCGTAAAGTTTACACAATAACTTTTTGGCAGCAGCTACATGCATAACTGATGGTATGTGTCCTAAGAGCACAATCAGACAGTTGTATAAACTGGAGAGAGATGGGAACGCAATGCTTGGACTGGCCGGTGGCGCTCCATACTGGAGCATAACAGCTTCATGTATTTCTATGCAGCGGTCACGCTCGGGTACAGACAGCATTGCGTTCTGATTTTGCTCAGATTTATACGGCTGCCTGATTGCGCTCTTAGGATAGGCCATTAACTTTACAATCCCAGATAACTCTTATCATAGCCAGAACTATAAAACCCATTCATGTTGCAAATAAGGAGCTGAAAAAACAAGCAGACAATCCCAGAGCTGTACAAAATAGAATTTAATTCAGATTCGATAAATTGGCAGTCTATGTATAACATATCTTGTAACATGTAGAAAAATTCCAATTCCTCATTATACAGTTATCAGACACACACAGGAAAGTTTTGATAATCTGCAGGACTGTGAAGAAGTTCAGGGTGTCGGTCATAATGGGCCAGACAAGACATTAGCATTCACACATTCTGTTTTTAACTATAAAGGCCATAACACTACTAATGGGCCATGCATTGCTGCAAAACTAAAAGAATTATTAAAAGGGGTTGCCACATCTTAAACAAGAAAAAAAATTGCTAAGTACTTGTAAAGATAGGCAACTTCACAATTTGTCCTATTAAACACATTTTTCAAGAACAGAGGGATTTTAAAATCTATCTGTAATGTTCATTCATCCAAACAAGGAGCACAGCGCTTACAAGCCCCTTCCGATAGAGCTTGTAAACACTGTTGGGACCATGGCCAGATCTGGTCACCATTAGTGACCCTTTTGCTCCTCCAATGCTGCAGAGGCAAAGCTGCCTGTGAATACAGCACAGGAGAGAGCGCACACTTCGGACCAGCAGCTTAGGCACGCCTGGTCTAAAATCATCAGGAAGGAGCTGTCTCTGGCCACCAGGAATCTGGCCGGCAGACGAGGGGTACACTTCTTAAGAATGTTAATAAACCCTTTTAATATATGTACAGCAGAGGGACAAAATTCGCTAAAAAAAAAAAAACTTAAAAACACATACATAACATGGGTCTACAACTAATAAGGTCGGCCCTGTGGTCATACCCTTGGATTATTCTACAAAAGGAGCTACAATCACTACTAAATAGTACAAGCGCAAAGTAAAGAAGAAATGGTTCCTGAACACTCCATATAAAGGCAAACAATATATCCACAAAACCTTAAAAACAAGTAGGAATACAGAGAAGACCACATGGTTTATGCAAAAAAAAAAAAAAAAAAAGCAATACATCTAAACAGACTTGGTGGAGACATGTGCACCCCAGTGAGACACTCCCTTCCCACTTTTTAAGGTTTCATGGATATATATTTTTGCTTTTATGTTGAGTGTCCAGAAGTCACGATTTATTCTTTACTTTTTATATGCACTATTCATGCGGTGCGGGATGCTGGTGTGTGACAGCAAGTATGCGATTTGCATACATGCTAACTAGACGTGCACAGCCTCGCTCAGTACAAGGCTGGACATGTCTAGTTGGAATGTGGCCGGAAGGATGCAAATCGTATCCTTGAGTTTACATGACCACCCGCCATGACCCATCCTGACAGTGTACGCTTACAAGTCTGCAGTCAGAGTGACATTGAGCTTGAACCAACCACTTTAAGGCCCCAATACGAAGACTTTGACCATAAACCCTGACTGCCCCCCTTCAGATTATGTCAGAGAGAAGTATCCGGCTATTGGAATTTCAAAAATACTTTTTTTTGTTTCCTTCAGGGAGATAACCTGCTACCAGAGGAGTGTGACGGTGTCTCAGCGAGCTGCCAGGCTGGTATGGGGAGTCAGAAGAGATAGCGGTCAGACCCTTACAGTCAGAGTCTAAAGAGCCATTACAATACAGGCTGCCATTAAGGTCTAATTCACCCATCTGGTTTTGTAGCAAGTCAACAATACGATTTTATTTATTTTAAATTTACAGACATGGTCTATGGCTCTTTCACATACCCAATTTCGGACTGATTTGTTGACTACTAAATGGTTCCATGTGTGAAACACACAGCACAGAAAAGCCATGTGCTGAGCGCTTCAAACACATATGTGAATAAGGCCTATCGGAAGCCTCTAATCTGTTCATGGCTCCCGAGAGATAATTTCGGGGATTCATAGTCTCACAATATATGAAGATTACTGATGAGCAAGTATACTCGTTGCTCGGGTTTTCCCGCGCACGCTCGGGTGGTCTCCGAGTATTTATGACTGCTCGGAGATTCAGTTTTCATCGCAGCAGCTGAATGATTTACATCTACTAGACAGCTTGAACACATGTGGGGATTCCCTAGCAACCAGGCAACCCCCACATGTACCCAGGCTGGCTAGTAGCTGTAAATCATTCAGCTGTAGTGATGAAAACTAAATCTCCGAACACTAACAAATACTCGGAGACCACCCGAGCGTGCTGTGGAAAACCCGAGCAACGAGTACACTCGCTCATCACTAATGAAGATCTTACATAACTATCATTTCTATATTATGTTATGTGGTTGCAGAGGGGAGATTATAAAAAATAAAATACTTTGTAAAAAAAAAAGTGAGTTGTTACAGAGTGTGTGTTCTCCTATAGGAGAATACATGGGCTGTCTCCATATTGCATCCTATGTAGGTGCCATACCCCAGGAGCTCAGAAATGCCGGACACAGGTCTCCCGTCTCTGCTCTGTTCTTAGGAACGGAAAGCAAATTAAAGTGTTGTGGATTGCCATCATGTTACGGAAACCCATTACTACCTTGAACCAGTAACTTCTGTCTCGGAGCCGCTCAGTTTGTGCTTTTTGCTCTCGGACAAGTGTTATGACCTTTGATAATCTAGCATGGGCCATGTTTAGTCTGCTCTCGCAATTGGACGTAGTTCTGTGCCGTCCTCCCCGTTCTGCACTGGTCGGTTTTTTAACATCTCAGGATCACGGTTGCTTTGATTAATTAATTTCTGTAAGATAGAAACATGACATCACTGTATATCGAATAGAGAGATAAAATGGGGAGAAGAAAAAAACCCCCACAAACTGGAATTAAAGGGACAGTCGTATAGTACACATCCCTTGCTATAGATATTTTTGTGACAGTCCTATTAAAACTGTTTGCAGCCTATAAAGGATTTGACCCTTCATCAGGAGTGTATCCAAACTTCTGAATTAAGGATCCCCAGCATGCACTGTGGCATCCACCAACCTCCATGGCATTGTGTGCGCATAAAGATTAAGGAGATTTCTGGTCATCGTATAACTTGTATTCAGCATTTTCACCAGTTTTCCCCTCTGTAGGCGCTGTCTTTTTTTTTTTTAAGTTGTCTCTGAGCTAGTGGAGACTGGCTACTATGGGTTCTCCCATACATAGGACACACAGAGACATAAGAGGTTCTTCCTCTCCTGCTCCTGTTTCTACATATTCACAAGCAGCATGGAGGACATTGTAAGTACTGAGCAGTGTTATCTGTACTATTGATATATGCAAAGTTTGTTTTATCCACAGTGACCACTTAAATAAATCAGTGTAAACTGGGGCGTTCACTATAACCCAGCGTAGATGCTTTGCACAAAGTCACTTTTAGTACAGATGAAACAGACCGTGCACTGAGAAGTACTGTAGCCATGACTATAATGCTCCTTGGCATCTTCTGATAATTATTAATTAGACTGGTGCTGTGGTTTGGCGTTAACAATTCGATGACTTTTCTAAACACTGAGGTGTATCCATTTCAGCTTCTGTGTTACACTGGGAATGTGATGGCAGGAACTCATCCCTAAATGTATTTCTGAAATATGTTTCGATCCATACATAAACATGAGATGAATAATGGCAGCCTTCACCTGAACAAATAAGACAATTAACTTCAGTTTCTTCTCAGAGGTTCTCATGACATCGTATTCTGGCTTCAGGGAGTTCAGTGGAGCATAGCCACCCATCAACATCAATGTCTAGGGGCTACATGGACAGATTAGTGGTTGTACTGAGTATATATGCAAGCAGATTGCTATAGATGGTGACTTGGACCCATACAAGGCATTCATGGGAAGGATGACCAAAGAACATCCAGAAGCAGTGGTTGTTATGAGAGCCAAGAAATGAAGACACTTGAAATCACAGTGACAGTAATAACCCATCTCAACATAAAACCATACTGTCTGATCATACTGTTAAAATAGGAAGGACTAACTGCACAGTCCATGATAGTCTAAATAGCACATTACCTGATACTAGTACTTGCTTCAAGGTTTGGAAGTTGTTCCGACCTTCCTATAAAAGCAGGCTTTACCATGTTATTAGCCATAGGTAAGTGTTCACACTAGGCAGAGAGGTCAGGTACCCATCCGATCTGAGATTACCTTGACGTTTGGTGGATGGGCTCACAATTTTTGGCCAAATCTTGTGCTAAGCATCTCATGTGTTTGTTCATAGATTTCACAAGCCAGTATGCTATTCACATTTCATGTATCGCACATTTACTTGCTTTAGTACAGTAAAATTGAGTGCAGCCATTGATCTATTTACTATATATCATAAGTTGTCACATCTCTCTTGGTCACCTATCGTTAAGGTTCCCACACAATAAAACGGCGGCTGAGCTGTCTATATCAGTGGGCTCAACCGACCATCTAATGTGTAGGGTGGACGACTCTTTCTCTGAAAGAGGATGCTGGGAGAGAAGAATGTAGCATATCCTATTTCGGACTTCCTATCATATTGTTCTTGGCGAGATAAGCCACCACTAGAGGAGTCTGGAAAAGGCTCTAACAGAGATAATAGGCAGAGCAAGGACTCTTCTGCATGGAAGAGTCGGGACAGATTTTGCCTGAACCATTGATCGGCTGACCGCTATCTATTGTGTATGGGGAGTCTTTAGGATAAATCAATATTAGATTGGTCCTAAGCGCTAAACATCCACCAGTTACCAGCTCTGGCTGTATGTAAACAGTTTATTAAGAGGAAGAGCACAGCAATGCCACACTTTCCAATGGCTATTGATGACAGCTTTACACCCCACTTGACACTCTCTGAAATATCTTCATTGGGTAGTCACCTGGAATGGCTTTCCAACAGCCTTAAATAAGTTCCCATAGTTGCGATCACTTGTTGACTGCTTTGTCCAACTCATTCCAAACCATTTCAATCGAGTTGAGGTCAGGTGATCATGTAGGTCAGTGTTCCCCAACTCCGGTCCTCAAGAGCCACCAACAGGTCATGTTTTGAGGATTTCCTTAGTATTGCACAAGTCATTGAATGCTTGCCTGTCCAGGTGATGCAATTATTACCTGGGCAATACTAAGGGAATCCTGAAAACATGACCTGTTGGTGGCTCTTGGGGTCCGGAGTTGGGGAACACTGATGTAGGTGATGTTATCTGATGCAGCACTCTATCCTTATCCTTCTTGGTCACTTTGACCCAAACACATTTCCAGGCTATTTTCAGTTGCAACACAAATGATGCAAAGCCAGATGGGATGGCATGTCACTGCAGAATGCTGTGGTTGTCATGCTGGGCAAGTGTGCCTTGAATTTGGAATAAATTACCAGCAGTGGCACCAGCAACAGCACCCTCACACCTACTCCTCCATACTTCATGATGGGCACTACACATGTAGAAACCACCCACTAACCTTTTTCATCCCTCAAAAAATACATTTTGGTTGGTACCAAAAATCTTACATTTTAATTCATTAGAACCCCAGAAGAGATGTCCACCTATTGCTGCAATTGGACCATAAAGTCTTCTTTCTCAAAGTTTACTCTGGATAATTGATGTTGAGATATGTCTGCTACTTGATATCTGTGCATCATTTATGAGGGCTACTATGTGAGGAGCTGTCAAGTCAATTTGCAGTTTCTCAGCTTGATGAACTTATCCTCTACAGCAGAGATAAATTCTTGGTTTTCCTATTCTGGGGAGGTGGGTCCATATGGGAGCCAGTTTAATCATAGGGATTGCTTTTATAATTGCACTTGAGAATACCTTCAAGGTTCTAGCAATTTTCTGGACTGATTAACCTTCATGACAAATTAATGATGGACTCTCCTTTCTCTTTGCTGAATTGATTTGTTCTTGCTATACTCAAGCTTATAAAAACAAATAGCGCCTTGTGTGGATCAGCAGATAATATTAGGTTAAGGTGAGTGACTACTACTCACCTGGTGTTAACATGATTAATCCTCCATGGCTGCAGATATCAGGTATCAGCCAGATGAAGGAGCTCAACCGGCTCAATAACGCATAGCTTAAGAAAATTTTAGTACGAAAATAAAACTCTCCCTACATTCTTGGCAGTGCTTTTGGAAGCCCATTATTTAACTTATATTGTTATACTCCAGATTATGACAGTTGTGGAATAGGGCTCAGCACTGTATGGAGCTGTGTACCAACACTGCCACTGCAAAACACACCCGATGGTCGCAAACACTTTCTTAAGGCCAGTGATTCCTAAAGTGAACTCTTGAAGAGATATACCTGTTCATTGGAAACCGTTCCAGGTGACTACCCTGATGAAGCTTGAAACCCAATGTGATGTAAAGATGCCATTAGAATAAAGGGTTATTTTGAGGAATCTAGAGTTTGACACAGATTTGTTTCACGAAGGTTTGTTCACTCCTTGTTTCCATGTGTGTTCCTTCCTGGTTTGATTCTAGATTAAAAATTAACTTTTAATAAACTCGTTAAAAAAATGGTAGACCCAAAATAATCAAAACACATAAAGGACTCACAATACGTCACATTTCAAAAGAAGAAATGCCAATGTCACAAATAAATCAAACTGCCTCAGACCTCAATAACCCAAAATCCCCATGAATAAATATATCATGGAAACATGAAGGTAGTATACCTTTTCGTTACTTTATATTGGGGGTCACTATATAAAAACTGGTGATATTCTATGATGGGGTATTTGTATGGATAATGATGTGCCATCTCCCCAGTCTTTACACCAGTTAAAAACGGTCATTAACCTGTTATATGTAACAATAGGGTGAAACTGTTCACTTTTTTCACACACCACCTGAGCGGTCATTGCTAACAATAGATGCATATATAGAGAGAGCATGTGTGGTCTGATCTGCCAAATGACCAGGTGATGTGAAATTTGATATTTTTCCGCACTGCCAGTTGATATCGGACCTTCATGTTTCCATGATAGATTTATTCATGGGGATTTTGGGTTATTGAGGTCTGAGGCAGTTCGATTTATTTGTGACATTGGCATTTCTTCTTTTGAAATGTGACGTATTGTGAGTCCTTTATGTGTTTTGATTATTTTGGGTCTACCATTTTTTTAACGAGTTTATTAAAAGTTAATTTTTAATCTAGAATCACACCCTGCTTTTTTACTATATTATTGATTGGTGGTCACAGCTTTTTCAGAGATTCCTTCCTGGTTTGCAGACTTCACATGTGCACATTCCAATAAGTACAAGGAAAACCATTACATGAATAGACATATACATCTAAGCCACTCACCATGAGATCTTGATCCATAAAGTATGGTTTCTCAGACGAGCCATCGTTGGTCTCCATGTCTATTGCATAACAAAGGAGTAAACTATGTACAACTGTCTCAAACAGAGACAAGAAGTTGTGGGCAACCAAATAGGCAAAGAAGGCAACCAAAAGCAATGGTATGACCCACACGTGTAATTCACGATGATAGTTGAAAGCCATTAGTCCTCCGAACACGGTGAAACACACAACAAAAACCTAAAGGAAGAGTAACATTGGGTCAGGCACAACTGAGGAAACAGATGTCCATGTTTATACATGATGATAACAGGTATTGTATTAGGAATATTTATTACGTTCATCCACCATTGTCAATCATCATGGCAATTGTGAGGTATATTCTTCTGTTCCATCATAGGAATTAAATCATTGCTAAATTGCCCTCAAAACCTGGAACTTAAATCAGTTTACATTAAAGTGGTTATCCAGCCGTGCAGAATAATTATTTTTTTTTTAAAGAACTCGTAAAATAAGAAAAGGTACAAACGTTCTATTTTTTTTATCTGCTTAAAAAACGTATTATAAATTACCTTTCCTAGAAAAATAAGGAACACCCCAGATGATTTCAGTAATGCAACAGAAGGGGGGCTCTTCTCCATGAGAGCGAAGGCTTCCTTTGCAGATGTGCATAGTGACGTTCCATTAATTATTGTCGCCGTGTAAGCATCCTAGAAGTGGGAGAGATCAAGAGGGATTGGATTTGAAATTTTCTCAACAGGGAATATAAACATAGCCGATCTGTTTGGGTAACCCCAGCCTGGGTCCTCGGAGTGCCATCGTAATAAAACACTGGGGTTCCAGTATTAACCCTCTTCTAGCTCAAGCTCCAGATTCTCAGTTTTACCTATTAAATATGTGTTATATTATGGGAGATCTGATAACAGACCTTCTATAATGCCTGCTGAGGAAGGGTTGGCTTCCTGCTGCTAATAAAGACTCAATAGTTGATCCACATAAAGATGGTGGAAAAAACTCCTCCTATTGTTTCCAGACAGTAAGATACATTATAAAAAAAAAATAAAAATCCCCACATATAACTATTAAAAAAAATAAAATAAATAAATCTACTCACCCTTTTCTACAGGATCCTACATATTAGGGCCCAGCAAAGCCACACTCCGAGCTCTACTTCATTCCTGATTGCTAATGGGATTCTAATCAGAGAACGTAAACTCAATGTCATCCAAACGCTCAAATAAAGAATTTGAAAACGAGTTGACTTCATGAACCAAATCCAACTTAACAAAAAAAAAAAAGGGTACGTTCCCACACAGAAAACACTGCATTATTTCTGTATGTTTCCATAGGAGCCTGCAGTAAAATACCCAGTAGCACTGCTTATATTATATTCTTCTTGTTTTCTCTGATTCCTTTTCCCTCTATGTATTTTTTTGTGCAGAGATGCTACAATTCCACCTTCAATACCCCCCCCCCCCCCCGGAAAAAAGGTAAAAGATGAATTTTGCAACGTCTTTATAGAACAGTGGGAATTAATTTTCAGTAAATCACATCCATGTTGCTTAAATTGTAAAATGCAGACTTTCTGCACAAAGAAAAAAAAAAGTGTTTTTACTACAGTGGAGAAAATAAGTATTTGACACACTTCCGATTTTGCAAGTTTTCCCACCTACAAGGAATGGAGAGGTCTGTAATTTATATCGTAGCTACACTTAAAACTGTGAAAGACAGAATCTAAAACTAAAAACCAGAAATTACATTGTGTGATTTTTACATAATTAATTTGCATTTCATTGCATGAATTAAGTATTCGATGCCCATAGAAAAACAGAACTTAATATTTGGTACAAAAACCTTTGTTGGAAATTACAGAGGTCAGATATTTCCTGTAGTTCTTGACCAGGTTTCCACACACTGCAGCAGAGATTTAGGCCTCCTCCTCCATACAGATCTTCTCAGAATCTTTCAGGTTTCGTGGCTGTCGCTGGGCAACATTGAGTTTCAGCTCTCTCCAAAGATTTTCTATTGGGTTCAGGTCTGGAGACTGGGTAATCACTCCAGGACCTTGAAATGCTTCTTACGAAGTCACTCCTTAGTTGCCCTGGCTGTGTGTTTCGGGTCATGGTCATGATGGAAGACCCTGCTACAACCCATCCTCAATGTTCTTACTGAGGGATGGCGAGATCTTGCATGGAGCCCCAGACCGAGGAAGATTGACAGTCATCTTGGGTTTCTTCCATTTTCTAATAACTGTGCCAACAGTTAGGGTATGTTTCCACGATCAGGATGGCCGGCGGTAAGCCGAGCGAAGCCGCTCGGCGCTAAGCCCCGCCCCCTTTCTGGGACGCGATCATGCCGGATGTGTTAACTCTTCACATCCGGGATGATCGCTCTCTCCCATAGGGCCCTGTGATATGCCTTGCGGGGACGCTGCGTCCCCGCAAGGTGTACGGACATGCTGCGATCTGAAAAGACGCGCAGCATGTCCGGAGTCGCAGGGCCGCCGCGTGCGGGTTTCCACGCATAGTGGAGACGGGATTTCATAAAATCCCCTCCACGATGCTGGAACATCTGGACGCTGCGTGTTTGACGCTGCAGCTCTGCGCAGCGTCAAACAAGCAGCGTTTCCTGACCGTGGAAACATACCCTTATTGTCTTCTCACCAAGCTGCTTGCCTATTGTCCTGTAGTCCATCCCAGCCATGTGCAGGTCTACAATTTTGGAGTGTGATTGAGTGTGTGGACAGGTGACTTGGATACAGGTAACGAGTTCAAACAGGAGCAATTAATACAGGTAATGAGTGCAGAGTAGGAGGCTTCTTAAAGAACAACAACCAGGTCTGTGAGAGCAAGAATTCCTGCTGGTTGGTCGGTGATCAAATACTTATTTCATGCAATTTAATTATGTAAAAATCATACAATGTGATTTTCTGTTTTATTATTTTTAGATTCTGTGTCTCACAGTTGAAGTGAAAGCCAGCCAGTGACTGTTTCAGATAGCTAGTCTACAGGCAGGTATCCAAGGCTCACATGACCACATTTTCGGTCCAAGTGCTATCCATGCAAAACTAGACAGCACGCAAACCAAAATTAATCAGTGGGGCGGTGCAGACGAGTGGAGCGGGGCCATAGAAAAACCACTAGGGTCCGGCCAGCATTTGTGCTGCAATAAAACAGGCAGCATTGATTGATGATGCCCGTGATTCAAGCAGCATGAATCACCTATCACATTCCCTTTAAGTCCTGCACTGTGGTAATAAATCTGTTTATTTCTGTATGGAATAGAATGCATCCAATTTAGGCCAATACAAGGACATGGGAAAAATGTGTAATATTAATTCTCAGTACCGCATGTGGTTTTATTTGTTTACAGCCAATGAAAATTTTTACTGGTTATGATGGAATTGTGTTTTTGATGGTCACAGTTTTTAAATGTCTGGGAAAACATTGTAATAACAGAATGATCAAAAGTCAGTCATAATATATTAACTAATAGAAATGGGAAGGAGCAGAAATTTTATTGCGGACATACGTAAAAGTCAAAAAGTGAAAGAAAAACAGATAAAAGAAAAAAACATGTTTACATTTATAAAAGGAAAGTGAATGTATTGAAGAGTATAACAAATTAGAATGCCTCCAATGATATCCTCTTCTCCTTTGCTTCTATTCTATATTGAATCGTAATCAAAACGGTAAAAAAAAAAAATCAATCAATTCCCCCCTATTCCTACTCTCAAACATAAATCTGGCTAGAAGACAACTTAGCTGCAGCAGGATCCTCCCCCCACTGTTCTTTCTGCAATCCAAACAGGGGGATGCCCCAATCCATAACTATACCATGCTCCAGTCGCCTGCCAGCCAAACATGGAAGTAATCGGGGGAAATTAATACCGGTATATTTTATTTGTAAAAAACCATTTGTCAGTCTGCAAAGCTTTCTGATATATTCGCTATTAGACTGCAAAGGGCCCACATACTATTCCGGCCCAGGGGCCTCTTCTGTCTGTGTCCACCAGTGGAGTAATGTGGATCTGCATAGTCAACATTCCTTACCATGACACGGACAGGTTATATCATCCATGGTAAGCCGATTGAGAAGGAACAGTAAAAGTAATCTCCCCCATCCCCTGGCCCTCCGTAGGGTCTCACCTTGTCAGTCCAACCCAGACCTTCTGAGAACAGGTTAAAAAAATAATGGGATCTCAAAACACCCGACTTCACATCACAGAGGGGCGATTGGTGCATTGTTACCGTTGGCCAAAAGTCCTGTTTACGGAGATTAGAAGAGTTATTCGCCCTAGTCCAGGGTGCACAGAACAGACAGGACGTCTCTCGGGACTGGAGGGTATTTGCAGAGATTACCGATCAATAGAAGAAGCCTTCTCTGATTCCTTATATAATAAATCTGCCCGAATTCTTAATATTTCACAAGTGCATTTACCAGGAGAAAAAACACCACCTGGGGTATGATGGCCGGCGGTGTTACAATGGCTGACTGTTTCCAGGAATACGAGAACCTGTGTAAATATGCCGCCGTGTGATAATCTCTATAAGCAGGAGAGGAACCGACACATGAACTTCACATCACTCCTCTATGGGCCAATGTAATATAGTATTTGTCCCAGACAAAACCACTATCACTAAAAAGTGCAATTCCTGCCCTTTACTGAAATTATTCTGCACAACCATTCATCCTACACTATATAGTCCGGACACCATTTTCCCTTTCCTCCGGTAGAAATGAAAGAATGGATGACCAGAAGATCCGCCATCCTCAAGGAGATTTAAAGTGGATCTGTTACCAGATTTCATGATACAGACTGCACTTTAGATGTGATGGAGCTGATGACCTTATTCATGCGGCCTGAACCAGAGTCTGGCTGCGCTACTGCAGCAGTGTGTGATATATATGAAATACTGCAGTGTTTCAGTAAAACATATGGCTGCAATAACGCTGCCCTCGGCTCAGGCAGCAGAAATCTTATTTAAGCAAAGGGGTTTTCCCCCAAAACCGGTACCAAGATAATATATAGCAGGCTTAAACTCAAAAAGTCATATGAACACAACAATCCCCGCTCAGCATAATTAAAGCAAAAGAGGGTCCAAGAGTATATTCAACCATAAAATCAATTAAATAAATAATTAAACATTAAAAAAAAGGAGCAAAACCAGAGTATCCCTATCCAAGCAGGAAGATAAAGTTTCCCCCTTTAGCTGCCATCTTGAAGATGACGTCCTTCCATCATGACATATTGTACTTCATGTTAGTGGTAACATTTCTTCGTTATGACTTGCGTTTATTTATGAAAAAAATGAAAATTTTACAATTTTCAAACTTAATTTTTGTGCCCTTAATCAGTCATATCGCACAAAATAGTTAAAAAAGAACATTTCCCACATGTCTACTGTACATCAGCAAAATTTTGGAAACAAATACTTTGTTAGGACGTTATAAGGGTTAAAGGTTGACCAGCAATTTCTCATTTTTCCAACAAAATTTACAAAGCCATTTTTTTAGGGACCACCTCACATTTGAAGTGAGTTTGTGGGGTCAAAATAACAGACAATACCCAAAAGTGACACCATTCTAAAAAACTGCACCCCTCCCTCAAGGTGCGTAAAACCACATTCAAGAAGTTTATTAACCGTTCAGGTGCTTCACAAGAACTAATGCCATGTGGAAGGAAAAAATGAACATTTTACTTTTTTCACAAAAAATTTACCTTTGAAACAAACTTATTTTCACAAGGGTATCACGAGAAAATGGACCCCAAAATTTGTTGGGCAATTTCTCCTGAGTATGCCGATACCCCATATGTGGGGGAAATCCACTGTTTGGGTGCATGGCAGGGCTCAAAGGAGCAAAATTGGCAGGAATCAATGGTGTGGAATTCTACTGAAGTGAGTTATGGACTGAAGTTATAAAGAATTATTTAGGGTTTTGTGTATCTTAAAGCGGTCGTCCACTACTTTTATATTATTTTATTTATGCATTGCTTACATAGAGCTGTCATATTCCGCAGCGCTTTACATGCACTATCATCACTGTCCCCAATGGGGCTCACAATCTAAACTCCCTATCAGGATGTCTTTGGAGTGTGGGAAGAACCTAGAAAGCCCTGAGGAAACTCACGCAAACACGGGGAGAACATATAAACTCCTTGCAGATGTTATCTTTGGTGGCATTTGAACCCAGGACCCCTGATGCTGCAAAGCAACACTGCTAACCACTGAGCCACCGTGCTGTCATTTTGACCTATCCTTATCAGAGGTTATCAACACCCGGCATCGCCATCAATCTTATCATGATTTCCCATCTGATGGATAAATAGCAGGAAATCAGCTGCACTCACATGGAGAATTCCTTAAATGATTTCTTGTATTAATTTACAGTACAATATTTCTCCAAAATGCTGGGTAGAAGAATATAAAGCGACAAGCAGTATTTACCTTTCGACCCGTCCTGGGTCTTTTCAAATGTCGCTTTAATCACAAAGATAGGATGTACTTCGCAGCACTCTACACTGGAGGAGGGTGTACCCCAACGCTGCAGCGACTGCTGTGCAGTACATCCTATCCTTGTGATTAAAGGGACGTTTGAAAAAGACCCAGGACGGGTCAAAAGATAAATACGACTTGTCGCTCTATATTCTTCTACCCAGCACTTTGGTGAAACATTGTACTGTAAATAAACTATACAATCAGTCATTTACAAAATTCTCAAAGTGAGTGCGGCTGATTTTCTGCTATTTGACTTAATTTGGATTCTCCAGGTCAGCCTGCACCCCTCTCTATCCAACTTTTATTTATTTTTTCCCAATGCCCAGGGCATAGCTCCTTCATGTTTAGTGTCCGAGCCTTTCTAATCTAAATGTCACTCAACCCTTCCTTTCTGATGGACGGCTGAGGCATTACATTAGAAGACTGCTACAGATGTCACTGAAGTGCAGAGTGGAGGCCTTGGGGAGCACTCAATGAGGAGAGCCCAGGGCACCTCACATGAAGGAGCATTCAATGAGGAGAGCCCGGGGCACCTCACATGAAGGAGCATTCAATGAGGAGAGTCCAGGGCACCTCACATGAAGGAGCACTCAATGAGGAGAAACCAGGGCACCTCATATGAAGGAGCATTCAATGAGGAGAGCCCAGGGCACCTCACATGAAGGAGCATTCAATGAGGAGAGTCGAGGGCACCTCACATGAAGGAGCACTCAATGAGGAGAAACCAGGGCACCTCATATGAAGGAGCATTCAATGAGGAGAGCCCAGGGCACCTCACATGAAGGAGCATTCAATGAGGAGAGTCCAGGGCACCTCACATGAAGGAGCACTCAATGAGGAGAAACCAGGGCACCTCATATGAAGGAGCATTCAATGAGGAGAGCCCAGGGCACCTCACATGAAGGAGCATTCAATGAGGAGAGCCCAGGGCACCTCACATGAAGGAGCATTCAATGAGGAGAGCCCAGGCCACCTCACATGAAGGAGCATTCAATGAGGAGAGCCCAGGTCCAAGTGCCAGAAGGGATTAAAACTTGGATTCCTCAGTCATGCAACCTGCAAGACCAAACACAGTTACGTCTCAACTGCTCATCTATGAGGCTTCAAGCTCTTGGACTCCCTTTAAGATTGTATCACTGGATACTTTACAGATTATTATAATAAGTGTATTGCATTCAAAATGATTTGAAAATGGAAAAAAAGGGGGTAATATAGTAAACCTGAAGATAACACAATATGGGCCTCTAGTATATTGGTGGTCTCTTGGACATGGTTTTTGTAGTTTTGGGTGATAAATCTTGTGTATATTGTCTCTACAGGCTACATGTCATATCTTGCTACTTATCTATTATTTTGGGCGAATACCAGCACCCAGGGATCTCAAAGAAAAGATCATAACTTTTTGTGTATGCGATGTTAAGTAACCTGTAAATAATGTGTTCTGCACACACAATAAATGAGGAATGCGCGGAATCTAAGACTATAAAATGCCCATCCCTATGGTGTAAAACCACGGCAATTGTTTTTTTCCTTCTTTTTTTGTATTGCTATGGGAAGTAAATGCTTTCAACACGCATTGAGCTGTGAGGGTTTGTATGTGTGAACATTGCCATGAAAACCATTTGCATGTTTTCCACACAAAACCAAGGAGCTCTACTGTGCAATTCAGAAAGTAGTAAATGGGGCCTAAAAACAGTTTGGTGCCGATTATGTAGCCTTAGACCTCATTTAAAGAAACCTGTATACATTTTCATAATGGGGCATTTTAGAGAGGCAATTCCTGCAGTGGTCTCACTGGTCAAATTCAAAAGTGGATTGTTGGCATAGCGGGGGCAAGGCGTCATTCTGCAGCTCTTGATCTTCCCAGCTATTATTGACCTCTGCTACCAGTGATTGCACTCTCCATACACACGATGCATTTACACCCACGGTCACTAGTGGTGGTTGGGAATATTTTCTAAAGATACTGCTCAGTTAGCCTATTGTCATGGCCAGCTCTGGCTGCAGTTTAGGCCTAGTAGTGGACAGTTATGGGCCACTAGTATCAAACTTTGTCTCGAAGCCAAATTTTCGCAAAAGACTGGTGTTCCATATTAATAATTTTTGTCCATTCTTTAGGCTGTCCGTACAAGAGATCCACATTTCTACTCTAGCTGCAAGCTGGATTGCATCTCTGGTATAAATTGATACCATTTTTTTGGTGTGAATGTTAATGAATCTGGTGAGATGTAGTTAGCCAGCTTCGTCCCACCTACCAGTAGATGCAACATTTTTGACCAACAAAACGTTACATAAAAAGGTGATTTTAATAGTCTAATTTTCTGTTGTGAAGAGAGTGATGCAGGAAATTCTGAGGCCTTCTCTGATCTTTCTTCATGTCCAGCAATTGAGGATCGATGATTTCAATTTATCTAACTTTCAATGCACAAGTCAAGGATTTGGCCTACTTGCTACCCGTACTCTGCAGATTCTTTTTAGATGAAAGTCATACTCTTTATAGCTCTCCACAGATCATTGCATTAACTTTTGCATTGGCTTCTAAATAGGGAAGCTCAGAAATAATATTTCAAGATTTTGCTCAAGAAAATAGAGCAAAAATATACAAAATATTGCAGTCCGTAATCTTTCTCTTCCAACTATATAAATGCATACTCAGCCAATCCAATAGGGAAAAAAGGAGACAACTTGCTGCCAGACGTTTCTGACAGCAACTTATCCCCGGCATAAGAAATAATTGTACATGAAAAATCCCACATTAAAGTTTTATCAGAACATTATTAACTTGCCTGTTCTAGCACTTTTCTATTATTGCCAGGAACTACAACTTTCTTTCATTTCCTAGTAACTCCATTCTGCAAGCTGTGGCTAGAGCCATGCTCATTTGGCAGCAGAACCTGATATCCAGATTTCCCTGTGAGTGAGTCGCTTTCTTCATTCAATACTCAAGGAGATCAAAAGAATCTTATCTAGAAAATGGGTGAATTATTCATTATGAAGCATACAATCACTCTCTGTTATGACTAAGTAACCTGTTATTTGCGATAGTCTGCCAGCCAAATATAGCAAGATATGGTACTCCTTCAATAGGATAATGTCATAAAAGAACTAAAGACGATCCTGTGTGTCATAAAGCTGCAATATACTCCACATCCACATAGGATTTCCTTATGTGTTTCAGCATGTAAGGGAGAGGTGGTCATCCAAAGAAATGGTAAAGTGGTTCTTAGGTAATGTGACATGTCACAACCTGCAGCAGAGGGCACTTGGACTCCTTCATTTATAATAAAGGCTATGTACCCTTTAGCAAGAGATTTTTTGCTATTAAAGGGAACCTGTCACCCCCAAAATGGAAGATGAGCTAAGCCCACCAGCATCAGGGGCTTATCTACAGCATTGTGGAAGCCCCGATGTAACCTGAAAAATGAGAAAAAGAGGTTAGATTATACTCACCTGGGCGGGCGGTCCGGTTCTGTTCGGGTCCGATGGGAGTCGCGGTCCGGTCCGGGGCCTCCCATCTTCATAGGATGACGTCCTCTTGTCTTCACGCTGTGGCTCCAGCGTACTTTGTCTGCCCTGTTGAGGGCAGAGCAAAGTACTGCAGTGCGCAAGCGCCGGGCCTCCCTGACCTTTACTGGCGCCTGCGCACTGCAGTACTTTGCTCTGCATTCCAGAATGCTGTAGATAAACCCCTGATGCTGGTGGGCTTAGCTCATCTTTCATTTTGGGGGTGACAGGTTCCCTTTAACTTCCTAAACAACTTTTTAATTAATCTTCATTAAAAATTCTGTACCATTTTTACTGCTGCAGTGGGACCAAGTCCTTTACCAATCATAGTGCTTTAGCAAAATGGATACAAATCTGTCAGAACTTCTGGTTCTCTCTGCTCTTTACCTCCCTTCTCTCAGTGTTAGAGATAACGGGCAAGGGGAAGTGGAAAAGGAAGAAAGAACATGCAGAGGAAATAAGTGAAAGAAGCTATGCTGATATGGGCTAATGAAGACAGCAGGGGCAAGGATACACACACACCTCACATCCAGCCTACATTACTGGGAGAGACACTCCCACAAAAGAAAAAAAAATAGATCAGGCGGCAAACTACATACGAAATCAATAAAATCATATTCCTCTCCAACTGTTATACAGACGCCTCTACCTTGTGCCAGTCTTCAGACCACTTAAAATCAGAGTATATATACCAATCTAGAAATACAGGTAAATTCTATTTGGTGGTGGTGACGCACCTGTATTTTCCACTGTGGATTTTGCCACATTTCCTTCTATACAATTAAAAGTGCAAAGTGCCATGCTGCAGATTTAAAATCCACACTGAATTTCAATTTTTATAGGAGTTTTTTTTCCCCCAGTGTAAAATGCTGTGAATTTTCTGCCAACAAATCTGTATGGGAAATCTGTTGCATATCCATGTGGGCGTACCCGAATTGTATTCATAACAACAAATCAACATTACTAACACAGTCTCCATTTTCAGAGCCTTGTGACTTTCAAATTGGAAATAACTTGTAATAAATAACTTATGGGGTTGGGAAAAAAAAAAACGAGCAGAAAAAAAAAAACACTTCCCCCGCCAAGCATTGATCAGAGAGTTCAGTAGCATTCCACACTCCTTTCTTAAACCCTCTCATTATGTTCATGTACTGAACAGAAGTGCAGTTTAGCAAGACGCTATTGTGTGCTTGACATTACAACTGATTAAATGTCAGACGTTTAGGAAATGCTGATGGCTCTCAGGCAGGCAGCCAACACTTTCCTAGCGGAGCTTTCTCTTTTTTGGATGTGACTTTGCAGGCCGGGAATAATCATGCCTTTGTGTGACAGCTGAATGCAGCACAGGGTCTGAAGACCCTACTGTAACAATACGAGTCACAAAAGAAGAAAAAAAAAGGAACTATGGAAACGCGGGCTTGAAAAACACCCAATGGATGAGCAGTATTACTTTGCCTCGCTGGCGATACTCTTTGGTTAATCCTCGCCCACTGGAAAAACTGCTTGAGAGCAGGTTTAACCCCTTAGACATCAGTAAATCGTGTTTTAACTCTGAGTCTTTAGGCTTTATCTTAGTATTGTAGATCTACAAAGCCAAGAATGTTAACTTCCCACAAATTTTTAAAGGGGTTGTTCAGGATTTTTTAAAAATGGCTTAACAGCTATAAAGGTGTTAGAATACCTATTACTTACCTGCTCAATCTGTTTCTAAATAACATCGCCCCTGCAGTAGTGCGGCAGTGTCATTTGCATGTCCACCATGTCACCGCTGATGCAAGTGATTGGCTGCAGCAATCGTGGGAATAATGGATGCAATCTCATTGTGGCAAGACCATGGGGGGCTGCATGGGATTGAATAAGTAATAATATTTCATAACATTTCCCGTTTGGCCTTTTCTAAAAGAAATCCCTGGATATTACCATAAGGCAAATAAAAGTATTAATTTGATGTATGTTGGAACCAGAGCCATATATTGTAGTTTCATCTGTACAGACACAATAAATGGCACTGCAGCTCTCAACTACTGCAGCCGACTTCAACTTACCACTACCTTAAAGATTAACTTTTGTTGATTTTTTTTTATATAGATTGAGCACCTGCTTCAATTGTTGCTGCTCAACTGATTCTGGAACAGTTCTTCCTTTTTCTTCAGTTCCCATTTGTTCCAAAGTTTTTCCCCCTTAAATAATCGTGAAAGTTTCCCCTTCAATCAACTGGGTGTGTCCAACAGAACCTCAGGGGTGTGGCTGTTTTTTTATTGGCCGTCATTAGAAGAGATAAAGCAAATATTCTGTGGTACACGCCCAGATGACAAAGGAAAATTTGCAACATTTTTTTTTTATTCAATAGTGGGCATAACTTTAGAACAGGTGGACACAGAAGAAACACTATTCCAGAATCAGCAGAGAACATCAATTGGAGGAGATACTTCGTTTAAGTAAAACAAAATCTACTGAAACGTCTTCTAGCCCACCAGGAGTAGGCCCGGCTTCATAAATCGAGCATGAACCGGCAGTGGGTCTCCCGATCTAAACTCAGCCTCACGTATGCCGATGAAGCAGTCGAGATGGAGTCAGGAAACTCACGGCCGGTCCAGAAATTGGAGTCTGTACTCAGACTGTGAATGGTGGATGTGTGACGACAGATTTGGGCACGGACTGTTGTATAAGACTAAGGCAATGTTCACATTTGTGTTGCGGTTTCCATTCATATTGGGAAATATCAACAACAAACTCAGTACAATAGAACTATTTTTTCCATCAAATCAAAGGGGATTCCAATGAAGGCTCTAGGCAGCAGTGTAAAAAGAACTGGAAGACAACTTTTAACTGATTATAATAAAGCAAAAAAGGCACTATATATAATAGGGAATTTTTGTGATTTTTTTTGTGACTTTTTAACAGCCTAATAAAAGTTATATTTTATTTCCCCATTTGCTTTACATATTATATAATAGGGAACTAAAGCTATAAAGTCTTGCTCTAAGATGTGTGGTATTACAGCATGTACATACATGCATGTTCTGCAATAAACTTTAGGACCTAAAAACCTGTTCTTGTTTGCGGTAATTTTTGAGATTCTATAAAGCTATCTGGATCTATCATTACTCTAGTCCTATAGGGTTCTTGTGTTCTGATTATGTGCAGGAGCTACAGCCCCAGTGTTAATGTATTTCTTTTTTCAGTTCATCAAGGAAAGCAAAATGCACACACTCTGTAACGCACGGTCCATTTAGCTAATTAGACAGCCTGTACAACGACCAGGCTCGTCCATGCTCAGCCAACAGCAGTGCAATCAGTGACATATTAACACGGTCCTCATGCGTGCTGACGGCATGTCACCTTTCCTCTGCTTATTAGCCCAAGTGACTCAAATTTCATTTTGATAATGATAGTTCTCATACTTCCAAGAAATCCAAATGACAGAAGATTGATCCATTAGTGTTCGCTAAAATGATGTATCAGTCAGCAGTGTACAAACAACGATCGCATTATTAATGGGCGGCGATTCAGAGTAGTCCCCCATCTTCACTGTCCAACCGCACCATATTATTTTTAAAGGTGTGTGTATTGACACGAGTGGATCTTGGCCTTGGGTCATTTACAAGAGATCACAATGATTTACTTACTGAGACATCAAATTGCAAAACATTGGTGTCCAAGGCAGACTAGGAAAAATGTACCACCTCTTTTTCTGCCATGGTTATGGGACCACTTAGTCAAGCTTGGCGAGAACATACAAACCCCATGCAGCGGTTGTCCCAATGGCACCAGGGCCGGTGATCTCATGTCTACAGATAGCTTCAGGCTCGAGTGTGCAAGCTGCAGGTTTATGTCCCTGTCCCGACCAATAAAGCAGGACAGGTGCTCGATAGCAGCCACTCATGCCCAAAAGTCCACATATCTGTAGATGTGATGTCACTGGACTTGTTTGCCTCATAATGTGGAAGTGAGCAGAGCCAGATTATATCTTTAAAGAGGTTATCTGGAATTTTACACAATTTGTCCAAGAGAAGGGAATGTCACAGAATAATCATTACTTACCTGTTTAACCCTCCTGCCACTTCAGCAGTCCCTGCCAGTCTTTTCCATCAATCATGTGACTGATGTAGCCAATCACTGGCCTCAGAAAAGTTAGACAAACCGCTAAGACCAATGATTGGCGCAGCAGTCCTGGCACAGATCGCTGGAGGGATGGGAGACTCAAAGGTAAGGAATGGTTATTATTTTTACTATGCAACATTCCCTACTTTGGGTAAATTTTGCAAAAAAACCCTTTTAGAAAGGAGAAATCCCACCAAAATTTATCAAATATCCCTCATATAGGTGATCAGTGGTGGCCCGACAGATGGAAAATCAGGGGGCCGGTCTCCCTGTGAATGGGGTCTATGGGTGTGGAGGTCATACCCCTGAGCTCTGCTCCTGCAGATGTGAATGGAGCAGTAGTCACTCACAAGTCCCACCAGGACATTTACAGAGAAATGCAATGAATGTAAAAATACTATTTCACATATTTGAATTATTATTTTTTTTTTAAAGCAAATCACCAATTACTTATGTAAAAACAAAAATGAAACACTCCCATAACTGAGCCAACAAATACTTTACCTGGTTCAAACATCGCAGCCATTTTGCATAGGACCAGAGACAGCAGAAACAGCATTGTGATGTGCACCTGGTACACGCATTGTCCTGGAAGAAAATAAATACAAAAGGGGTTTATTCTTGGCGTGTTACAAAGACCGCATGACACTGGCCGCACCGGGTTCATCACACCCTTTTCCTGCGATGGTGGAACGGTTTGTAAAGTAAGGATTAATGAACTGAGTGTCTTTTCCCACCAAGCAGAACATGTTGCTTTGGAAGGAAAACAACTGGTTCAACAGCTGCGAGAATCTGCAGTGCAATAACCGCTGTGCTCCGGCCAAACAGGAAATAGCATTGTCCTCCACAATAGGAGACATTCAGGAATAGTGCTGACTTTCTTGTTTGCAAATTTTGTTTTATTGTGATCATGAGTTAGGACACAGAGCAAATGTCAGTCTCACAATCCCCACCGAGAGCGACGAATTCTTGGTACAAACTAAACTCGGACGCCCATTTTAGTATGAATCTCAACGAGTGGTAGGGGTTTGACACATTGTACAGGCCTTTCATTTTGTGGATCAACGGTGGTTCGAGATCACAAATCTTCCTACATGTATGATATATTAGAATAATGTGACTGCGCCAGATGAATTATCAATCTCTGCTATCAATCTGATGTTCTTCATATTTCAGGAGAAACTTCTTCACTGCGATTACTTATCCTAACGGAAGACCATGACTTCTCACTGTGCAGGCCCATGGAAAGGTCTCAACGACCATTGATGGGCGAAATCCTACAGCAAGCTTTACCTCATTTCAACTGGTTGTCTACTTTCTCAAAAAATTACTTGTAGATGTGATCATTAAAAAGTACAAGATTTCAGGAATTTTTTAAGAACCTTTTGGTTCTCTGAGAACACAGTTACGGTATATAGATCGCACAGGATCCATCATTTACCATAGACAATGGTCATAGCTCAACCTCTCCCTGCACAACTCCAATCCATTGTTCCCTTACAGCTGCAGGGAAGCAGATCTACGAATGCGGCTTGTGCAAGACAGTCGTTCATGTAATGTTGTGCAGAAAGTAGAATAAAAATACAATTTTTTAAAGGTTTGTGAGAAGACAGGAGGGAAGGGGTCGCTGGCTCTGATGGCGCAAAACACGTTTAGAATTCTTTATAATTTCACAACTTAAGATTTCACTTTGCAGCTGAACAAGGTGAAGTAAGGCGTCTCTGATCTCCCCAAGGAGGTGTGTACGCTATATAATTTTTATTATTTTCCTTACTTGCATCTTCCATTTCTTTAGGAGACATCAGAGACAAAATCCCAGGTGTGTCTGGTCTTTTATTTATCTTGCATCCTTTTGTGTATTATAATGATTTGCACTATGCACTTTATTTATTGAAAAGATTTTCACTATTTACCTTACTGAGCAACTCAATTTATATTATAGGCTGCAGAAAACTTTTCTTTAGATGTGATATGTTTTGTATTGAAACTTCCGGACACAAGTCAAAAATATTCTCTGTCCAGTGTTTGCTTTTCCCGATTTCTGTATGGTTTGCTTTCATCTCCAACCATTTTTTATTCATTTTTTTTTTTAATTATGTGATCTAATAAAACTTATTTACTTGCTTTGTAACTTTTGTTGGAGGACTTTTTTTGCTCTACATGGCGGAAGCTGGTAAGATTGGGTCAATATCCACAGTGAAACAAAATTGAACTTTTTGGGTATAATGACCATCGTTACATTTGGAAGAAAAAGGGAGAAGCTTGAAAGCCTAAGAACACCATACCAACTGTGAAACATGGAGGAGGCGGTATCATGTTGTGGGGTTGTTTTGCTGCTGGAGGGACTGGTGCACTTCACAAAATAGATGGCATCATGAGAAAAGAAGATTATGTGGCAACACTGAAGCAACATCTCAAGACATCAGCCAGGAAGTCAAAGCTTAGGTGGAAATGGGTCTTCCAAATGGACAATGACCTGAAGCATACGGATAACAAAGTCAATGTTTTGGAGCGGCCATCACAAAGCCCTGATCTCAATCCTAGTGAAAATTTATGGGCAAAGCTAAAAAAAAGGCCGATTTGAGCAAGGCGACCTACGAACCTGGATCAGTTACACCAGCTTTGTCAGGAGGAATGGGCCCAAATTCTGACCAACTATTGTGAGAAGCTTGTGGAAGGATATCCCAAACGTCTGACCCCAGTCATTCAGTTTAAGGGCAATGGTACCAAATACTAATGAAATGTATGGAAACTTTTGACTTTGCAGTAAGTAATAAAAATGCCTTAAAACATTCTCTCTCATTATTCTGGCATTTGGCAAATAATAACTATGGTAATCCTTATTGACCTAAAACGGGAAAGGTTTATTCTGATTTCTTGTCAGATATTGAGGAAAATATGCAGATGTGTTTTTTTTATATAGTGTATGTAAACTTCTGGTTTCTACTGTATACCACACCAATGTTGGGAATAGTAAAGGACTTGCTCTACTTGACTCCATACAGAATATTAGAATGACACAATCATTTTTCCCGTTTCCTCAGAATGTTTCTGGCATTATTACTTTTTCTATACGCATACACTCATTATAGATAATAGGATTTGTCCACCATAATTTCCTGTCTTTTTGCAATTTCCATTTAAAAAGACATAAGGCAGAAGTGCTGTACAAGCAGCGTGCTTCAAAACACAAACATAATATATTGATTTCTGTCAGTTTAGTTAATTATTTAAACCAGATCTAAAAAAAAAAATTAAATAAAATTTGAGGCATTATTAATTTTTAAGTTTTCTTCAAGTCAATAAATCTGGCTCTAAAGAGAGAACATTGTAATTGTAAGAAGCTATTCACCCTTAGTCAGATGACCACTATTACTGCTAATGACCCATTTAGAAAGAGCAAATAATCGAACAAGAGTCCCTAGGAACACTCGTTCCCGACTATTGTCCCATCTATACAGGCCGGTAATCAATCGCCAAACAAACTAAAAATGTCAGTTGTGACGGACTTTTACAATGACTTTAAAAAAAGAAAAATCACCATTATTGGCAGCACATCACCCTGTGTATCAATGATTCTGTGCACATGGGACGCTCATCATCCTGTGTAAACAAGCCAGTCGACAACGACCAAGTGGCTTGTATATAGCAGATTAAGAGTCTATATTGGCAAGTCTAAAGGGGTCAATAGGTGGACAGAAAAACACAATGCAATTTTAGACAAATGGAACCTGAAAAACACATCATACAGATGATAAATTGTAGCATATATTTGAGGCGCAATGGAGCACCCATGTTGCACATGAAACAAAGCCTCAAATTGAAAAATGCATGACGGATTTACTAAAAAAAAAAGTCAGTTTTACGTAGAAAAGGCCACTCTTAACCAAGGGCTGTGCCTGGTGTGATTTCTTTATGGAGTTATGATCTTATACCCTTAGGCAATAGTGGTTTCTCCCGTCGTCCTCTCCCATGAATCCCATTTTTGCTGATTCTATTTCATATATTGAGGTCAAGAACAAAGACCATTGTTGTGGGCATTTGGTGACTCCCTGGATGACCTGTGGTGGTGCTGCTTTAGTGACATTAGGCAGTCTATAACACTGGGAAAGATTTACCACTGGCCTAAGTCTTTATTTAGAGATATTTACTCTCCCCATTGTGATATGCATTAAACAGACAAAACTACTGGGGCACACCATGGCATAAGTTTCCACGACCAAACAGCTATATGCACGCCTTACATCACCAAGCACAATGTCAAGCGTCAGAGTGAAAAATTAGCTGTGTAGAAAGAAAAAAAATGAGCAATTGTAAGTACACAGTGCTGTATAATAAGATGATTTCAATATATTAAGAGGATATTAATTTTGGTGGGAGGAGGAGGAGTGCTTCTTTAATAACTATGGATTTAGAATGGGAAGTCACAAAAGCTCTAGTAGGTGTAATATATAAACTCACCGGCCACTTTATTAGGTACACCATGCTAGTAACGGGTTGGACCCCCTTTTGCCTTCAGAACTGCCTCAATTCTTCGTGGCATAGATTCAACAAGGTGCTGGAAGCATTCCTCAGAGATTTTGGTCCATATTGACATGATGGCATCGCACAGTTGCCGCAGATTTGTCGGCTGCACATCCCAAAGATGCTCCATACAAGGCAGGATGGATCCATGCTTTCATGTTGTTTACGCCAAATTCTGACCCTACCATCCGAATGTCGCAGCAGAAATCGAGACTCATCAGACCAAGCAACGTTTTTCCAATCTTCTACTGTCCAATTTCGATGAGCTTGTACAAATTGTAGCCTCAGTTTCCTGTTCTTAGCTGAAAGGAGTGGTACCCGGTGTGGTCTTCTGCTGCTGTAGCCCATCTGCCTCAAAGTTCGACGCACTGTGCGTTCAGAGATGCTCTTAGGCCTACCTTGGTTGTAACGGGTGGCAATTTGAGTCACTGTTGCCTTTCTATCAGCTCGAACCAGTCTGCCCATTCTCCTCTGACCTCTGGCATCAACAAGGCATTTCCGCCCACAGAACTGCCGCTCACTGGATTTTTTTTCTTTTTCGGACCATTCTCTGTAAACCCTAGAGATGGTTGTGTGTGAAAATCCCAGTAGATCAGCAGTTTCTGAAATACTCAGACCAGCCCTTCTGGCACCAACAACCATGCCACGTTCAAAGGCACTCAAATCACCTTTCTTCCCCATACTGATGCTCGGTTTGAACTGCAGGAGATTGTCTTGACCATGTCTACATGCCTAAATGCACTGAGTTGCCGCCATGTGATTGGCTGATTAGAAATTAAGTGTTAACAAGAAGTTGGACAGGTGTACCTAATAAAGTGGCCGGTGAGTGTAGGTATCCCACCGCTTTTGTCCATTTAGTGTATGAACATCACAATTCAAGAGGGTGAATAAGAAAAATAAACCCACTGCTACAACACTGTAGCCAGAGTAATCAGAAACAGCTTTCTGGATTTAATTAGCAAGGCACACCCTGTACAGAAAAAGCTGAATACATGGTGCGATGACCCCACAGAACAGCACATGTAATGCAGAGAGCAGTGTAACAATGCTTGCACTTATGAAGTTCAATGAGGCTTCTTAAAAGGAACTTTACAGGGGATCCATGCTGCCCAAACCACAGACCGCATGAATCAGGGACTGGATTTTTAAAGCCAGCCAAGGTCCGTGTCTCAGCTGACTAATCTGAGGTCCCTTGTGGTTCCTTCCAGCCCAGTTCCCCTATACTGACAGTTCTCTCCTTATGTCTCTCTCTATACACAAACTTGTCATTCAGGGGAATGGGGCAGGAAAAAGCCGCCAGGGACTGGCCTCTTAGACCAGTCATCCGAAACACATGGTCCTCGGCCGGATTTCCAAGTAGGCTCTCTTTGAGATGCTGCAGCATTTCAGAGTAAAACATACATGGCTGCAATAACTAATATTTGAAGTAATTCTGCCCGTGTTTAAGGGACAATAAATCTGTCAGGCCCCCTGTAACATAGATGCAGGCATCACTAAAGAAGTTAATGACTGGCCGCAGTACATGGTCAGCATATCACTAATACAGGAAAGTAGAAAGACTGGCGGGGGAATTAGCTGGTGAGTATGCACTGTACGCTATAACTAACTTCAGCAAATAATATTCCAGGAATGTAATGAAAATTAAATAAATATATGCACACATACATATAGACATATTTATATATATACACACACACACACACACACACACACACTTCTCACTAAATTAGAATACCAAAAACACCAAGGTTACTTACCGGTAGCCGGTTTTTCCGGAGCCCATGACAGCACACCTGAGAGAGGGATCCGCCCAGTCAGGACAGGAAACCTACTGAAATAAAAGGGCGGTACCTCTCCCTCGCTTCAGTTGGTTTTCCAGAGCATGAGAGGCCCTTTTGGTTAGTACATGGTAATCCATCACCACATTATAAATATAACAAAATACACCCAGCTAAAAAGTGCGCACCAAAGGGTGAAAAAGAAGGGAGGGAATATACAGGTGCTGTCATGGGCTCCGGAAAAACCGGCTACCGGTAAGTAACCTTGGTGTTTTCCCGTCTCCCATGACAGCACACCTGAGAGATTTTTGGAGAAAGAACACCTTAGGGAGGGACCACCGCTTGCAGCACCCTTCTACCAAAGGTAAGGCCAGACGAGGAGGATAGATCTAGCCGGTAGTGTCTAAAGAAGGTAGACGGAGAGGACCAGGTAGCGGCTTTACAAATTTGATCTATCGATACCTCTGCTTTTTCAGCCCAGGAAGTAGACACGGCCCTGGTGGAGTGAGCCTTGATGCCATCAGGGATCGGGGCGCCACAGGAAGCATAGGATAAGGAAATAGCCTCCCTAATCCACCTGGCAATAGTACACTTGGATACCCCATATCCTTTCCTACTACCCTGGAAGGCTATGAAAAGGGATTGATCTTTTCTCCACTGATTTGTCAAGGATATGTACTGCACAATAGCCCTCCTCACATCCAGTGTATGAAATTTTGCCTCCCCTGGGTTCCTAGGATTATTACAAAAGGAGGGCAACACAATCTCTTGACTTCTATGAAATTTAAGTACGACCTTTGGAAGGTATGCCGGATCTGGTCTGAGTACTACCCTGTCATCAAAAATTTGCGTGTAAGGAGGGGAGACGGACAGGGCCTGTAAATCACTCACCCTACGGGCTGATGTTAACGCAACCAGGAGTACCGTTTTAAGAGTGAGTATCTTTAATGATGATTCCTGCAGGGGTTCAAATGGACTATTGGTTAGAGCATTTAATACCAGATTTAAATCCCACGGGGGAAGTCTCTGAATTTTTATCGGTCTAGACCTACTACAGGATTTAATAAAGCGGGACACCCATCTATTGGAGGCAAGATTGCAATTATATAAGGCACCTAATGCCGACACCTGGACCTTGAGTGTATTGGTTGCCAACCCCAGTTGTAAACCCGTTTGTAAAAATTCTAAGATGGTACCCACAGGAGCCTTGTCCCCCAAAGGTTGCCCCGAAAAATCCAGAAACTTTTTCCACGTTCTACCGTAAATTCTAGATGTTACTGGTTTTCTACTTTTTAATAAGGTGGAAACTAACCCTGGCGAAAACCCCCGCCTACTCAGTAATGCCCTCTCAAATTCCAGGCTGCAAGATGGAAGCCCTTCACCTGAGAGTGGCATATTGGGCCCTGGGTTAGAAGGTCCGGAATCTCTGGTAGGATCCACGGATCGGTTATAGACATTTGTCTCAGGAGGGAGAACCAAGGTCTTTTCGGCCAAAATGGAGCAATCAATATTACTCTCGCTTGCTCCATCCTGATTTTCCTCACTACTGCTGGTATCATTGCTATTGGTGGAAACACATACGCGAGACTGAAATCCCATTGAATCTGCAGGGCATCTACTGCGAAGGGATTCTCCCTCGGGTCTAGTGAACAGAACCTGTCTACCTTCCTGTTGATTAGGGTGGCAAACAAATCTATCACAGGTAAGCCCCAGGCCTGCACTATCTCTTGAAAGACCCGGGGATTTAAAGACCACTCCCCCTGCCTCAGTGTCTTGCGACTTAGGTAGTCTGCTCTCGAATTCTCGATTCCCCTTATGTGAAGAGCAGAGAGGGATAGCAGGTGGTGCTCTGCTATTTGTAGGAGGACAGACGCTGACTTCATTAGGGAAGGGGATCTCGTCCCCCCTTGGTGGTTGATATATGCCACCACTGCGCGATTGTCCGACATGACCCTGGTATGGTGGCCCTGAATGATGGGAAGGAAGTGTTTCACAGCTCTTTCTACGGCCCCTAATTCCCTTAAATTTGACGCCTGTTGAGACTCTAGATGGGACCAAGATCCCTGAACTGAAAGAGTCCCTAAATGAGCTCCCCATCCTGTACCGCTTGCGTCTGTGGTGATGACCTGTTCTATCGGAGTTACCCACTGGACCCCAGATGTTAAATGATTTCTTATGGTCCACCATTTTAGGGAATCCGTTACCCCCAATGAAAGACACAGTTTGCCCTCTAAACGCCCTTTTAACAGTTTTTGCGCCGACAGGACCTCCCACTGTAATAATCTTAGATGGAATTGAGCCCATCTTACTGCGGGTATACAGGACGTCAGAGAGCCCAGCAAGGACATTGCTTTTCTCAAAGTCATTACAGGGTGTTGAATTGCTGATTCCACCAGATTTTGGATTTTGACCAACTTGTTTTCTGGTAGAAGACAAAGCTGACGCTCGGAGTCCAGAACCAGGCCTAAAAAGGACTGAACCGGCTCCGGCGTCAACCTTGATTTGGCAAGATTTATTTTCCACCCCAGCAACTCTAGTGTCGTCGTAACCTCTTCTATTTGTGACCGGCAGTGCGCCGCTGAGTTCCCTATTATCAGGAAGTCGTCCAGATATGGAACAATTACCACGTCCCGTGAGCGGAGGAAGGACATGACCTCTGACATCAGCTTGGTAAAAATTCTTGGCGCTATTGACAGGCCGAACGGGAGGGCAGCGTACTGATAGTGCCTGAGACAACCTTGGACATAAACCGCTACCCTTAGGAATTTTTGAAAATCTTGATGAATTGGGACGTGATAATAGGCGTCTTTTAAATCGATAGCTGCCATGAAGCACTGTGGGAACAGGAGTTTTATCGTTGTATTTATAGACTCCATTTTGAAGGAACAGTTTTTTACCGATTGATTGAGGTTTTTTAGATTGACGATAGTTCTTAAAGACCCGTCTGGTTTTTTTATCAAAAAAAGAGGGGAATAAAAACCTTTTCCCTGTTCCTCCCGCGGGACTTCTACCAGAACACGTTTTGAAACCAGCTCTAGTACCTCTGTTTCCAAGGCTAGCTGCTCTTCCGGGGTTTTTCTTTGGGGTGTTGAAATAAAAGTCCGTCGCGGTGGATAAACAAAATCTATTTTTAGGCCGTCTTTGACCACCATCAGAGCCCAATGAGAGGGGGAGATGTTTACCCATGCTGGGAAAAAAGATGAAAGCCTCCCCCCTACTGGCCTGGCGTCATTGGGAGGGCTTTTTAGTTGAAGTTGAGGGACCTTTAAACATATATCCAGATCCCCTTCTGTCTCTGGAGTCCCAGCCCCTTCTGTCTCCCGGGGGGCGGCCCCTACTAAATTTGCCCCTCCGAAAATAAGGCCTTCTAAAGTCCACTGGAAAGCGAGGAAAACCTTTTTTCCTGTCACCGGCTTTTTCCAGAATGTCCTCCAACTTTTTACCGAAGAGGAAATGGCCATCACATGGTATAGAACAGAGTCTATTTTTTGAGGGCAGGTCTCCCGGGCACCCCTTTAACCAGAGAGCACGCCTAGCTGCATTGGATAAACCTGCAGCTCTGGCCGCCAGCCTTACGGAATCTGCTGATGAATCTGCTATAAAGGCGGCTGCCCCTTTAGCCATAGTCACATTAGATAAAATTTCGTCTCTTGGGGCTTTAGATGTCAACTGCTCCTCTATTTGCTGTAACCAGACAATAAGGGAACGAGACACACAGGTTCCTGCAATTGCCGGTTTCAGCGCGCCTGCGGTTGCTTCCCAGGTGTGTCTTAAGAAACCGTCCGCCTTTTTATCTAAGGGGTCCCTTAATACCCCAGAGTCCTCTAAGGGAAGGGATAGCTTTTTAGAAGATTTTGCTACTGCGCCATCTATCTTAGGTACTTTATCCCAAGTCTCTGAATCTTTTTCCTCAAAGGGGTAACGTCTTTTAGAAGCCGAGGGCAGATTACCCGATTTTTCCGGCTTTTTCCATTCCTTTTCAATAAGGGCTTTTATTTTGGAGTTAACGGGAAACGTACGTTTTCTTTTTTCCTCCAACCCTCCGAACATAATGTCCTCCAGGGATTTGGTTGTTTTCTCGTCTTTTAGGCCCATAGAAGTTCTAACGGCTTTAACCAGTTTGTCCATGTTCTCGGTAAGAAAGCATGGACGCCCCCCAATATCACTGTCTGAGGAAGAGCCAGGGGACTTAGAGGCGGAGGAGCAGGGAGACAACGGATCCTCCTGATATTCCTCTTCAGAATGAGAAACCTCCGACGCGGAAACCGGTTCTGGGTCTCTACTACCCTTTTTCTTAAGGGCCGCTTTAACAGAGCCTTCTACTTCAGCTCTAATAATTGCCCTAAGACTAGAGGCAAAGTCAGGGGTTTCTTCCTGGATGGTCTTTTGAATACAATCTATGCAAAGACTTTTTTGCCACTGGACTGCCAACGGAGCTCTACAGAGGGCACATTCCTTATTCCTGGTCTTGGAGCTAGCCTTCCTCGGCGCCTGCCAAGTAAACAGAAAATGTAGCCTATTACCACCAGGGTGACATTCACGTAGATCACTCACCACCCGCTGACCACAAACGGTACCGGAATCTGAGGCGGACTAGGAGCACGTTGGACGATTCTCCTGGGGGTAGAATCCTGAGACGACCGACCAGGGCGTTTGCCACTCCTTGCACTCGAGCGGCTATCTTTTTTGGTACGCTGGTGAGCAGGCGTATCACTTGAAAGGGGCTCACGCTGCTGCTGCTGCTGCTGCTGTAAAGGCTGCTGCTGCTGCTGGAGTTCCATACGATCCTCCATGTCTGGATAGCTGCATGGAAATGAGCGTTGTTCCAGCGTTAATTCTCCCTTAATAAAGGGTACTCGTGCTCCCACCTCTTCCGGAGACCGTTGCGCTCTTTTTCCTCCCCCTGGATACCGCCGGGTAGCCTGTGGCGTTACCGGCGTTCTTTGCATGGGCGCCGCCATCTTGGATCCGGCGCGCCGGTCTGACGTCACGCGGGCACGCCCACTCCCAGCGTACCTTGCGCGAAACGTCAGCCGCGCACCCGGAAGTGGCCCAGCTGAGGGGGAGAGAGCGGCGTGGCGGACAGAGACCGGCCCCAGGAGTCCGGACTGTGCCGGACCGACGCCCGCACGTGTGCAAGAGCCCTATGGGATCTGCGAACGGCGCTACCGCTTCCTGAAGGCCGACATACAGGCGCCCTGCCTGTGCTTCCAGTGTCGGGACAGGAGCGGGTAAGAAGATCTTCTATTAATAAAATCGAACCGCCGTTCTTCAGCACAAGGGGTTCCCATCAGGACAGGAAACCCAACTGAAGCGAGGGAGAGGTACCGCCCTTTTATTTCAGTAGGTTTCCTGTCCTGACTGGGCGGATCCCTCTCTCAGGTGTGCTGTCATGGGAGACGGGAAAAGTTTATTTATTTCAGTTCTTCAATACAAAAAGTGAAACTCCTATATTATATAGAGTCATTACACACAGAGTGATCTATTTCAAGTATTTAATTCTGTTAATGTTGATGATTATGGCTTACAGCCAATGAAAACCCAAAAGTAATTATATCCGTAAATTACAATAATTAACAAAAAAACACCTGCAAAGGCTTCCTAAGTGTTTAAAAAGGTCCCTTAGGCTATGTTTCCACGGTCCGGTTTGGCAGCGCTTTGGACGCAGCAGACACCCGCCCCGTCCAAAGCGCTGCCAGCTTTTTTACACGCGGTGATTCCGCATGTGTTCATTGAACACATGCGGAATCACCGCGTCCTACAAACAGAACGGTGCTATTTATCTTGTGGAGACGGAAGGTCTCTGCAAGATAAGTAGACATGCTGCGGTATATAAAGATGCGCCACATGTGCGTAAACGCAGGTTTGCCACCTGCGTTTTTGTACACATAGTGGATATGGGATTTCATTAAATCTCCTCCACTATGCTGTAACATCTGGATGCTGCGGCTGTGCGCACTGTCCAATCTGCAGCAAATACTGACAGTGGAAACATACCCTTAGTCTGTTTCACTAGACTCCACAATCATGAAAAAGACTGCTGACTTGACAGATGTCCAGAAGGCAGTCATTGACACACTCCACAAGGAGGGTAAGCCACAAAAGGCCATTGCTAAAGAAGCTGGCTGTTCACAGAGTTATGTATCCAAGCATATTAATGGAAAAAGTTGAGTGGAAGGAAAAAGTGTGGTAGAAAAAGATGCACAAGCAACTGGGATAACCTCAGCCTTGAAAGGATTGTTAAGAAAAGGCCATTCAAAAATTTGAGGGAGATTCACAAGGAGTGGACTGCTGCTGGAGTCATTGCTTCAAAAGCCGCCACATACAGACGTATCCAGGACATGGGCTACAAGTGTCGCATTCCTTGTGTCAAGCCACTCATGACCAATAGACAACGCCAGAAGCGTCTTACCTGGACCAAGGA
This sequence comes from Ranitomeya variabilis, assembly GCF_051348905.1. Classification (NCBI taxonomy): domain Eukaryota; kingdom Metazoa; phylum Chordata; class Amphibia; order Anura; family Dendrobatidae; genus Ranitomeya; species Ranitomeya variabilis. The sequence continues at coordinate 47,472,928 of NC_135239.1, read as the reverse complement.
GAAAAAGAACTGGACTGTTGTCAGTGGTCCAAGGTGTTGTTTTCAGATGAAAGTAAATTTTGCATTTCATTTGGAAATCAAGGTCCCAGAGTCTGGAGGAAGAGTGGAGAGGCCACAATCCAAGCTGCTTGAGGTCTAGTGTGAAGTTTCCACAATCAGTGATGGTTTGGGGAGCCATGTCATCTGCTGGTGTAGGTCCACTTCATGCTTCCCTCTGCCGACAAGCTTTTTGGAGATGGAAATTTAATTCTCCAGCAGGACTTGGTACCTGTGCACACTACCAAAAGTACCAATATCTAGTTTACAAACAACAGTATCACTGTGCTTGATTGGCAGCAAACTCATTTGACCTTAACCACATGGAGAATCTATGGAGTATTGTCAAGAGGAAGATGAGAGACACCAGACCCAACAATGGAGACGAGCTGAAGGCTGCTATCAAAGCAACCTGGGCTTCCATAACACCTCAGCAGTGCCACAGGCTGATCGCCTCCATGCCACGCTGCATTGACACAAAAGGAGCCCTGACCAAGTTTCGAGTGCATTTACTGAACACACGTTTCAGTAGGCCTACATTTTGGATTTTAAAATAATTTTTCAAGCTGGTGTTATAAAGTATTCTAATTTACTGAGATAATGACTTCTGGGTCCGAGACAGCCGTGAGGCTGAAAACCTGAGGTCCGGGGGGCCGCACCATGCCCGCCCGCATGTCATGTCATAGCGTCAGCTGTGTACTGCCGGAGAGTCAGGGCATCGGAGACAGCAACAGAAGCAGGGCGCCTGGGAACGGGACCGAGGTGAGTATGTGGTGTTTTTTTTCATGTGTATGAACATGGGGATTCTATGGGAGTGAACATGGGGATTCTATGGGGGTGACATGCAGCACATGGGGAGGCTATGGGGGTATCATGCTGCATAGTGAGGCTATGGGAAGGCTGTATACTGTCATGCAATATATGGGGAGGCTGTGTGGGGCTCAATCAGTATATGGGGAGGCTGTGTGGGTCCTCATTCAGTATGTGGAGGGACTGTAGGGCTCATGCTGTATATAAGAAGGCTGTGTGGGGCTCATGCCGCATATGTAGTAGGCTGTGTGAGGCTCATGCTGTATATAAGGGGCTGTGGGGGGTTCAAATATATTTAGGGGGGTGTCAGCATACTTAATTGTGCTCAATATTAAGTGATAATATTAATTTATTAATATTAATTGTAAGTAGAATTAATTTCAATGTATTAGTTAGGCCCTCCACAACAATCATGGTCTCATGTGGCCCCTTGGGAAAATTAATTGCCCACCCCTGCTCTATATCATACGAGTTTCACTTTTTGTATTGAAAAACTGAAAGGGAACCTGTCACCCCCAAAATCAAAGGTGCGCTAAGCCCACCAGCATCAAGGGCTCATCTACAGAATTCTGTAATGCTGTAGATAAGCCCCCGATGTATCCTAAAAGATGAGAAAAAGAAGTTAGATTATACTCATCCATGGGTGGTCCCGGGACGATGGGCTTCGCGGTCCGGGGCCTCCCATCTTCTTACCATGACGTCCTCCTCTTATCTTCATGCTGTGGCTCCGGCGCAGGCGTACTTTGTCTGCCCTGTTGAGGACAGAGCAAAGTACTGCAGTGCGCAGGCACCGGGAAAGGTCAGAGAGGCCCAGCGCCTGCACACTGCAGTACATGGCTCTGCCCTCAACAGGGCAGACAAAGTACGCCTGTGCCGGAGCCACAGTGTGAAGACAAGAAGAGGACGTCAACATAAGAAGATGGGAGGCACTGGACCGGACAGCGACGCCATTCGGACCGGACCGGGACCGCCCCTGGGTGAGTATAATCTAACCTTTTTTTCACATCTTTTAGGATACATCGGGGGCTTAGGCTACTTTCACACTAGCGTCGTGCACTGCACGTCGCTATGCGTCGTTTTGTAGAAAAAAAGCATCCTGCAAAAGTGCTTGCAGGATGAGTTTTTTCTCCATTGACTTGCATTAGCGACGCATTGCCACACATCGCAACCGTCGTGCGATGGTTGCGTCGGACCGTCGCCACCAAAAAACGTTGCTTGTAACGTTTTTTGGTGCGTCGTGCCCGTCTTTTCCAACTGCGCATGCACGGCCGGAACTCCGCCCCCTCCTCCCCGCACCTCACAATGGGGCAACGGATGCATTGAAAAACAGCATCCGCTGCCCCCGTTGTGCGGCGCTTCCACAGTATGCGTCGGTGCGCCGCAACGTAGCATTGCGACGTGCAGTGCACAACGCTAATGTGAAAGTAGCCTTCTCTACAGCATTACAGAATGATGCTGATGCTGGCTTATCTACAGCATTGGGCTTAGCTCACCTTTGATTTTGGGGGTGACCGGTTCCCTTGAAATAAATTAACTTTTTGATATTCTAATTTTTTTAGATATATAGACTAGCTGAAGAGCCCGGCGTTGCCTGGGCATAGTAAATATCTGTGGTTAGTTATAGCACCTCACTTCTCTTATTTTCCCATCACGCCTCTCATTTTCCTCCTCACATCTCTCATTTTCCCCCTCACTCCTCTCATTCCCCCCTAACACTTGTCATTTCGACCTCACATCTGTCATTTTCCGATCACTCCACTATTTTCCCTCACTCATTTTGCACTCACACCTTTTCATTTTCACCTCACACCTCTCATTTTCACCTCAGTATATACATGTTTGTCATCTCCTTTATATATAGTATACACCTGTATGTCATCTCTTGTATATAGTATATACCTGTATGTCATCTCTTGTATATAGTATATACCTGCTGTGTGTCATCTCCCCTGTATATAGTATATACCTGCTGTGTGTCATCTGCCCTGTATATAGTATATACCTGTATGTCATCTCCTCCTGTATATAGTATATACCTGTGTGTCATCTCACCTATATATAGTATATATCTGTTTGTCATCTCCTCCTGTATATAGTATATACCTGTATGTCATCTCCTGCTATACATAGCATATACCTGTATGTCATCTCCTCCTGTATATACTATATACCTGTAGGTAATCTGCTCCTGTATATAGTATATACCTGTATGTCATCTCCTCCTGTATGTAGTATGTACCTGTATGTCATCTCCTCCTCTATATAGTATACCTGTGTCATCTGTCCTGTATATAGTATATATCTGTGTGTCATCTCCTCCTGTATATAGTATATACCTGTGTGTCATCTCCCCTGTAAATAGTATATACCTGTGTGTCATCTCCTCCTGTATATAGTATATATCTGTATGTCATCTCCTCCTGTATTAGGCCTCGTTCACACGTTATTTGGTCAGTATTTTTACCTCAGTATTTGTAAGCTAAATTGGCAGCCTGATAAATCCCCAGGCAACAGTAAGCCCACCCCCTGGCAGTATATATTAGCTCACACATACACATAATAGACTGGTCATGTGACTGACAGCTGCCGGATTCCTATATGGTACATTTGTTGCTCTTGTAGTTTGTCTGCTTATTAATCAGATTTTTATTTTTGAAGGATAATACCAGACTTGTGTGTGTTTTAGCGCGAGTTTCGTGTGTCAAGTTGTGTGTGTTAAGTTGCGTGTGGTGACATGCATGTAGCGACTTTTGTGAGATGAGTTTTGTGTGGCGACATGCGTGTAGCAACTTTTTGTGTCGAGTTGCAAGTGACAGGTTAGTGTAGCAAGTTGTGTGCAAGTTTTGCGCATGGCGAGTTTAGCGCGTGGCGAGTTTTATGTGTGGTGCCTTTTGAGTATGTGCAAGTTTTGTGTGAGGCAACTTTTGCATGTGTTGCAACTTTTGTGCATGTGGCAATTTTTCCACGTGTGCAAGTTTTGCGTGTGGCGAGTTTTCCATGAGGTGAGTTTTGCACGTGTGGCGAGTTTTGTATGTGGAGAGTTTTGCGCGTGGCGAGTTTTGAGCGGCGACTTTTGTGTTTCGACTTTTATGTGGCGAGGTTGGTGTATGTGTGGTGAAATGTGCGCTGAGGGTGGTATATGTGTTCGAGCACGTGGTAGTGTGTGGCGCATTTTGTGTGTGTGTTCATATCCCCGTGGTGGTGTGATTATCCCATGTTGGGGCCCCACCTTAGCAACTGTACAGTATATACTCTTTGGCGCCATCGCTCTCATTCTTTAAGTCCCCCTTGTTCACATCTGGCAGCTGTTAATTTGCCTCCAACACTTTTCCTTTCATTTTTTCCCCATTATGTAGATAGGGGCAAAATTGTTTGGTGAATTGGAAAGCGCGGGGTTAAAATTTCACCTCACAACATAGCTTTGATGCTCTCGGGGTCCAGACGTGTGACTGTGCAAAATTTTGTGCCTGTAGCTGCGACGGTTCAGATGCCAATCCCGGACATACACACATACATACATACACACATTCAGCTTTATAAGATAGATAGATAGATAGGTAGATAGATAGATAGATAGATAGATAGATAGATAGATAGATAGATAGATAGATAGATAGATAGATAGATAGATAGGCGTAAAGAAGGCTGAACACTGGCACTGAGTAGGTATGTAATGCTTTCTAAATTGTGCCAACAAGGAAGATTCCTCCTATAATGAGGGACTTGAGCGAATCCTCTAGAAGACCGGGGCGGTGCATGCAATAGATACAGCAATCCAATGTACATAAAAAAGAGGAAAAAATTTGCAGCACTCACCCCAACTTATTCTTCAGTTCTTTTATTCATACACGAATATCCATAATGGGATGTGGCACGACAATGGCTAGGGCTTGTGAGAGGAGCAGGGGTGTGCAGGGACGAGACGGACGCGGCTTCACCCTCATTAGTTAGATCCTCCATTCCTTCCATTTGTACGGAGGAGCACAACATTTTATACAGTCACTTGCCTCTCGTGCTCAAGTGTGGAAAAATAGTTCACAAAATAAGCGTAAAGAAGGCTGAACACTGGCACTGAGTAGGTATGTAATGCTTTCTAAATTGTGCCAACAAGGAAGATTCCTCCTATAATGAGGGACTTGAGCGAATCCTCTAGAAGACCGGGGCGGTGCATGCAATAGATACAGCAATCCAATGTACATAAAAAAGAGGAAAAAATTTGCAGCACTCACCCCAACTTATTCTTCAGTTCTTTTATTCATACACGAATATCCATAATGGGATGTGGCACGACAATGGCTAGGGCTTGTGAGAGGAGCAGGGGTGTGCAGGGACGAGACGGACGCGGCTTCACCCTCATTAGTTAGATCCTCCATTCCTTCCATTTGTACGGAGGAGCACAACATTTTATACAGTCACTTGCCTCTCGTGCTCAAGTGTGGAAAAATAGTTCACAAAATAAGCGTAAAGAAGGCTGAACACTGGCACTGAGTAGGTATGTAATGCTTTCTAAATTGTGCCAACAAGGAATAAAAGAACTGAAGAATAAGTTGGGGTGAGTGCTGCAAATTTTTTCCTCTTTTTTATGTACATTGGATTGCTGTATCTATTGCATGCACCGCCCCGGTCTTCTAGAGGATTCGCTCAAGTCCCTCATTATAGGAGGAATCTTCCTTGTTGGCACAATTTAGAAAGCATTACATACCTACTCAGTGCCAGTGTTCAGCCTTCTTTACGCTTATTTTGTGAACTATTTTTCCACACTTGAGCACGAGAGGCAAGTGACTGTATAAAATGTTGTGCTCCTCCGTACAAATGGAAGGAATGGAGGATCTAACTAATGAGGGTGAAGCCGCGTCCGTCTCGTCCCTGCACACCCCTGCTCCTCTCACAAGCCCTAGCCATTGTCGTGCCACATCCCATTATGGATATTCGTGTATGAATAAAAGAACTGAAGAATAAGTTGGGGTGAGTGCTGCAAATTTTTTCCTCTTTTTTATGTACATTGGATTGCTGTATCTATTGCATGCACCGCCCCGGTCTTCTAGAGGATTCGCTCAAGTCCCTCATTATAGGAGGAATCTTCCTTGTTGGCACAATTTAGAAAGCATTACATACCTACTCAGTGCCAGTGTTCAGCCTTCTTTACGCTTATTTTGTGAACTATTTTTCCACACTTGAGCACGAGAGGCAAGTGACTGTATAAAATGTTGTGCTCCTCCGTACAAATGGAAGGAATGGAGGATCTAACTAATGAGGGTGAAGCCGCGTCCGTCTCGTCCCTGCACACCCCTGCTCCTCTCACAAGCCCTAGCCATTGTCGTGCCACATCCCATTATGGATATTCGTGTATGAATAAAAGAACTGAAGAATAAGTTGGGGTGAGTGCTGCAAATTTTTTCCTCTTTTTTATGTAGATAGATAGATAGATAGATAGATAGATAGATAGATAGATAGATAGATACATTTTTAATTACTTGACTATGGAGAATGTGACCAGATATTGTTGTTGGGTAACAGATAAGATAGTGTTTTATAGAAGAAAAAGGCCACAGTAACTTAAGCCAAGAAATCACAGGATGAACAAAGAACAATTGTGTTATTACTTTTAGTGTTATAGTTTGGCATGAATGGTTAGGTAAATCCCGGCAAATTCTACATTTAGGTGTTAAATAGAAAGCAGATGAACTGAAAGTTGTCACTGAGTGTAAACACCTATCGTGCTAGTTTTACCATTGAGCTTTGAACACGTGTTCAGTTAAAGTCCTGGATACTGAGAACATTCTGCTTTATTACTGCCGTCGGGGACATGCCATGCACCATACATCATCCTATTAAAAACGAAATTAGTTACGTTTCCTCTTCCCCATAATGATATTATAGCTTCATAGCCAGGAATTCCCTACAGCTCAGAGGAAATGAAACCTCATGAGCAGAAACTAAAAATAACCGTGGTCGCTTCCTTGCCTGCTGCCAGTCCGCCCTGACATTTATAAGAACGGCCTTTCAATGGGACGGATTGTAAGGAACATGAGATTTATGTATACATCCACCAAGAACGTCTAGGAAATGCGAGGGACAAGCTCTGAATGCAGAATCCTTATCCACAAAAAGTATAAAAAAACAGAGCGCAGAAAAGGCTCCACTGTTCAGTAACGGAAAGATCAGAAACAAAAATAATTGTTTTCTAAAAGACTTTAGAAAAGAGGGAATTGTGATCCAGTTGATCTAAGCAGTTGCTGTAGAGGTTTGCACATAGGGATTTCTATGCATACAGCGCATTGCAAATTCTACAACATTAAGGGCATTTTAGCCGATCATATTATATAAGTAGTAGGGTGAGATTTATTTTCGCAAGGATAATTTGTAGTGGCATAAAAAAATATAAGTGCTCTAGTTACCTTAAAGCAAATTTGTCACCAGGATTTTTTGCTATGTAATCCGAGAGCAGCACGATGACCCTGATTGCAGCGATGTGTTACTTGCTGTCATTTTAATATGATCCTTATTTTTTCTCTCCTGAAGATAAAGCAATTTTCTGAATGCTGATCCCCTTACAATCCCTCCCTCACCACTGACTAGACACTGCAAGCTGCCAGTGTATATGGAAAGAAAGCTGCTGACCAGTGCTGGGGACGTGGTTGGACCAGGAGACACAAGACACCTAGTCTTCTAGTGATAATCTGCTGATAAACACTGATTTTACTAAAACACACATCCCAGTAAGTGACACATTGCTGGAGTCAGGGTCTCTGATCCTACATAGTGCTGCTCTTTGACTACACAGCAAAAAAAAGTGCTGACAGATTCCCAACAAAAATAAAAGGGAAATCCTAGGAATGTCTGAAGTTGTGATCTTTGCAAGTGAAAAATGCAGGAGTCGGACAGAGTTTGCTCACATGCGCTTGTCTGCATGGCTGCCATGAAAATCCAATGCACAGACTGCTGTCATTGCAGATCAGGTTTATTTGCAAAATGTAAAAACGTTCTGCTCTTTGTACTGAACTTACCAAACAAGAACGATTTAATTTGAACCCCCTGAACAGAATCCCTACGAATGAGGTCACATAACTCAGGTTTTGATGCAGATGATAAAACCAGGAATGGATTTGAAGGGGAAAAAAAAAATGAAAAAAAGAAGCAGCTACTGTAACGGTTCAGCAAGCTCCATGCATGATACAGTACATGGTTGTTCACCGGCTCCCTAAATGCAGATTTGTTTTTTCTTTTTTTAAACCCGAAGCAAGAATGTAAAACAAAACAAAATTCTTTATGGCATCTGCCCCGCAGCTATTTTTTTTTGTTGAAGTCGCGGCTACACCATTTGACCACTGCAGCCAATCATTGGGCTCTCCAGGATGCAAAAGGTAAATGGCACAAGACCATTGAGCCCAGTGACTGCACAAATTGCCATCGACTGGTAGAGACAAGAGTAAAGATGGAGCTGGAGCAGCAGGGGATAAGCTGTCGTGGTTAAATAATGATGATTTTTCAGCAAACGCAGTCTTGATTTAATTTTTTAATAGATCAGACAATAGTATTTACATACAGTGGGGCAAAAAAGTATTTAGTCATTCAGCAATAGTGCAAGTTCCACCACTTAAAAAGATGAGATGCGTCTGTAATTTACATCATAGGTAGACCTCAACTATGGGAGACAAACTGAGAAAAAAAAATCCAGAAAATCACATTGTCTGTTTTTTTATCATTTTATTTGCATATTATGGTGGAAAATAAGTATTTGGTCAGAAACAAAATTTCATCTCAATACTTTGTAATATATCCTTTGTTGGCAATGACAGAGGTCAAACGTTTTCTGTAAGTGTTCACAAGGTTGCCACACACTGTTGTTGGTATGTTGGCCCATTCCTCCATGCAGATTTCCTCTAGAGCAGTGATGTTTTTGGCTTTTCGCTTGGCAACACGGACTTTCAACTCCTTCCAAAGGTTTTCTATAGGGTTGAGATCTGGAGACTGGCTAGGCCACTCCAGGACCTTGAAATGCTTCTTACGAAGCCACTCCTTCGTTGCCCTGGCGGTGTGCTTTGGATCATTGTCATGTTGAAAGACCCAGCCACGTTTCATCTTCAATGCCCTTGCTGATGGAAGGAGGTTTGCACTCAAAATCTCACGATACATGGCCCCATTCATTCTTTCATGTACCCGGATCAGTCGTCCTGGCCCCTTTGCAGAGAAACAGCCCCAAGCATGATGTTTCCACCACCATGCTTTACAGTAGGTATGGTGTTTGATGGATGCAACTCAGTATTCTTTTTCCTCCAAACACGACAAGTTGTGTTTCTACCAAACAGTTCCAGTTTGGTTTCATCAGACCATAGGACATTCTCCAAAAACTCCTCTGGATCATCCAAATGCTCTCTAGCAAACTTCAGACGGGCCCGAACATGTACTGGCTTAAGCAGTGGGACACGTCTGGCACTGCAGGATCTGAGTCCATGGTGGCATAGTGTGTTACTTATGGTAGGCCTTGTTACATTGGTCCCAGCTCTCTGCAGTTCATTCACTAGGTCCCCCCGCGTGGTTCTGGGATTTTTGCTCACCGTTCTTGTGATCATTCTGACCCCACGGGGTGGGATTTTGCGTGGAGCCCCAGATCGAGGGAGATTATCAGTGGTCTTGAATGTCTTCCATTTTCTAATTATTGCTCCCACTGTTGATTTATTCACTCCAAGCTGGTTGGCTATTGCAGATTCAGTCTTCCCAGCCTGGTGCAGGGCTACAATTTTGTTTCTGGTGTCCTTTGACAGCTCTTTGGTCTTCACCATAGTGGAGTTTGGAGTCAGACTGTTTGAGGGTGTGCACAGGTGTCTTTTTATACTGATAACAAGTTTAAACAGGTGCCATTACTACAGGTAATGAGTGGAGGAAAGAGGAGACTCTTAAAGAAGAAGTTACAGGTCTGTGAGAGCCAGAAATCTTGATTGTTTGTTTCTGACCAAATACTTATTTTCCACCATAATATGCAAATAAAATTATAAAAAAACAGACAATGTGATTTTCGGGATTTTTATTTCTCAGTTTGTCTCCCATAGTTGAGGTCTACCTATGATGTAAATTACAGACGCCTCTCATCTTTTTAAGTGGTGGAACTTGCACCATTGCTGAATGACTAAATACTTTTTTGCCCCACTGTAAATATATTCCTATCACATGGACCCCCCCGTGATCAAATCTCGGGGAGGCAATTATTTTTGTTTTCCATAATATCATCATATAACCATTATGACGATAAATTTTTACATATCTGTTGTGTGTGGAGGTAGAAAATGGATGTTTTCTCCTTTAATAAAAGCAAGTACCTGACCAAGTTATGTAAGCCTTTCCCAAAACACTAATTCTAATTAGACTCCCATTATCATTCCTTTTGTGCATGAAGCATTGAACAGATGTAAATTCGTAGCCTGAAGTATTGTGCGCCTTCAATAAACCATGCGGAAAATGTAATTTACTGACAGGCAATGACAAACCGCATCATTATTAATTCTTAATAAATAAATCACCTGAGGCACCATCTTATCTGTGTTCAGTGTTATTTTACTGGATGCAACAAGTCTGATCGGCTGCACTGCAGGTTATGGCACCGGCTGTATGTCACGTAGTCAGCGGTGGCCAAGGTTGGGCGATATCTTTTGGCCAAATTGCATACAATGCTCGCTTTGTATGGGAAGATGAAGCACAATACTGTGAGCATTGGAAATAAAACACTAAAGGATTTCCTTAAATGGCATCTCATAAAGCGTAGAACCAGCTCTTAATAAAGAGTGGAGCCAAGTTCCCCAAAATTATGCCACTGTCCGTACGATGGGATAACTAGGTAGTCATCAAGCATCCTAAATCTTTAAAGTTGTAATTGTGGATGTGAAAGGCTAAAGTAAGGCTTAACACACACATGGGAATGGGTGATACTTCTATAGTGTTTTTCTGCATGGATTAAAGGGAAACTTATCCTATTCCTGCCACCCAAACCACGAGCAGCATGAATCAGAGTCTGGCTGTACAATTGCAGCCAGATCTATATATACACTTTTTTTTCTGAAACACTAGCGTTTCAGAGCAGACGAACCTTAAACATCCGTCCGGAGACGGTACACATCTAGCTCTTTAAAAGTATATATCTTCTCTGCCCAAACCTGACAGCAATGATGAGGTATGGGTAGTATGTATTACAGTCCTGATAATTGTTATTGGCACCCATGAAGAGTTTAAGTACATAATGTGGAATATCTCCTCAAAAAAATTAATCAAGTGAAACAGTTTTTTAGTATAGAGCACTCATGTTAAGTACAAAAGAGCAAATGATAAACAATCATTTAAAACAAAAAAACAATGGGAGGGAAAAAATATAAAAACCTAAAGCTTGCTGTGCGCTGGTATTGGCATCCTTTACATAAAATTACTATGGAAACAGATTTTGACTCGCCAGTGGTAAATCGCAAATGAGAATGTGGCACCCCAGGAGTCCAGATGCCACAGTGGCATTGCCTTGCTCACAGGGGGTGATGTCATACCTGGAAGCAAGAAGGGATTCCCTTAGCAGGTAACACAGCATGCAACACCTTTCCTGACTCCAGACCAGAAGGGGGAGCTCTAACACCGAATTTCAGGAGAGCTTCCCTGATAAGTTCTGGTCTGGAGGCGGGGTTAGTAAGTCAGAGCTAGTCTTAGGAAGAGAAAGCAAGTGAGGAGAACCTGGGGATAGGAGCTGCGATTGAGCTCACCCCATGACTGAGCGCCAAGGACTGGACACCGGAGTCCGTGGTCGTTTGGGAACTGCAGGCCCAGCAACCTATTGGACACCTGAAGGCACAGCCGCATACCAGAGCCCGGAGTCACCACGAGGGAGTGACACCTAGAACAGGCTCAAGCTGCCTGCCATGCGGGTAGTGTTTCATTTGATGAACAGACAGTAAAAGGGACTTGAATAGAGCATAAAGCATCAGGAACCCAGAGAGCAGCGCAGCAGGGAGGCTTCCAACCCCACCTGGCTAGGGGGATTCCGAATTGCTTCCAGGCTGCCCAGATCTACATTACCACCTCTTAACTGTGCTCCGGACTGCACCTTTGACCAGGAATTAAAGGTAAAGAAAACTGCAGCCCTTGTGTCCTCTACTCCTTTTTCCGCACCCTCAGTCCCGCACCCTAACGTCCACAAAGCCCCTTACAAAACTGTATCAGCAGCCCTGGGGCCCTGCTCCGCCTGTGGGGAGAAGAACCATCCCAGCTGCATCACCATCGGCCCCAGCGGACCCCCTAAGCAGCATCGGCTATTTATAGCCAAATCCCACAGGGGGCATCACGAACAATCCCCTACAAACATTCCCTCACCCCTTTTATTGCGCGCCAAGGGCCACGGACTGGGCCACCACTGCCGTGACCACCCCTTTAAGAATCGTCAGACCTGGTTCCAAGTGCCCCATGGCCCTAGTGGGTGTTGCAAGAATCACCTGTGATTAATTGTTGGTGCCCATGTGACATGAATTAGCCAATGAATGATTACTTCAGTGTTTTAAAAAGCCACATGGTAAAGACAAAGGAGCTGTCTGAGGACATCAGAGCTGCTATTATTGGCAAACCCAAGACTTCCAAAGGGTATAAGGCCATCTCCAAAGACCTCGGTATTCCAATTTCAACGACAGTGCGCTATGTTATTAAGAAGTTTGCTAAACATGGAATCTTCAAGATCCTCCCTGGAAGTGGGGGAAAGAGGAAAATTGGCAAGAGAGGTCTTCAAAGGTTGGAGCAAATGGTGGAAATAAACACCACATCAAACATCCAAAGGCCTGAAGGTCAACCTGCTACAGTCTAGGGTCATGATTTCATTAATGTGTCAAATGGGGGCTCATCTTACATCCTGAATTCAGCTTACCGGGGGGAGGAGGCAACACTGGTGGAGCGTGGTCACAGGGGGTGTTCAGTTGTCCGGCGATATGACTCCCATCCCAGACTGGTGCGGCAGGTTCAGCAGTGTTCTGTGGTCCACCGGCATTTTGTGAAAACCCGGAGCCCCCCGCACCACAGAGCACTGCCCAATCTGCCGCACCAGCCTGGGAAGGCAGTGTGATCATCACCCTGCAGCGTCGGACCGCATTACACAAGCAGGCCAAGTAGGAAAGATTTTACAAGACTAATCTATAATCTGCAACTTTCCACACAGAAACAGACCTGTGCTGCAGATTGTTAAAGGGTTTGTCTAACCTTCTTTCGTAGAGAGCACACGGCTCTTCTGCTTCTTGCTTTCCAGGGGGCCAATGCACTGTGGATTATTGACAGACTATAAACAGCAGCATGGTTGTGCTGTTGGACAAACTGTACGCTTGCTGTCAGGTATTTCCCATGCTGGTAGCACAGGCAGCTTTGCTTCTGCAGCACTGGAGGAGTGGGAGAGGATGAAGCAGGACGAGTCCCATCAGAGCTACGCCTGCTAGCACTACAGTAAAGGGCCTACAAGTGCACACTGCTTGCCTAGGAGACCGGCCACCAATGATTGACAGCTGTGATGGCTGGTAATCTAGAGACCAGGCTGTAAACTATGCAATTAAAAATCCCTCCATTTTGAGAATGGAGAGGAATTTTGATCAGTTAAATTGCAACAATTCTATTTTTATTTTTTATTTTTTTAATAAGCAATTTGCAATTTTACCCATTTAAGAAGTTGATCCAACAGATTTAAAGGATACCATTTTTTGTGTTTTTATTGCATAAAAATTCACAAAAAAGCCATGACAAAATCTGAGCTTTGCCAGCATTCACTCTCCATTATAGACTATGACAGCGATAGTGGCATAGCATGCTGGACACACTTCTACCACAAGCTCATGGCTTTATAGCCCTTTATCTAACACATGTAACGACTTTGCACTTACAGGGAACCGGTGATGTAAAATAACACCAATAAACTGCAGATATGGGGTTAATGGAACTCTGGCACCATGCAGCGTCCACACCGAGAGCCTCGCTACCGGAAGGAAACTTTACTCCCCCCGGCAGGCTTGCTCTTTCAGTTATAGGAGAAGTGCCAGCACGGTTTCAGTCCTGTTTACAGGGAGCAGCGGCTATAACAGCGCCCACTGACAGCATTAGAGCTGGCTGTCAGTCAGTGCCGGGGGCGCGGTTTCAGCATCCACTCACTATACACAGAGCGGTGACTGAAATCATTCTAGCACCACCCCCATGACTGAAAGCACAAACCTACTGGGGAGAAAAAGATTAATTTCCTCCCGGCAGCGGGGCTCTCCGTGTTGATGCTGCATGCTGATGCTGGTGTTAGAACGCTATTAACCTGCAGATTAACCACCTTAGGCTGCTTTCACACTAGTGTCGGCACGGGGCTGTCGCTATGCGTCGGCCCGACGTGCCGACGCGCGTTGTGAAAATAATGCCTGACGTGGACAGCGGAAGCAGTCTTACGACGCTTCCGCTGCCCCATTGTAAGGTCCGGGGAGGAGGGGGCGGAGTTTCGGCCACGCATGCGTGGTCGAAAATGGTAGACACGACGCGTAAAAAATAGTTACATGTAACTTTTTTTGTGCCGACGGTCTGCCAAAACACGACGCAACCATCGCATGACGGATACGACATGTGGCCATACGTCGCAATGTGTCGCAAATGTTAGTCTATGGGGAAAAAACGCATCCTGCAGACAACTTTGCAGGATGCGTTTTTTCTCCTAAACGACGCATTGCAACGTATTCAAAACAACGCTAGTGTGAAAGTAGCCTTACATGCAGGTTGATAGCGTTATTTTACACAACAGGTTTCCTTTAAGCCAGAAGGTTATCAGACATCATATTTCAAGGAATGGCTTCTCATAGTCCAATTCCAATTTACAAGTCATCATCTACTAAAGATGCAATTAAGATCATCATGGACGTACAAGTAACCATGTTTTATTTTACTTATAAAAAGACATTAATCTGTTTTGTAGAGTTTTACCACTATAGATTACACTTTATGTGATGACTTACCAATTTACTCAGTAGCTTAGACAGATACATTAAAATGATTTGTGGGATTTTCACAACCATCAATAATAAAGATCCCATGATGGTAGATCCAAGATGATACCAGAACAGAATAGACATGGAAGACAGTATAGGGTGCTTAACTTTCTTTTTATCTCTAAAAAAAAAATAAAAAAAAAAAAAAAAGCATGAAATTAAAATACATATAATTTAAAGAGGACTTGTCACCAGGTGAACAATGACTATTATTTTCTCTTATTTTATTCCCTCTGCTCCTCTGAGTGTTCCATCATTTATTTTTTTAAATCCGCTATATGGATCCAGAGATATGTTTTTTTTTTATTTAGTGCTAAGTTTTATGGTCTTATGGTCATTACTACAGAAGAAAAAGAAACACAAAAAAACTCCCAGGAGCAAGAAATTCGGATAGCAGAACAATCTTTATCTAAAGGCCTCGAAAAGTGGAATCAATTCATACATCTATATAACTGCTCTGTTGTCAGAATAGCAATGGCTGAGAACAGAACCTGCCCAGTATGAGTTGAAGTCAGCAGCCATACTGTACTCATCCACACACCCCTAGAGACATGCATTGGATGTATTCAGCTATATACCAGCATTTCTCTGCTGTCAGATCACAGTCCATCAAAACCAAATGGACGGATAACAAAAGACAAGCATTGCAGCAATACATTTCTATTTTGCAGGTCTAATTGTGAAGTCGTTTTTTCTAAATATCTTTATCAACTTCATCAGAACATAGACTTCCCTTTATACCGTACCTGTGCAAGAACCAGGTAACGGTGGCCCCAGAAATGAGAAATTGTTGGCATGTAAGGAAGAAATCGCTGGTCCATATAAGGCCAAATAAATGGTACCACCACATATAGCGGATGCCACCCAGCGGCGTATACTCTACTTGTCCATCTGACGACACCTGGGCACTGCCTAGAAAGGGAAAACATTCAGAATTAGCAAAAATGTATAAGATTGAGGAAAACAATAGTGACGGTTCAAAGCTCTAAGAAATTGAATTTGCAGTAATGAAGGGGTATTCCACGCTTATACATTTATATTATATCCACAGGATAAATGTATAAGATGGAGGTCCTGACATGCGCCGCCGTCAGTGGAGAAGTGGTCAGAGTTTCCCTTCTATAGTACTGGTATCACTTCTCCACTGCCAGCAACGCTCAATAGTCCTTGTTCTGAGGATATATGCGTGTCCCATTTTTGGGAGCCACATCTATTATACATTTCTGGCCTATCCTACAAGTATGCCAAAAATGTATACTACTGGAAGCACCTAGGAACTTCTCAAATTAAGGCCAAATATGTGTTTACCAAATGGCCTTCAAAGCCTGAGGATGAAGAAGTATCTACAATCCACAAGACGTGAACTTCAACACGAGCCTTAACTCCGTGCATGGCTTCATTCAGAGAGCAAGAGCCGAGACTCTGCGGTCTACGTCTTGGATTCTAAGTGATAATGTCGCTTCCCTAACCGCACAGATAACTGACGACAGTCGCCGTATGTGGCCGCCAGCTTTCTCCTTTCTGGTGCAGCATTTCTTTCCTTATAATTGTATACTACTTTTCAAAATCGGAAATGAAACTTGAGCCCCCATGCAAGTTATTAAAAGGGAGCACCCTGATGACTCCACATATTTTACATTTAATATTATATATTTTTAATCACTGCACATTTTAACTGTAGACTGTCCGATTATGGCCATTGGAAGCAGTCTGGTATGTTATTACTTTGCACATATAACGCTAAATCTTGAGCAATATTATCACGGTACATGTGTTTTATCCAAGATCATTTGCATTTATGCATCTTTAATCCTTTAATTGTAACCGTGTCGTGTGAACTCAGTCTGAATCATTCCCGTGCTTGTGCACATAGGTTAATATTTAGCAAAGGTAGAAGGGTCCATGAGGACTGGGGCTCCAGAAACCATGGGAAAAATGTAAAAACTTATCTTTTACTGTGCAATTTAAAACATGGTGAGAAAAAAACAAGATAAAAGATTCATAAGCGTACGCGTTTCATGTTAGCAACACTTATTCATACGTATGAATAAAAGTTGATAATGCGTAAGCATATTGGATCTTTAATCTTTTTTGCTTTTTCTCACCATGTTTATTTTAGCCAAAAATTCTCACCATGTTTTTACTTGCACAGTAAAAGTTAAGTTTTAACATTTTCTCATTTGTGCCGGAGCCCAGTCCTGATGGACCCTTCTTCCATTTCTGACCTGCAACCAGCCTGGTGTCTTTCTCCTTGCACCAAATCCTGACCAGACAAGGTCTACCAGGGTTTCTATGTGAATACAAGTGGCTTTCACACGGAATTGTCCTCCCTGGTAGGTGAGCTAATTACTACTATTTTTTCTTGTTTCCAATGTTCCCTACTGGCGGACTTCCGGTAAACTACAAGAAAACATCATCACCTCTGATATCCCTACTGGCACCTCTTGAAGGATTGCAAAAACGTAAAAATGTTTTGAACATTTGACCTTCAGGCTCCATATCTCACCATCCACCACTGTGTCGAACGTGAGACTACGCATTATTTTATAGACAATCATCTTGGCTACCTCATACATATTTAGCATATGATTACCGTATATACTCGAGTATAAGCCGACCCGAGTATAAGCCGACCCCCCTAATTTTGCCACAAAAAACTGGGAAAACTTATTGACTCGAGTATAAGCCTAGGGTGGAAAATGCAGCAGCTACCGGTGAATTTCAAAAATAAAAATAGATGCTCCATACCGTTCATTATGGCTCCATAGCTGTGCCATATAGTGCTCTGCACCATTCATTATTGCCCCATGGCTGTACCATAGAAAGCTGTGCCATATAGTGCTCTGCACCGTTCATAATTGCCCCATAGCTGTGCCATAGAAAGCTGTGCACCGTTCATAATTGCCCCATAGCGCTCTGCACCGTTCATAATTGCCCCACAGCTGTGCCATATAGTGCTCTGCACCGTTCATAATTGCCCCATAGCTGTGCCATAGAAAGCTGTGCACCGTTCATAATTGCCCCATAGCGCTCTGCACCGTTCATAATTGCCCCACAGCTGTGCCATATAGTGCTCTGCACCGTTCATAATTGCCCCATAGCTGTGCCATAGAAAGCTGTGCACCGTTCATAATTGCCCCATAGCGCTCTGCACCGTTCATAATTGCCCCACAGCTGTGCCATATAGTGCTCTGCACCGTTCACAATTGCCCCATAGCTGTGCCATATAGTGCTCTGCACCGTTCATTATTGCCCCATAGCTGTGCCATATAGTGCTCTGCACCGTTCATTACTGCCCCATAGCTGTGCCATATAGTGCTCTGCACCGTTCATAATTGCCTCATAGCTGTGCCATATAGTGCTCTGCACTGTTCATTACTGCCCCATAGCTGTGCAATATAGTACTCTGCACCGTTCATTATTGCCCCATAGCTGTGCCATAGTGCTCTGCACAGTTCATTATTGCCCCATAGCTGTGCCATATAGTGCTCTGCACCGTTCCTTATTGCCCCATAGCTGTGCCATATAGTGCTCTGCACCGTTCCTTATTGCCCCATAGATGTGCCATATAGTGCTCTGCACCGTTCATTACTGCCCCATAGATGTGCCATAGAAAGCTGTGCCATAGAAAGCTGTGCTGCTGCTGCTGCTGCTGCAATAAAAATAATAAAACACATACTCACCTCTCTTGCTTGCAGCTCCTCAGCGTCCCGTCCCGGCGTCTCTCTGCACTGACTGATCAGGCAGAGGGTGGCGCGCACACTATATGCGTCATCGCGCCCTCTGACCTGCACAGTCAGAGCAAGAGGACGCGAAGACAGAGCGGCGCCCGTCGTGTGGAACGCGGACAGGTGAATATGTAATACTTACCTGCTCCCGGCGTCCCGCTCCTTCCCCCGGACAGCTGGTCTTCGGTGCCTCAGCCTTTTCCTCTGTCAGCGGTCAGCGTTACCACTGATTAGAGAAATGAATAGGCGGCTCCGCCCCTATGGGAGTGGAGTCCATATTCATTTCTCTAATGAGCGGTCCCACGTGACCGCTGAACAGGGGAAGAGCTGCGGCACCCGGAGACCGTGGGACGGGCAGGGGGAGCGCCGGGATCGCCGGGACTAGGTAAGTATGCCTCAGCGCCCTCTCCCCCTCACCCGCTGACCCTGCCGCCGACCGTGACTCGAGTATAAGCCGAGAGGGGCACTTTCAGCCCAAAAATTTAGGCTGAAAATCTCGGCTTATACTCGAGTATATACGGTAGTTATGCAGATTCTTGTCATGTCACTACATTGTTACAGTTTTGCTCTTAAAAACCTAAATTTTAATTTTTACTATTTTGTTAGTATTTTGTAAATCCACCTTTGGCTTTCAGCGCTGCCTGAATCCTTCTGGGCCTGACCTCCATCAGATTCAAGCATATGTCGAGCAGAATGATCCCACGTCTCTTCTATATGTTCCCAAGGTTGGTGCATACTGGGCGACTCGCTTGGGGATGTATACAGATTTTTTCTTCAACTCTTCGATTAGGTTGAGGACTGGAGACTATGGGGGCCGATCCAGCACCTTTACTTCACTGTCATTTAACCATTTCTTTGCCAATCTCAATGTATGCTTCGGGTCCTTTTCATATCTATAGTACTCGAGTGTATGAAGTAACTCGTCTTGTAGGATTGTGAGGGTTAATCAGTTTACTTAATTGTTAGAGATTTTTTATGTAATATATGATCTGGCAAGAGGCCAGAGTTGGAGCGCAGGGGTTTTTGGCGGTTGGTGGGCAGTTGGGAGGATTCAAAGGAGAGTCGGGGTGAAAGTGAAGCTGCAGGATCCTTGAAGAAAGTCTGGATAGGGCGGTGCAACTCTGGATATGTTGATGACGACTCTGGGACGCGTTGTTTGGCTTTACATGAGCCAACTCTGTGAAAACAACCTAGTACATAGCATCTTGGGCTAGAGCACGTGAGGCCTTATCGCTAAGGACTTAGGGAAGCCCTGCGTTGGAGAGATCGGCATTCCCTAAAAGCTTAAAGACAGCTTTTCTATCGCTAAGGACTTAGGGAACTCCTGGGTCAGAGAGATGAGCGTTCCCAAAGAGCTTCAAGATGGAGTTTGAGTATTCGGGACTCAGCACAGCAAGGACCCTTCTATTTCAGTTTCAGCATGTAATGGTACCATCTTACATCTGAATATATATGCGCATAAATGAATAGCCTCATAAAGGTCCAGTTTGTTAGGAGAAAAGGCCTCTTCTGTAAGATACACTTCCAAAACTGCTCCGAATAGGTGATTACTAAAGTACTGGCACAATACTGGCATTTATTTGATTTATGTGTAGAAAGGGTTAATCGCATTGTATTTTGCTCACATATGACTTAATTCTGTTTTTAAGTGTACCTGTGTATACTCTTAGGGTAAGTTCACACGGTGTTTTTGCTGCTTTTTTCTGCAGCAAAATCTGATCTTCTTGGCAGGAAAGAAGCTGCGCCGAAAAAGCAGGTTTAGGTGCGTTTTTTGGTGCGTTCTTTTCATGCGTTTTTTTTTTCTCTTTGTGCATTCGAATAAAGTTGAGTGCAGACAGAGAAAAAAAAAAAAAAGAATGAATAGAGATAGATAGAATGAATAGATAGATTTCCTGCGGTAACCTCTTCACTGGCATTTTCCCACGGTCCAGAGGTTACCTCAGGTCAGGCTGTGAGGGAGCGTAGGCTCGATGATGATACCGCTAGTTACTGAGCCTGCACCCACTGCATATCATTCATTCCCCAGTATTTTACAGACGGGAGCGGTCGCATTAGCAGCACTCCCGGTTGTAAACTTTATCTCCCCCAGATATGTATTACTACATGGGACACTCGTTATATTGGACTGTGTCGGAACACGGAGTATTTGTGTTGGTTTATTATTTCTATTTCAGGGGATCGAGGGCTTCGCTTGGAATGGCAGACTAATAAAGATGGCAAAACTGTGTATATTGTTTTATTTCGTTCAAATACTTTTTTTTGACTGTGTTGTGTGTTTATTTAACCCTTTAACTACTATAGTATTAGTAATGGATAGGTGTCTTATTGACGCCTCTCCATTACTAAGCCGGCTTAATGTCACCTTACAATAGTAAGGTGACATTAACCCCTCATCACCTCGCTTGCCACCGCTACAGGGCAAGTGGGAAGAGCCAGGCAAAGCGCCACAATTGGCACATCTAATAGATATGCCTTTTCTGGGCTGCTGCGGGCTGCTATTTTTAGGCTGGAGGGCCTATATCAATGGCCCCTTACCAGCCCGAGAATACCAGCCCCCAGCTGTGAGCTTTAGCAAGGCTGGTTGTCAAAAATGGGGGGACCCCACACCATTTTTTAAATTATTTAAGTAATTTTTTTAAAAAAGCGTGAGGACCCCTCTATTCTTGATAACTAGCCTTGCTAAAGCTGACAGCTGAGGGTTGCTGAGTTTTGTCTGGTTGGTTATCAAAAATAGGGGGGGGAACCCCACGCCGATTATTATTTTTATAATTATTTATAGCGCAGGAGCGGCAGATGAAATCTCCCCTCCGCGGCTCCTGCTGTCACTGTAATTAGCATTATCAGGTGTCAGATGATGGGATCAGTAGTCCCATCAGCTGACACCAGTGACCAGAGGCAAAGTTTATACCTCCGATCACAGCCGAGTGCTCCAGCTGTCTTATGACAGGGTGGGAACCGCGGCTTTCTGACCGGAGGGGATGATTTCACCACCGATCAGAAGCGGTGTTTGTGGCGCTGTCATGCATATGACAGCGTGTCAAACACTGTAAAGTCGGACCCCCCATTCAAGTGAATGGGGTTAGGGTCCACTCTGCTGGATGACAGGCTGTATGGAAGCATCATGCAACCTGCCATCTAGATGTAGCAGAGCAGAGAGAGACATCACATCCGGCTGCCCTTGACTTTTCTGTAGCAAATACGCTGCAAGAAAAGTCAACCTGCGTATTTGCAGCATTTTTTCACCACCCATTCAAGTCAGTGGGTGGAAAACGCTGGAGAAACGCAGAAAGAAGTGACATGCTCTATGTCCAAAAAATGCAGCAAAGCACAAAATACTGATGACACAAAAAACCAATGTGTGCATGAGATTTCTGAAATCTCATAGGCTTTGCTGGTACTGTAAAAAGCAGCTGAAAATTAGCATAAAAAGGCAGCAAAAACGCCCTGTGAGAACTTACCCTTAGTCGGTGTTATTGAGAGTAACTGCTGACATTGCATTTGTTACTTATACTCGGTTTACTTACCATCCTTTCCTTTCTTTTATAAACTGGTAAATATTCATATTATATTGCCTTTTCTTTGTGCTTGTCTGCTGATTGCTGCTGTATCGCTCATCCTGTGGCTGTCCCTCCTCCACATTTTATAAGATACTGACATATAGCTCAGCATTGAGATCACCATCGATCCTGGTAAAGTATACAAAGCCTTTGGCTGTGAAACAGCCCAATATCATCAGGCTTCCTGCACCGAACTTGACAGCTCCATCAATTTCTCGATCTGTTAGCCCCTTTTTCCCTTGTATCTTCCAGACCCATTTGCACCCATCAGAGCCTAGTCTACTGACTTTCGTCTCATCGCTTCAAATCACCCGTTTCCAATCTTCTGCAGTCCCCTTTTCGTACTGTTTTGTAAACTTCAGCTGACGCTTCCTATGAAGATATTGAAGTTGAGGCTTCTTCGCCTTTTTTCGTGCCACCATTCCAGACTAGTGTGATGTACGTCGCACGGTGCTTGCATGGACGTCTGTGGTCTCACTATTATGAAGTATACGAGCCGCCTCCAATGCTGTGTTTGTCGCGCCTGAACAGATAGACCTTGGGATGAGCCGATTTGCTGACTCTTGGATTTTATCTTGATGTCCACCTCTTGTCTTCTGAATGGATGGACAGACTTAATGCCATATTCTTACTTCTTACATCTGTCATGGCACTCACATGATGCAGTTTGGAAATTTTCTTGGCTGACAGGCCGCTATCGATGAGCTGGATGATGCAGTTTCTTGGCAAATCTTTTTCATGGCTGCGCCATCGGTTCAAACCAGTGACCATTCACTTGGGAATCGACCTAATAATACACTGAGCTATTAGGGAATGTGAGAACAGATTATATTTTGTAGCCTTCACAAAGAAGATTTTTCCACCACCAGGAGCAAAACAGTAACAATGCAGTGACATGAGAAGAATCTACATAACTAATCATATGCTAAATAGTTGCAAGTCAAATTTATGTATGAGATATCCAAGAGGATTGTCTATAAAATGATGGCAGTCTCAGGTTGGAAGCAGAAGTGGATGGTGAGAAATGGAGCCTGAAAGTCAGCAGTTCAAAACATTGTTACCCTTTTGCTCATCAGTGTATGTCTTAGGGTATGTGTCCACGTTCAGGCTTGCTTCAGGCTTTGGTCAGGATTTTATGCAGGTAAAATCCTGACCAAAAATGCACCTGAGGTCACTGGCAGGTCACCTGCGGTGTTCCTGCGTGTTTTGCTCATAGTAGCAACATGCTGCGTTCTGTAAAAACGCACCGCATGTGAGTTTTCTCGGGTGTGCCGCATGCGTTTTTTAATGCACAGTGGAGACGGGATTTCATTAAATCCCCTCCACTATGCTGTAACATCTGGACGCTGCGTTTTTGACGCTGCGGCTCAACGCTGCGTCAAAAACGCAGCGTTTCCTGAACGTGGACACATACCCTTATAATAAAAAAGGCCATAATATCTGTGTTTGCTTTAAGATTTTTCTTTGCTTAAGGTGAAGAATGACAATCTTGCAGACTGACAGCCACAAGCTTTCTTTGTGTGTTAATGATTTATTTCTTGCTCATGTTGTTCATTTTTAGTTTTTCTGGTTGTTTAAAGCGAGGAAATCGTATATAAGTAAGCCAATGTGTATACAATGATACGATCGACCATCTAGAAGGCCTTTAGAATAAGAAACTTACCAGTGAACAAATATAAACCTGTCTCTGCTGCAAATATGTAACCAGACTGTCTTCACAGACCCTCAAATTCCAAGAAAACAATGCTGCTATACTGACATCTGGTGGTGAAAAATAGCACTGCATGACTACCAATCAAATAGTTCACCGTGGGACGATCAAATTTTACCTGTTTTTCCCAATTTCTCCAAATAAGACAACTACTCCACGTTATTTAAAATATACACCAAGCAAAGAAAAGGTCTTCAAAAGCATATACCGTACCCAATGTAAATGGAGTTTTCTAAATGTGTTAAAATGTGTTCTAAAAGGCTAGCTCAGGTAGTAAGCCCAGACTGCTACCCCGTGCTGTCATCCCAGCTAAGCCACAAGACAAACCCAGCTCTGCCATCTCTGGGCTCTGCTATAATCTCCAAACTCAGATCTGCCAGCCCGCACACTCAGTTCTGCTGTATCAAGGTGTCTGTAAGAATACTCAGCTCTGCTGTATAATGTCCCCCATGGGGCTGCAGACAAAAAGTGAATGAAGAGCAGGCATTCCCCCTCTGCGCTGTGCAGTCTATGGGAGAGATCACCGCAGCTCGTCTCCTCTCCCACCTCTCGATGAATTGAAAATTACAGATCGAGCATGCAAAGGGGGAAAACTGGTGAGAATGCAGGATATAAGTCACATAGGTCAAAACTGGTGTTAGGTCTCGTATATTCAAACAGTACAATTTATCCTGAAAAAGTTACTTGAACTCAGCGTTACCCTGTAAGATGTTGTAGTCAGGTACCCCACGGCAAAGTTTTTATAAATTTTCAGAAACAGGCGTAAATTAAATATATATTTTTGTTTACACTTGCAAATGAATATGTCACTTCTAGCATCGGCACCAGACTGTGCAATATGGTCCTGGCCTAGTAATCAAATTAAAGGCATCAATGCCATTATTGAAAAAAATGCAATTAGGACAGTGTAAAAAATACACTCATTGCCTGCCCCTATAAACCACAGGTCACCCGACCTGTTCACAGTAGAAGCTCTCGGACTCACCGGAGGTGCCCATGCTGAGAAGTACAGACACCCAAAGAATCCAGTAGAAGAGGAGAATGAGAAAAGTCCAGAGCGGCTGAAGCAGCAGGAAGGGGATGTGGCTGATGAAGCTGCTTGCAACTTGAAAAAGCTGAATTGTCATCTGTATCCTCCTCCTCATCAAGAATGTTAAAACGAAAAGCACAATCTGAAATAAAAAAAGCAATAACTAGAAGTAGAAGTGAAAGCTAGTGCTATTAAAAAAAAAAAAAAAAAAAATGTTTATGCACAGCTGCACTGGAGGCTCCGTTGGGATTAAATGTCACAGAGCCAATCCAAATGTAAAAAAAAAAAAAAGAAAACAGCACAGCGTGCAGCACTGTTTGTTCCTATAAAGTGACAGACACCATGTTGGACCCGTTGAGAGTAAATTGGGTGGGTTGGGTGCTATTGGTGCCCTCCAATGGACTTATTCCAGGCTTAAATTCAGTTTGTTTCTATGACGGAACAGTTGAAAGGAGATGTGAACAGAGGCCCCAATTCATCAACAGATTGCTCCAGAATTATGGAGCCAAAATGTGGCAAAATTTTGGCACACCCCAGAGTATGCTGGCGCAAGACCATAAAAAAAATGCCAAATTCATTATGAGGCGCATTTTACTTCTGTGGACTCGTCATTAAGACTGGCACATAACACCAGACTTGAGCAATCAGGGTCCAAGTCTTAAATAATTCTATTTAAAGCTGATCGGTCACCATATTTCACAATACAAACTGCTTTAAATAGATCTCTTTGGCCTGATGAGGCTGATGATCTTACTATGAAAATGCAAGTCAATATCTACAATCTCTAGTTAAAATGTGCTTTTTATGAGCCCTAATTGTTTTAACTAATTTTAGGACTCAGGGTATGTGCACACGTCCGGATTTCTTGCAGAAATTTCCTGAAGAAAACTGGAAATTTTCTGCAAGAAATCCGCATTTTTTTTTTTTTTGCATTTTTTTTTCCGTTTTTTTCGCGTTTTTTTAGCATTCCGCAAGCGTAATTAGCTTGCAGAATGCTAAAGTTTTCCAAGCGATCTGTAGCATCGCTTGGAAAACTGACTGACAGGTTGGTCACACTTGTCAAACATAGTGTTTGACAAGTGTGACCAACTTTTTACTATAGATGCTGCCTATGCAGCATCTATAGTAAAAGATAGAATGTTTAAAAATAATAAAAAAAATAAAAAAAATGGTTATACTCACCTGCAGGCATCCGTTCCTATAGATGCCGGTGTGGTTCAGGACCTTCCATGACGTCGCGGTCACGTGAGCAGTCACATGACCGGTCTCGACCAATCACAAGACAGTGACGTCATCGCAGGTCCTTCACCGCACACCAGCTATAGAAACCGAAGCGGCAGCATGCAGCGGAGAGGCAGGAAGACATCGAAGGTGAGTATAGGACTATTTTTTATTTTCATTCTTTTTTTTGGACCAATTATATGCTGCCCAGTCCGTGGAGGAGAGTCTCCTATCCTCCACCCTGGGTACCAACCGCACATAATCTGCTTACTTCCCGCATGGTGTGCACAGCCCCGTGCGGAAAGTAAGCAGATCAATGCACTTCCGCATTTTAATGAACATGTTGTTTTTTTTTCCGCGATGCGATTTTTTCGCGGAAAAAAAGGCTACATTTGCACAAAAAATGCGGAATACACTGAAAATAATGGGAGGCATATGTTAGCATTTTTTTCGCAGTTTTATCACGTTTTTATAGCGAAAAAACACGAAAAAAACGCGAAAAATACTGAACGTGTGCACATGGCCTCACTCACACTTGTAAAAAAAAAAAATAGCCGGATTGCACTCGCCGCAGTGTTTCTCTATGGGGCAGCTCACATCTGCGATTGTTTTCTCATGCCGATTCAGCATGCTGCGTTGCATCCGAGAGTCGGATGGGTGCATGTGCATGGCCGGCAACGTTTCTCCATCTCCTCCACACATGTGCTCAGAGTCTGCCATGTGGGAGGATCAGAGCGCAGAGCACTGACACCTCGGCTCACGCTCACAGCAGAGCAGGAGCTGAGTGTCATTAGCATCTCGCATCGGATGTTATACGCTAGTGTGATTCAGCCTTACATGGAGCTTCAAAGTAAGTACACCTGCCTCATCAGCTCCAAGATATCCATTTAATACTGCATGTAATTTATACAGTGAAATGTGGTTACTGATACACTTTAGGAAGAGTCCAAATCAAACATAGAACCAAAACCATGTTCCTGATATACCATACAATCCATTTTCATAATGCAAAGGATTTACATAGACTACATAAAAATGTATGAACCGAAAAAAAGACTAAAAAATAACTCAGTACAGTAATGGATAACTAATGTGGCTAAACAAATGAAAAAACATCAATTGTAAAGATATACACAAAATCCATACCAGACGGGGATTAATATGAGTGTAAATGTTATTGGAAATACTAAATATAAATATTCAAATACGTCATACAAAAAAAGGACAATAGTGAACAAGCAAAAAACAGCTAAAAAGAACAGCGCATCAGATGTAACAGAAAGATGCGCTGCAAGACAGCACAAAAAATGTGTCACCGCTGCACAGCCCGCAACACCTGAAGCATAGACGCCATAAGTAGTGTCAGCAAATAATCAGTAAAAAATCACATAAGAAATAACAGATGACCGGACTAGCTGAAAGCATAAATTCTAAGAACCCAGGGTACGGAGTTGTAGTACTATAACATATGACACAGGGTGAAGCAAATGAGGTGCACGCCTCCTGACGAAGCCAAGGCGGTGAAACGCGCGTCGAGGCTCCCTGCGCTCTGTCTGCACGCCTGCACCCGGTCGCTGTGATGTCCCAAGGTACTAGTATTGAGTTAGACCATCTCATTTGCTTCACCCTGTGTCATATGTTATAGTACTTCAACTCAGTACCCTGGGTTCTTAGTATTTATGCTTTCAGCTAGTCCGGTCATCTGTTATTTCTTATGTGATTTTTTACTGATTATTTGCTGACACTACTTATGGCATCTATGCTTCAGGTGTTGCGGGCTGTGCAGCGGTGACACATTTTTTGTGCTGTCTTGCAGCGCATCTTTCTGTTACATCTGATGCGCTGTTCTTTTTAGCTGTTTTTTGCTTGTTCACTATTGTCCTTTTTTGCATGACGTATTTGAATATTTATATTTAGTATTTCCAATAAAATTTGCACTCATATTGACCCCCGTCTGGTATGGATTTTGTGTATATCTTTACAATTGATGTTTTTTCATTTGTTTAGCCACATTAGTTATCCATTACTGTACTGAGTTATTTTTTGGTCTTTTTTCGGTTCATATGTGTTGGCTGACGGGGGTTTGCCCTTTGGTAGCTCTCAGGGTTCCTTTTTTGGTTTATTACATAAAAATGTAGATAATTTACAATTGATGCACATCATTAAACATATTTCACAAACAGCAAATTACTTACAGATATTAAAGTTGAAATGACAGCGAATCCAAGCAAAAATTTGGCGTTTTCTTTCTCAGTTTCCAGCTCGTAGCTAAGGTCATGAATATGATCATAGTACAACCACCACAGGACTCCAGTAACAACTGCAAGAAGAATTCATGAAACGGATTAAACATAATATAATGAATGTATAAAAAGAAATAGAATCCGGGAGAACAAACAATTTACCAAAATCTAAAGATATTTATTCTCCAATGACTGTGGTGTAACAAGAGAAACATAACGAACATTGCAGCTAATTAAAACAACATTAGGAAACCGCTATTTAAAAAGGGGCATCAGGGCAGATGTTGACTGCTAGGACAAAACTTTAATGTCCAGCATTATAACCCTTGCCGATGGCTGGAAAGAGGTGGCAGGACAACTAGAAAAGACTTGTAGCCTTTACATGATGGTCTCAAAAAAACTACATGGTGAGCTATTAATAGGGTTTTCTAAATAGCCCAAGTTAGCAGCTGTCCATAGAATAGGTAACTTGCTCAATGCTGGGAGTCCGAATATTGGATCTCTGAACGATCCTGATGGCACAGATGTGTGCATGCTTGTCCTCTGCTCTATTCATAGTCTATAGGACTGTTGAAAGCAGAGTAGAACACTCTGCTATTACAGTCAGTCCCATACACAATGAATGGTGCTAAGGTCAAACATGTTCACATCCACCTCCACACAAACTGCACCTCTGCAGAGCCCCTTTCTCAGTGTTCCAGAAGCCCATTCTCAGGATCACCAATGGTGCCAGTGGTATGGACCCAAACAATCATGTTGGCATCCCCTCTCCCCATTACATTTCATAGGTTATGCCGCCAATATTTGAGTATTAATGCCTAGAAATGTATTCAAATGTACAAAGGAAATTGTAGAAAGTAATTGGGAAGCTACTTACACAGTAATCCAAACATAAGCAGGGTTACAAAGATATGGACCAGTAGCGTGCTTATGTAACGAAATGATATGACCATCACTATCGACAAAGCTGGAGGAGAAAAAGAATAATATAATTCACGGCAAAAACATAATCACAGATATTTTGACGAGAGATAGTATTTTCTATGCTGACTCCTATTGACCTATTAGTAGACAGTGGATGGGGGTGAGGATATACCCAACAGCTCCGCTCCAGGAAACAACATTTTGGAACCTACAACTAGTGTTGAGCATTCCGATACCGCAAGTATCGGGTATCGGCCGATACTTGCTGTATCGGAATCCCGATACCGAGATCCGATACTTTCGTGGTATCGGGAATCGGAAGTTTCCAGTGTATGGTTCCCAGGGTCTGAAGGAGAGGAAACTCTCCTTCAGGCCCTGGGATCCATATAAATGTGTAAAATAAAGAATTAAAATAAAAAATAGGGATATACTCACCTGTCCGGAGGCCCCTGGACTTTAACGCCGTAACCGGGAGCCTTCTTTGCTTAAAATGCGCGCGTTTAATGGTTTCCGTGACGTCACGGCTTCTGATTGGTCGCATGCCGCCCATGTGACAGCGACGCGACCAATCACAACAAGCCGTGACGTAATTTTCAGGTCCTGATGCCTAATTCTAGGCATTCAGGATTTGAAAATTACGTCACGGCTTGTGATTGGTCGCGTCGCGGTCACATGGGCGGCACGCGACCAATCACAAGCCGTGACGTAATTTTCAAATCCTGAATGCCTAGAATTAGGCATCAGGACCTGAAAATTACGTCACGGCTTGTTGTGATTGGTCGCGTCGCGGTCACATGGGCGGCATGCGACCAATCAGAAGCCGTGACGTCACGGAAACCATTAAACGTGCGCATTTTAAGCAAAGAAGGCTCCCGGTTACGGCGGTAAAGTCCAGGGGCCTCCGGACAGGTGAGTATATCCCTATTTTTTATTTTAATTCTTTATTTTACACATTTATATGGATCCCAGGGCCTGAAGGAACGTTTCCTCTCCTTCAGACCCTGGGAACCATCAGGGATACCGTCCGAGACTTGAGTCCTATTGACTTGTATTGGTATCGGGTATCGGTATCGGATTAGATCCGATACTTTGCCGGTATCGGCCGATACTTTCCGATACCGATACTTTCAAGTATCGGACGGTATCGCTCAACACTACCTACAACCAATTTATTTTTTATTGCTTTACTCTGCACTGCAAAGCATTTACAGAACATAATGGCTGATGAAGGAACCTGTATGGTGCTGAAACATGTTGTCCGCACAGCTCAATATTTTTTTCCTTCGCACCGACAGCTATTTACTCTTAAGTTACAGACTGTAATTTTTCCAGAGCTGCGTTTACAATTCTGCAGGCTTCAGAGCTAGAATCACTCCGCATTATTTCTTGTCTCAATGATTGTACAGAGCTAGATGCAGTGAGTTATTTCATATAATCAATGTATTTATATCAGACACTGTAATAGTCCCCCACATTCTCCGATGCATTATAAGAGAGTAAATCGACCACAAATGTATTTTGAGCTCTTCCGTTAACCTGTAGAATTCTGAATCCAGCTCTGCATCAGAATAGGCTACAACTCGTGATCAGTACTAAAAAACTAAAGTTGCTCAATAAAGACAATGCATCCTAAATTATAGTTTTTTTCTCTACCCATAGGAATGATTATCAGGGAAATCTGTGCCTCCGGGTGGTACTATAAGGGGGTCACACATATGAATGCTGTCCATGCAATGTATGGGTGCAGTAAAATGGGAGCTGCCATAAGTGTCTGGTAAGTACGGATCCCACCTCAGGGTACCTGCATCCATGTCAAAAGTGGGGTCTTCATCATCCTCAAAGATGCCACATTTTTATTCCGGACAGACACCTTGGAGGATGGCACCATTATAGAGACAGCGGTGGGATAAGCCGTAAAAGTCTTTCGTAAAATAAAAACAGAAAATGTACATTTTCATACCTACTGCAAGAATGCTCAGGCCCACAACGTTGTCTCTGCCGGCCATAATCCCGCTAAGTATGCGATGAAAGAAGTCCACTTCATTGATCACATCTATCAAAACTGATGCAAATTTGCTATAACAGTCTGGATTTTGAGGAACGCAGCGATTGAAGAGTGGAAAAGATTTGCTGAGAGAAACAATAAAAGAGTAAGAACTTAATAAACGGAAAAGGCAGACAGTGCTTAATTGTTACACATTTTGTTGACTTATTATTCTAATCACATTTATAAGGAGGCTATTAATGCGCTAATTCCAAAGAAAACGCAAATCAGTATTCATATATTTATTTATAATCCACAGACTAAAGAAGAATCCCATCTTGGAAACAAAGCAGCACTCATACACTGAATGTACTGACATTAACTCTCAAGACAAATTGGGGATTTTGATTTAACCCCTTAGTGACAGAGCCAATTTGGTACTTAATGACCGAGCCAATTTTTACAATTCTGACCAGTGTCAATTTATGAGGTTATAACTCTGGAACGCTTTATCGGATCCCGCTGATTCTGAGATTGTTTTTTCGTGACATGTTGTACTTCAAGTTAGTGGTAACATTTCTTCGATATTACTTGCGATTATTTATGAAAAAAATGGAAATATGGCGAAAATTTTTAAAATTTTGCAATTTTCAAACTTTGTATTTTTATGCCCTTAAATCAGAGAGATATGTCACAAAAAATAGTTAATAAATAACATTTCTCACATGTCTACTTTACATCAGCACAATTTTGGAAACAATTTTTTTTTTTGTTAGGGAGTTATAAGGGTTAAAAGTTGACCAGCAATTTCTCATTTTTACAACACCATGTTTTTTTTAGGGACCACATCACCTTTGAAGTGATTTTGAGGGGTCTATATGATAGAAAATAACCAAGTGTGACACCATTCTAAAAACTGCACCCCTCAAGCTGCTCAAAACCACATTCAAGAAGTTTATTAACCCTTTACGTAGTTCACAGGAACTAAAACAATGTGGAAGAAAAAAATGAACATTTTACTTTTTTTTGCAAACATTTTACTTCAGAACCATTTTTTTTAATTTTCACAAGTGTAAAAACAGAAATTTAACCACAAATTTTGTTGTGCAATTTTTCCTGAGTACACCGATACCCCATATGTGG
Organism: Ranitomeya variabilis; assembly: GCF_051348905.1. Classification (NCBI taxonomy): domain Eukaryota; kingdom Metazoa; phylum Chordata; class Amphibia; order Anura; family Dendrobatidae; genus Ranitomeya; species Ranitomeya variabilis. The sequence continues at coordinate 47,440,526 of NC_135239.1, read as the reverse complement.
AGGTAAACCACTGTTTGGGCGCACTGCAGAGCTTGGAAGTGAAGGAGCACCGTTTGACTGTTTCAATGCAGAATTGGCTGGAATTGAGATCGGACGCCATGTCGCGTTTGGAGAGCCCCTAATGTGCCTAAACAGTGGAAACCCCCCACAAGTGACACCATTTTGGAAACTAGACCCCCCAAGGAACTTATCTAGATGTGTGGTGAGCACTTTGAACCCCCAAGTGCTTCACAGAAGTTTATAACGTAGAGCCGTGAAAATAAAAAATCGCATTTGTTTTCACAAAAATGATTTTTTCGCCCACAAATTCTTATTTTCACAAGGGTAACAGGAGAAATTAGACCACAAAAGTTGTTGTGCAATTTCTCCTGAGTACGTCGATACCCCATATGTGGAGGTAAACCACTGTTTGGGCGCACCGCAGAGCTTGGAAGTGAAGGAGCACCGTTTGACTTTTTCAATGCAGAATTGGCTGGAATTGAGATCGGATGCCATGTCGCGTTTGGAGAGTCCCTGATGTGCCTAAACAGTGGAAACCCCCCACAAGTGACCCCATTTTGGAAACTAGACCCCTTAAGGAACTTATCTAGATGTGTGGTGAGCACTTTGAACCCCCAAGTGCTTCACAGAAGTTTATAACGTAGAGCCGTGAAAATAAAAAATCTCATTTTTTCTACAAAAATGATCTTTTTGCCCCCAAATTTTTATTTTCACAAGGGTAACAGGAGAAATTAGGCCACAAAAGTTGTTGTGCAATTTCTCCTGAGTACGTCGATACCCCATATATGGGGGTAAACCACTGTTTGGGCGCACCGCAGAGCTTGGAAGAGAAGGAGTGTCGTTTTACTTTTTCAATGTAGAATTGGCTGGAATTGAGATCGGACGCCATGTCACGTTTGGAGAGCCGCTGATGTGCCTAAACAGTAGAGACCCCCCACATATGACACCATTTTGGAAACTAGACCCCTTAAGGAACTTATCTAGATGTGTGGTGAGCACTTTAAACCCCCAGGTGCTTCACAGAAGTTTATAACGTAGAGCCGTGAAAATAAAAAAATCGCATTTTTTCTACAAAAATGATCTTTTTGCCTCCAAATTTTTATTTTACCAAGGGTAACAGGAGAAAATGGACCCCAGAAGCTGTTGTACAATTTGTCTTGAGTACGCCGACACCCCATATGTGGGGGTAAACCACTGTTTGGGCGCATGGCTGAGCTCGGAAGCAAAGGAGCGCCATTTGACTTTTCAATGCAAAATTGACTGGAATTGAGATCGGACGCCATGTCGCGTTTGGAGAGCCCCTGATGTGCCTAAACAGCAGAAACCCCCCAAAAGTGACCCCATTTTGGAAAATAGACCCCCCAAGGAACTTATCTAGATATGTGGTGAGAACTTTGAATGCCCAAGTGCTTCACAGAAGTTTATAATGCAGAGTAGTGAAAATAAAAAATATTTTTTTTCCCACAAAAAAGATTTTTTTAGCCCCCAAATTTTTATTTTCACAAGGGTAACAAGAGAAATTGGACCCCAAAAGTTGTTGTCCAATTTGTCCTGAGTATGCTGGTACCCCATATGTGGGGGTAAACCACTGTTTGGGCGCACGGCAGAGCTCGGAAGGGAAGGAGCGCCATTTTGGAATGCAGACTTTGATAGAATTGTCTGCGGGCGTTATGTTGCGTTTGCAGACCCCTAATGTACCTAAACAGTAGAAACCCCCACAAGTGACCAAATTTTGGAAACTAGACCCCCTAAGGAACTTATCTAGATATGTGGTGAGAACTTTGAAAGCTCAAGTGCTTCACAGAAATTTATAATGCAGAGTAGTGAAAATAAAAAAATATATTTTTTTCTAACAAAAAAGATTTTTAGCCCCCAAGTTTTTATTTTCACAAGGGTAACAGGAGAAATTGGACCCCAAAAGTTGTTGTCCAATTTATCCCGAGTACGCTGATGCCCCATATGTGGGGGTAAACCACTGTTTGGGCGCACGGCAGAGCTCAGAAGGGAGGGAGTACCATTTGACTTTTTTAGCGCAAAATTGGCTGTCGTGTTTGGAGACCCCCTGATGTACCTAAACAGTGGAAACCCCCCAATTCTAACTCCAACCCTAACCCCAACACAGCCCTAACCCTAATCTCAACCCGATCCATAATCCTAATCACAACCCTAACGATAATCACAACCCTAACCCCAAAACAGCCCTAATCTCAACCCTAACCATAACCCTAATCAAAACCCTAAATCCAACACACCCCTAACCCTAATCCCAACCCTAACCCTAATCCCAACCCTAATCCCAAACGTAACACTAATCCCAACCCTAATCCAAACCCTAACCCTAATCCCAACTCTAACCCTAACTTTAGCCCCAACCCTAACTTTAGCCCCAACCCTAACCATAACTTTAGCCCCCGTCGTCACAAAAAAAGTTCAATGTAACCTTTTTTTTGTACGTCGTGTCCGCCATTTCCGCGGATGCGTGGCCGTAACTCTGCCCCCTCCTCCCCAGGACATAGACTGGGCAGCGGATGCGTTGAAAAACTGCATCCGCTGCCCACGTTGTGCACAATTTTCACAACGTGCGTCGGTACATCGGGCCGACGCATTGCGACCGCCCCGTACCGACGCAAGTGTGAAAGAAGCCTAAGGCTACTTTCACACTAGCGTCGTACTCGGCCCATCGCAGTGTGTCGGGCCGACGTACCGACGCTAGCGTTGTAAGCGCCGCACAACGGGTGCAGCGGATGCTGTTTTTTCAACGCATCCGCTGCCCCATTGTGAGGTGCGGGGAGGCGGGGGCGGAGTTCCGGCCATGCATGCGCGGTCGGAAATGGCGGACACGTCGCACAAAAAAGTTACATGTAGTTTTTTTTGTGTCGACGGTCCGCCGAAGCACGACGCATCCGTCGCACGACGGATGCGACATGTGGCAATCCGTCGCAATGCGTCGCTAATGCAAGCCAATGGAGAAAAAACGCATCCTGCAAGCACTTTTGCAGGATGCGTTTTTTCTCCAACGACGCATTGCGACGGAAGCCAAAAAACGCTAGTGTGAAAGTAGCCTAACCCTAACCCTAACCCTAAATTTAGCCCCAACCCTAACCCTAACTCTAACCCTAACCCTAACCCTAATTTTAGCCCCAACTTGTCTTCTCCTGCCGGCCGGCAGATGGCAGCAGATGGCGGGCGCACTGCGCATGCGCCCGCCATGATGAAAAAGCCGGCTGGCAGGAGAAGACAGAAGAGGACCCAGGGACCCCGGGTGAGTATGATAGGGTCCCCGAATCCCCCTATTTCTCTGTCCTCTGATGTGCGATCACATCAGAGGACAGAGAAATAACTGATCGCTTTTTTTTTTTTTTTTGCGGTCGCCGGTAAACTGTTAATTACCGGCGATCGCAAAGCAGGGGTCGGTGCAAACCGACCCCGATCATGTTCTTTGGGGTCTCGGCTACCCCCGGCAGCCGAGACCCCAAAGAACATCCGGGTGCCGGGCGGCGGGCGCACTGCGCGTGCGCCCGCCATTTTTTCCTGGAAGAAAGATGGCGGCGCCCATGGGGAGACACAGGAGCACCGGGGGAGGTAGGTAAGTATTGGGGGGCTATTGGGGGCCATCGGGGACCACATTTCTCTGTCCTCCGATGTGCGATCACATCGGAGGACAGAGAAATTAAACGGCAAATCGCGTTTTTTTTTTTTTTGTTGCGACCGCCGGTAAACGGTTAATTACCGGCGATCGCAACTCGGGGGTCGGTAAAAACCCCCCGAATCATGTTCTCTGGGGTCTCGGCTACCCTCGGCAACCGAGACCCCAGAGAAAATCCGACTCTGGGGGGCGCTATTCACTTTTTCCACAGCGCCGTTAATTAACGGCGCTGTGGATTAAGTACCCTTAGCGGCCGCCGTTAAAAGGCGTATCGGCGGTCGTTAAGGGGAGGGAATCTATCAGTACGATGAACCCTCCTATTCCATCTATATGAGCATGAAGGTCACTGGAAGCAGAACAACATGAAAATTTGCTATCTGTGATCAGAGGTCTTATTCCAGAGAAATCCACATTTTTCTTAATATGTAAATGATGAGCTGTTAAGATCTATGGGCCGGACATAAATCTTCCTGAGAATCTGCCCCCAGAGCTTGTTTTACATGACAGGAGGCATTACCAGTGCGAGAAATGTAATCACTGACAGTCTGCTGTCCTGAGCTACATGTCTCACACTGGTCTCCTCCTCTTATTTACAATAATCTCTGGAGGCAGATTCTCAGGGAGATCTATGTCCAACCCATAGCTCTTAACAGCTCATTTACATATTGAGAAAAACATGGATTTCTCAGGAATAAGAGATCGGATCGCAGATATCATTGAATTCAATTTCTTATGACCTACATGCCCATATAGACTGCTTAGAAGGGTTGATCTTAATGACAGGTTCCCTTTAAATAATACAAACTGTGCATAGGGAATAAGCCAGGTTCAGTCCGACTTATTTCACAGTCCATATACAGGCTACAATGTCGTTCTATTTGCGCATCTCATGACTTGAACTTACAGTCTTATATGCATATATGAGGCTGTAGGTTCCAGTCAGGAGACCAGCGGTCAGCCTGTATTGCAGACTGTACACAGATCTTAAAAGGGAGTCTGTCACCCCCAAAATCGTATATGAGCTGCGGCCACTGGCATCAGGAGCTTATCTACAGAATTCTGTAAAGCTGTAGATAAGCCCCCGATGTAACCTGAAAGATGAGAAATAAAGGTTATATTATACTCACCCAGGGGCGGTCCCCGCTGCGGTCCGGGTCCGATGGGCGTCGCGGTGCGGGGCCTCCTATCTTCTTCAGAAGACGTCCTCTTCTTGCCACGGCTCCGGCTCTGGCATACTTTGTCTGCCCTGTTGAGGGCATAGCAAAGTACTGCAGTGCGCAGGCGCCGGGCCTCTCTGACCTTTCCTGGCGCCTACGCACTGTAGTACTTTGCCCTCAACAGGGAAGATAAAGTACGCCTGCGCCGGAGCTGCGGCAAGAAGACAAGAAGAGGACGTCATCGTATGAAGATAGGAGGCCCCGGACCGGACCACGACGCCCATCAGACCCGGACCGCCCCAGGGTGAGTATAATATAACCTTTATTTCTCATCTTTCAGGATACATCGGGGGCTTATCTACAGCATTACAGAATGCTGTAGATAAGCCCCTGATGCCGGTGGCCTTAGCTCATATACGATTTTGGGGGGTGACAGACTCCCTTTAAAAAACGGCTAAACCCAATGCTAAGCTGTATTTATAGGACATGACTAAAACCTCACCTTGGAGGGACCGGGAGTGCAGGACACCATTCTGAAGCCTTGGGATGGGTTGTATACTCTGTGTAGTTCAACTTGTAAGTACAAAGATGTGAGCCTGGATCACAATACAGAACACAATTAAGAATCTGATATACTGCAACATGGATATAAATTATTTATATCATCTATATAGTTACCATGTAAAGCCACAAGTGCCTAAATACACACTGTCTACTTTAATTGGCTAAAGAAGGATTCCTCAGGTTTAATCAGTTGTCTCTGATTAAATAAACTCTTGGAAACTATCAGCTTTCCTGACATGTTCATTATAGTAAGTATCTGTATTCTTCATGTTCTCCTTCCGGAGCATATTTCTTTGCAGCTGTGTGTTGTTCAATTCATTTGTTATGCCTCCTAGAAATTTATGATTAAACTCATAGCTGCTATTAAAGGGCTGGGACCATGTCCCTATTCTGTCCGACACTGTTTAGTTACGGCCGGCACACACCCCTTTGACAAATGGAATGTCCCCAATTATGAAAACTCAGGAGGAATAAACAGGAACGACACAATGAAGAGTTAGGAGAAAAGTACTCTAGAATTCTTAAAAAGGGGTCATACCCCTTCTCAAAATGTTCTGTAGCCGAGACAGTCATAAAACAAATTGAGGGTTACTTACCCTGACTAAAGGCCCCGTCTCACATAGCGAGATCGCTAGCGAGATCGCTGCTGAGTCACAAGTTTTGTGACGCAACAGCGACCTCAGTAGCGATCTCGCTATGTGTGACACGTACCAGCGATCAGGTCCCTGCTGTGAGATCGCTGGTTGTGTCGGAATGGCCTGGACCTTTTTTTGGTCGTTGAGGTCCCGCTGACATCGCTGAATCGGTGTGTGTGACACCGATCCAGCGATGTCTTCACTGGTAACCAGGGTAAACATCGGGTTACTAAGCGCAGGGCCGCGCTTAGTAACCCAATGTTTACCCTGGTTACCAGCGTAAATGTAAAAAAAAAAAACAGTACATACTCACCATCTGATGTCCGTCAGGTCCCTTGCCGTCTGCTTCCTGCTCTGACTGAGATCCGGCCGTACAGTGAGAGCACAGCACAGCAGTGACGTCACCGCTGCGCTCTGCTCTCACTGTACGGCGGCACTGTCAGAGCAGGAAGCAGACGGCAAGGGACCTGACGGACATCAGAAGGTGAGTATGTACTGTTTGTTTTTTTTTACATTTACGCTGGTAACCAGGGTAAACATCGGGTTACTAAGCGCGGCCCTGCGCTTAGTAACCCGATGTTTACCCTGGTTACCCGGGTGCTGCAGGGGGACTTCGGCATCGTTGAAGACAGTTTCAACGATGCCGAAGTCGTTCCCCTGATCGTTGGTCGCTGGAGAGAGCGGTCTGTGTGACAGCTCCCCAGCGACCACACAACGTCTTACCAACGATTACGGCCAGGTCGTATCGCTCGTCGTGATCGTTGGTAAATCGCTATGTGAGACGGGGCCTTAAGTCCAAAGCCGGCTCTCCACCACTGCCTCAGTCACTGTTTTTTGCCTGCAGAGCTGCCACGCTGATAAGCGCTGCAGCCGATCACTGAACTCAGAGGCTCTGTTCATTTGGATGGAACAAGATAAGCTATAGAGACCAGAGACAGTGGTACAGAACCAGTGCAGGAACCAGGAAGGGCAAATAATACTTGGATTTTATTTTTATGACCCCAGCTTATAGAAGAAAGTATTCAGAAAGTTAGGAAAGGGCACAACACCTTAAAGGAAAAATGGTATTAAGAGAGAAGTGTTACATAAAGCAAAAAAAAAAAAAAGAGATGCGAAACCCAGCCAGCACCACGTTGGGAAGGAATACTGGGTAAGAAAGAGTACGCTTTTAACAAGAAACATCTCCAAATTGATAGGCACGCTATTTATAATAGTACTGAAAACATACCGTTATTTTGCGCAAAGATCTGCAGCTCCTTCAGAGACATTAGCGGCTCCTGAGGGCAACTTGACACACACAAAGCTGTGGAATTGATTTTGAGGTCTCTGAACTGTAAACTGCACGAGTTCAGGAAAAAAACATGTCTGCACAGAGAGAAAATACGGTTTTACAATAAGCAATTTTACAATTAAAAGGATCTATATATTATATATATACATATATACACACACACATATATATGTATATATACACACTGTAACACGCATTTACAATAAATAATAATGAATATTCACTAACTGTTACTTCGTTGCTCATCAAGCTTTTGTTTCCAATCCGTGTGACTGCAACAGGATGTAAAGAACTGGAATTTACAGCATATATCCTGTTCTAGTCATATGGAAACATGACCACTGCAGCCAATCACTGGCCTCATCAGGGATGCATTGTTCACCACTGCTCCCAGTGATTGGCTGCAGTGGTAACTTACCAGTACCCACTAGAGTAGGATGCTAGGAAATAACGGACAGGGAAATAGGAGGAAATTATTCATAATAAATAAATGTATTATTTTTAAACCATGCTGCGCATTTTGTTTTTTTATTTAAAAAAAAAACAAAAAGTGGTGAGTGATCCTTATAAGTTCATTGGAATCTACAGTAACTAAAGTAAAGTGAAGGTTGCGGGTTTGGCCACTAGATGTCAGCACAAGAACATGTTGCAGTATTATTTATGAACAGATATGTAAAAAAAAAGCGCACAATAAAAAATAAAATTCAATAACTTAAAAGAGAAAGTTCTACTTTCTGATTATAGCGTTTCTGTACATGCTTTTATATTATTAACAGAGATAATATTATGTAAAGGAGGACTCCTGACAAATATTAGCCCCAAATCTTTCCAGCACTGCTCACATCCTTTAGATTCATTTGACTTCAACTTTGCCTAGCCGGATCACACAGGGGTTTATGCGTGGACTGGAGGTCACTTTTGCAAGTCAAGCCTATGGTGCCTCGTTTTGGCGCTCCATTAACTTAGTAAAGCAACTTCCAGTCAACACGTAAACCCCTGTGTAATCCGGGTAGTCAAAGTTGAAGTCACATGACTCGGAGGAGGACCGGAGTGGCGCCGGAAACTGGGTAAAATGGCCACCGATAAAATGCAACTACATTACATTTTATAAATATTTAGTAAAGTTTATGGGGAAAACAATTCTGTCGGGAGTCCTTTATATGACCAGAATTGCTGAGCAATATAACAATCTTTCCACACAAGGTGATCGGACGCTGGTTATTTTACTGCGGTGTAATACTAGTTATTAGAATCAGTATAGTAGAGTATGTAGTAGAGCTGGAAAAAGCAGCCGTGTCTCTTCACTTTTCATTCACAGCCTATTAATGAGGTTCTTTGTATACTAGTGTCATCTGTCATTGTGAATCCTGTCTGTGATGATAATGAGACTACTGAAAAGTTATGTAGGGAAAAATGAGTGAGTAGTGGGCATTGTGAAAGCTGAAAGATTTCCCACATATATACAGTAAATCAAGAACTTATCGTACATACTTTCTGTTTGTCATGTCTTTGCCAGAAAAGGGAGCATTGGGGATAGGAGAATTTCTTCTGCCGCACACATTTCCATAGCTATCATAGCCAAAGATGAGTCTCTCTGTAGCGCCGGCCATCAAGGCATATCCACTGATAAATACCTGCGAGTAAAGGAGACATTAGCACCAATATCATCGGAGATCTCCACTGTGCACTTCACAACACATTTCTATAACTTCCAACAGCAAATTCTGTAAACTCCAGCATTTTCAAAGCTACCACTGTCTCCCCAATAAACAGGAATTCACTTGCTATAACAAGGTCTAGTAGGAATTGTCCATAAACACAAGAATAACGCACCCAGAAGCTAATGATACAGTCAGCAGATCTCAAAAATTTCAGTGTGATTGGGCGGCCATCTTATGTGTTTGAGCACCTTCCAATTCTCCCCCTAAATCAGAGATATTTGGGGAGAGGATAACGATGTTGGATGCCAAAGGGCACCTGATACAAGACTGGTGGCCATACCACGAACAGCATGTATCAGACGCTGGCTGGGTTATTGCAGCCAAGATGGCTCAACTCTGAACCATTGCATACTTTGAAAAGTCGTCCAGTAATTATGGAGCCGTTTCTTCAAAACCTTTACAGCAAAAAAAAAAAATAACAGCTTTGAAAAGTCAGGAGTTGTGCAAAAATTGTGCGACTTTTGTTGCGAAGTTTGACTTTCATGCCAGTTTCAATCAGCAGAAATGGGAGAGCTGTGGAAGAGGCAGGGCGAAGCAAGGTGTGGCCATGCCCACCAGTCCAATTCATCATATAATGCAGGCTTTTTGTATGCCAGAAATCCTACTCCCTAACTAGAATAGAATTTCTGCCGGGCACACGTCACTTATAGAATGCGCCAAATTCATTAAGTGCCATGTGCATCTTAATGGAATCGACTTCTTATACTTCTTCAAGACTGGCATATTGGGAGCGAACACTATGCCAGTCTTGATGAATCAGCCCCTATGTTTCTTGGATAACAAGTCTGGGGCACGTCCCAGGCATCCTCTCCCCAGGCGGATTCCTAGAGGCCTGCCAGTTAAGGGCAGGAGTGGGGACCTTTAGGCCTTTTCAGCAGCCGCAGGGCAGATTCCTGGGACGGCTGCGTCTCCTACGCAATGTACACAGCAGTCTGCGTCTCCTACGCAATGTACACAGCAGTCTGCGTCTCCTACGCAATGTACACAGCAGTCTGCGTCTCCTACGCAATGTACACAGCAGTCTGCGTCTCCTACGCAATGTACACAGCAGTCTGCGTCTCCTACGCAATGTACACAGCAGTCTGCGTCTCCTACGCAATGTACACAGCAGTCTGCGTCTCCTACGCAATGTACACAGCAGTCTGCGTCTCCTACGCAATGTACACAGCAGTCTGCGTCTCCTACGCAATGTACACAGCAGTCTGCGTCTCCTACGCAATGTACACAGCAGTCTGCGTCTCCTACGCAATGTACACAGCAGTCTGCGTCTCCTACGCAATGTACACAGCAGTCTGCGTCTCCTACGCAATGTACACAGCAGTCTGCGTCTCCTACGCAATGTACACAGCAGTCTGCGTCTCCTACGCAATGTACACAGCAGTCTGCGTCTCCTACGCAATGTACACAGCAGTCTGCGTCTCCTACGCAATGTACACAGCAGTCTGCGTCTCCTACGCAATGTACACAGCAGTCTGCGTCTCCTACGCAATGTACACAGCAGTCTGCGTCTCCTACGCAATGTACACAGCAGTCCGCGTCTCCTACGCAATGTACACAGCAGTCCGCGTCTCCTACGCAATGTACACAGCAGTCCGCGTCTCCTACGCAATGTACACAGCAGTCTGCGTCTCCTACGCAATGTACACAGCAGTCTGCGTCTCCTACGCAATGTACACAGCAGTCTGCGTCTCTTATGTGATGTATATACCGCAGCTCCATGTCTCCTGTTAAGTATATAGCGCAGCCCCATATCTCCTGTCATGTATATACAGCAGTCTCGGAGTCTTCTATGTGATGTACAGTGCAGACCAAAAGTTTGGACACACCTCATTTAAAGATTTTTCTGTATTTTCATGACTATGAAAATTGTACATTCACACTGAAGGCATCAAAACTATGAATTAACACATGTGGAATTATATACTTAACAAAAAAGTGTGAAACTACTGAAATTATGTCTTATATTCTGGGTTCTTCAAAGTAGCCACCTTTTGCTTTGGTGACTGCTTTGCAAACTCTTGGCATTCTCTTGATGAGCTTCAAGAGGTAGTCACCGGTAATGGTCTTCTAACAATCTTGAAGGAGTTCCCAGAGATGCTTAGCACTTGTTGGCCCTTTTGCTTTCACTCTGTGGTCCAGCTCACCCCAAACCATCTCGATTGGGTTCAGGTTTGGTGACTGTGGAGGATAGGATGACCTATCTGGCGTAGCACCCCATCACTCTCCTTCTTGGTCATAAGAAATAAAATAAGAAATAAATGATGGTCCAACTAAACACAAACCGGATGGAATAACATGCCGCTGCAAGATGCTGTGGTAGCCATGCTGGTTCAGTATGCCTTCAATTTTGAATAAATCCCCAACAGTGTCACCAGCAAAGCACCAACACACCATCACACCATCACACCTCCTCCTCCATGCTTCAAGGTGGGAACCCGGCATGTAGAGTCCATCCGTTCACCTTTTCTGCGTCGCACAAAGACACAGTGGTTGGAACCAAAGATCTTAAATTTGGACTCAGACTAAGACTACTTTCACACTAGCGACGCAATGCGACGTGCCGACGTGAACTGTGCAAGAAAAACACAACGCATCCGCTGCCCCATTGTGATGTCCGGGGAGGCGGGGGCAGTCGGAGATGTCGGACACGACACACAAAAAAAGTTACATGTAACGTTTTTTGTGCCGATGGTGCGCCACAACACGACGCATCCGTCGCACGACGGATGCCACGTGTGGCAATCCGTCGCAATGCGTCGCTAATGCAAGTGTATGGAGAAAAAACGCATCCTGCAGGCAATTTTGCTTTAAACTTATCCTCAGAAGCAGAGGTGACTCTTGGTCTTCCTCTCCTGGGGCGGTCCTCATGTGAGCCAGTTTCTTTGTAGCGCTTGATGGTTTTTGCCACTGCACTTGGGGACACTTTCAAAGTTTGGCCAATTTTTTTCGGACTGACTGACCTTCATTTCTTAAAGTAATGATGGCCACTCGTTTTTCTTTACTTAGAATTTGTATTATGGCAAGAAAAAAGCAGCTAACAGTCTATTCAGTAGGACTATCAGCTGTGAATCCACCAGACTTCTGCACAACACAACTGATGGTCCCAACCCCATTTATAAGGCAAGAAATCCCACTTATTGACGTGAAAACCATTCCCGGTGACTACCTCTTGAAGCTCATCAAGAGAATGCCAAGAGTGTGCAAAGCAGTCATCAAAGCAAAAGGTGGCTACTTTGAAGAACCTAGAATACAAGACATAATTTCAGTTGTTTCACACTTTTTTGTTAAGTATATAATTCCACATGTGTTAATTCATAGTTTTGATGCATTCAGTGTGAATGTACAATTTTCATTGTCATGAAAATACAGAAAAACCTTTAAATGAGAAGGTGTGTCCAAACTTTTGGTCTGTACTGTATATGCTGCAGACCTCCCACTAATTGTGTTTGAAGCTATATAAACGTCATGTGAGCAGTGATGTATTTCGTACTGTGAGGAGACCTGCAGTGGAATACACATCTATGTTCGGTATGACTTACGGCTGTGAGTTCTTTACAAAACCCATTAGCACAAAGCACAGTTGCCTGCGCACTAGACCGAAACATACTGTATATGGAAAAGCAGTTATGAGTATCAACATCATCCATACCACCTAATATCACAGCGGTACCAAAGAGAAGCATTAAATGTATGATCAAATAAAGCAGAGTAATTTTCAAATTGATAATTTTGTATGGCCCCCTAGTGATGGTCTAAGTGTCCAAATGGCCCCCAGCCGGAAAAAAGGTTCAATGCCCCTGGTCTAGGGGAACAGAGCATAGAGAAGACACAGGGGACCAGTCTTTTATAACTATGTTTTAATTTAACTTGGGCACCGTTTCAGAGTAAAACATCCAATGTTGCAATACCACAGTTAGTATCTGGTTCATACTACCCGAACCACAAGCAGCACAAATCGGACACTGGCTGGGGTAGTGCAACACTGGATGTTTTACTCTGAAACGCTGCCTGGTTGTCAGCTCTCCTTTAACATGCCTGATCCAGTAATTTACTCCCCTCTCTTCACACAGAAGACCTCCACAATCCATGAAGTGTGCATGTGCTGGGGGATCAGAAAAGAGATCAGAAAAGAGATCACTAAGCATGTAATGTGTATGGCCAGCCTATCATGCACAGAGCATTTTATTTGCTCAGTATATCTTTACAACTATGAATAAAGTAGCCAGAACATGTAATCCCTTACATACCAAGCCTAATTTGGCTCTGAAGCCTGCAGGTTTTTATCCCCCATGTTTCCCTTGCAACAGATCTCTTTGCTCAATAAAGCCATTTGCGGAATTGTTTTTTTTTTTTGCACGGTAAACTACATTTTCTATAGTACTATTATGGGGTAAATATAACTTATTGCTTTACTGTTATTAGTCGTATGGGGTAATGGTTAGAAGAATTTCTGAAGCAGATTTTGCATCTCAAATTTTGTTGTGTTCACCACGCGGCATTAAAAATGTATCATCTTTGTTCATCACGTCTATATGAATATAATGATAGCAAATAAATATCAATTTCATCTTTTTAAATGTATCAAGTGGGTACTATTTATTAAAGGCCGATTTCCAGCCAATGTACGAAAAAAGCAACATAAAGAGCCAAAAGAGAAAGCCACACAAATAGGCTGAACATCCAGTTATTTGTAAGGAGATATCAATACTTTACTATCATCATCCAGACAACGAGACCAAAAACAGAAGTTACATAAAAACTACTAATAAGTAATAACTAAGACATGAAAGTTCGAGCAAGAAACCATCGAATATGGCCCCCAGAGAAAAACAAACACATGAGATGGAATATTACCTGCAACATGACAGCTTGCCTCCAAATGTCCTAATACTATAATATAGGATGTAACGCAGAAAACCAAAACAATACCGCCGAAGAAATATAATGCAGATTAAAAAAAAGTGCATAAAATAAAAGAGAATCAAAGCGGGCAATAGTCAGAGAAATAACTAATTTCTTATTCTTTAGCAGCCATGTGAGAGCCGTACCCCATGTGTCTCGCCATGAAAAATGGCTTCTTCACTTTTTACGTTTTACTACTTTTATATATCTCGTGTTTACGTTGCTGCCTATAAGTATTTTTTTATCTTTTTTCCCTTTGTGGAACAAGTGTACATTTTTATTTATTTATGTCAGGCTAGAACTAATATTATTCTTTAACTTTTACGTCAGACTAATCGGCATGTTCAGATGAGTGAAGAAAACCGGGAACCAGAGATTCAGTAACGTAACAGTGGGGATTGTCAGCCCCAAGTCTTCATATTTTACAGCGAACGAACATGGCTACAACACTTAGGATATTGGAAAATTCTTTGTTTGATTACTCTGTAAAACAACAATGCTATATACTCTCCTATTCACAGACCTTCATAAAAATATCTAGCCTGAAGCCAACCATTTTATGACACCTGCACCAACCATATGTTACACTTGAACCAGCTCCAAACAACAAAACAGAAAAAAAAACTCCACATTACTTTAAAAGAAAAAAAAAATTAAAAATCATACATGTCCGAGGGCGTAATGGACGATATTGTGCTCCAAAATTACAGCATGGAAAAATAAGAAGTGCTGCTTAGAGAAAAGCCAGAGACTACTGAATCATGCACGGAAAGAACTACTCACATTCATAACGTCATTGGTAAAATAGTCAATTCTCACCAAATTAAAATGCAACTTTATTACAGTCAAACAGGCACTAAACTTAGTCGGAAAGAAAACATTTATCAATTTCTAGGTCTGCACGTTGTTTTTCATGCTCCTCAAAGTGTAACCGTATTCTTTGTTGCTTAGTTAATACAGAGGAAGAAGTGGCAGTAGAAGAATGGAGGAAATTCTACAACAGTATTGAGCTGTGTAGATGTGAATCCAGCAGTGGCGTGAGGTAAAAGACTTATTAGAAAGCTCAGCATGCTCTGTGTCCCTTTCTCTGCTTGTTTCCTTACTCGGCTCAATATTCTTCCCCCCTTCCCTATAGAATATAACAAATATAATATTTACTAAGCTGGCAGTCCGGCTTATCTGAGCAAGACTGGGCTGAGCAGTTTTTTTTCCAGAATAGAGGGTGAGTTAAGGAGACAGGGAAAGCAGAAGAAGTGGGTCTTACGTGGGGAAGGAAGCAGATTTTTCTGACATGATATATTATAACATTTTTTATAATTGCCTGTACTACTGAGGTATGAAAAGTTTTGTAGAAAGAACAGGTATTATTGAAACAGAGTGCTGAATTATGGCATATAACATCATTTTTCGACTCCTTTCTGTTTCTTCTATATGTTTCACCTGCTCCAGAAATTGGTTATGCAAATGTGGCCACCATCGGTGTCTGCCATCCAGTATAATGTAGAATGATGGCGAGAACAGAAAGAACGGGAAACCAATCATAGACTCTCTCTCTTTCCTGGGAAAACCCAGCGCATCAAGCAGGAAGAAAAGCACTCGAACAAAGGGGACAAAGAAGTTCTGTACGTGAGGAAGAAAGATGGAGGCGATAAGAGCTCAAGATCACCAAAAACGCATGCCCACCCACTAAAATAGGTTTGTTCCCGTGACCCAGCCTGTGCTCCTAGAACCATGTCAGCTACAGAAATAGAGGTGCTGTCAAGGGAACATTGTGGGGGGCACTCTGGCTATTACGGTCATGGGCGATAGCTATGTAAATAAAGATAAGGCTAATTTAGGGAAAAATAGGTATTATGCATTATTAAGATTATACACAAATGTAAAATGAAATGCTTTAATTTCCAAATCTGCACTAGGCTGAAAAAAAAAAAGACAGCTAGAGATCAACTGATTGCGATGAACAACATTTACCCTTTGTCTGGGCAGTTTTTAAGTCCTGAATGCTCGCTGTACTTTTTGTTTTAAACTTTTTCATTTTACTACTTTTTAATTTATTTTTTAGTCCTCCTTCAAAAATTGAACCTACAATAGTGTGACGGTTTGCACTATATTCTGCAATACAGATAAAAATACTGATCTACTGTGTCCTAGAAGTGTGAAGATTATGTAAAATCAAAACCAGAATTGAACCAGAAGGTAACTGAAGGTAACTGGCCAGTCACTATAAACAATGTTTCTGTTTGTTTTCACTTTCACCCCTATAATCCTTCACTTTCTGCTAACTCCCCTAATCCCTACAGCTAGTAAGGAACTGTTCATCTCTTCCTCAATCCTCCCCATCCATCTCACCTCCTCCTCAGAACTGTTCCTCAACATACAATCATCTGTCTCCAAACACAGACAGCCTCCTCATGCCCTCTCCTGCTCCCACCTGCTAACACTTTCTCTGCTCCTTCTCACTGCTGGTGATATCTCTCCAAATCCTGGTCCTCCTCACCACATCCCCACCGTCAGTTCTTCCTCCCAACCACGCTCTATCACAAATTTCCGTAACCCCTATAACCTTATACCCATTTGCCCAGCCCCCACTTCCCCAGTCCCACTAACAGGAGCTCTATGGAACGCTTGTTCTGTCTGCAACAAACTTTCCCACATCCATGATCTTATTACTAACAAACTTTCCTTCCTCGCCATCACCGAAACCTGGCTCACCACTTCTGACACAGCATCTCCTGCTGTGCTTTCGTATGGTGGCTTGCTTCCACCTTTCTCACACACCCCGCCCCAGCAGCAAGCATGGCGGTGGAGTTGGTTTTCTCCTGTCAGAAAACTGTTCCTTCACCCCAATCCCACTTCCACCCTCTGTTACCCTCCCTTCCTTTGAGGTGCACCTACTCCCCTTCTAACCTCCAACTGGCTGTCATTTACCGCTCCCCAGGGCCAGCCCCCACCTTTTTTGACCACTTCACCACCTGGCTACTTCATTTCCTTTCTGTGGACATCCCCACTATCATCATGGGCGACTTCAACATCCCCATTGACACTACCCTCTCAGCTGCCACTAAACTTCTATCTCTCACTTCCTCCTTCGGCCTCACTCAGTGGCCTTCTGCAGCCTCTCACAAAGATGGTCACACACTGGACCACATCTTCACCCACCTCTCTTCCCTATCTAACCTCTCTAACTCACCTCTTCCTCTTTCTAACCACAATCTACTCACATTGTCTTCCCTCTCCACTCCTTGTTTACAATCCCACCCCACAAACTTGCACACCCTCACAGAAATCTTAAACACCTTGATCTACACTCACTCTCTGAATCCCTCCTCCCTCTCACAGACATACATTCCCTACACAATGCGGATGATGCTGCAGCTCTATATAACACCACAATAGATGTAGCTTTGGAATCTCTTGCCTCTCTCACACATACCAAAGCTCGCAAAATCAACATACAGCCCTGGCACATCAGACTGACCAAACAACTGAGGCGAGCTTCCAGGGCTGCTGAGCGGAGATGGAAAAGATCCCACTCTAACGAGCACTTCATCGCATTCAAACAGTCCCTCACTACTTTCAAGACCACACTCGCCACATCAAAACAAACCTACTTCTCATCTCTCATATCCTCCCTGTCTCACAACCCTAAACAGTTATTCAACAACTTCAACTCTTTCCTCCGTTCCCCTGCACCTCCTCCCTCCCCACTCATCTCAGCTGAAGACTTTGCCTCGTTTTTCAAGCAGAAGATTGAGAACATCAGAGACAGTTTTAGTCAACAACCCCCAGAGCCCTTCCTCCCAACTACCCAGCCCTCCACCTCTAAAACCAACTTCTCCACCATTACGGAAGATCGACTCTCCACTCTACTCTCAAGATCGCATCTCACCACCTGTACACTTGACCCAATCCCATCCCACTTCATCCCAAACCTCGCCACAGTCTTCATCCCAACCCTAACCCATCTCTTCAACCTGTCACTAACAACTGGTGTTTTCCCCTCAAGCTTTAAACATGCCTCAATCACACCTATCCTCAAAAAGCCCTCTCTTGATCCATCCTCTGTATCGAGCTATCGCCCTATATCACTTCTCCCCTATGCCTCAAAACTACTGGAACACCACATCCATCTTGAACTGTCCTCCCATCTATCTTCCTGCTCCCTCTTCGACCGCTTACAATCAGGCTTCCGGTCACACCACTCCACTGAAACTGCCCTAACTAAGGTCACCAATGACCTATTAACCGCCAAGAGCAAGCGACACTACTCTGTCCTCGTCCTCCTGGACCTGTCCTCTGCCTTTGACACAGTGGACTATTCCCTGTTGCTGCGGACCCTCTCATCCCTTGGCATCACAGACTTAGCCCTATCCTGGATCTCGTCACACCTAACTGACCGGACATTCAGCGTCTCCCACTCACACACCACCTCCTCACCTCGCCACCTATCTGTCGGAGTCCCACAAGGCTCAGTTCTAGGGCCTCTCCTCCATTTACACTTTTGGCCTGGGACAGCTCATAGAATCTCACGGTTTTCAGTATCATCTCAATGCTGATGATACACAGATCTACATCTCTGGACCAGATATCGCCACCCTACTAACCAGAAACCCTCAATGTCTATCCGCTATTTCATCAGTCTTCTCCACTAGATTTCTAAAACTTAACATGGACTAAACAGAATTCATCGTCTTTCCCCCATCTCACGCCCCCCCCCCCCCCCCCCCAACAAACCTATCCATTACAGTAAACGGATGCCCACTCTCCCCAGTCCCACAAAGCTCGCTGCTTCGGGGTAATCCTTGACACTGATCTCTCCTTCAAACCGCATGTCTAAGCCCTTTCCACTTCCTGCCGCCTTCAACTCAAAAAATAGGTATTAAGCTTACCGTTAATGATGTTTCCAGGAGTCCATCCTGACAGCACCCTGGAGGACGTCCTCCTCCCCTTGCTGGGACAGGAAACACACGAGTTTAAAAGGTCATGTCCCACCCCTAATCCTCAGTGTTGTAACAAGAACCGCTACAAGGATATGCAGAAAAGAAGTTTAATGAAGACTTCAAACATAATACATTGAATCCAGACATATTACATCATATGTTAGAAACATGTTACATACATGCCAGATTTAAACAAACATGATATAAGTATTCAAGGGAGGGAACTACTAGTGCTGTCAGGATGGACTCCTGGAAACATCATTAACGGTAAGCTTAATACCTATTTTCCAGGACGTCATCCTGACAGCACCCTGGAGAGTACCAAAGCACCTCCTCAGGGTGGGATTACCGCTTGGAGAACTTTTCTCCCAAACGCAGTATGTTGACCAGACAAAACATCAAGTTTATAATGTTTACAAAAAGTGTTGGCACTAGCCCAAGTCGCGGCCTTACAAATTTGTTCTAAAGAGGCCCCTGCCCTCTCTGCCCAAGAAGTAGCTATCCCACGGGTAGAATGTACGTGGAGACCCTCTGGAGGAGGGACCCCCTGAGACTGGTAGGCCTCCGAGATCACGGACGTGATCCACCGTGCGATAGAGGCCTTAGAGGCCTTCTTACCCTTATTTTTTCCCCCATATAGAATGAATAAATTCGGATCAGTACGCCAAGAGCTGGTAGCTGCCAGGTAGTCTAGGACCGCCTGCCTGACATCCAGAGAATGTAATTCCCTTTCTTTAGCATTAGTGGGGTTATCGCAGAATGATGGCAACACGACTTCTTGGTTTCTATTTTTAATTGTTCCTACTTTTGGGATAAAGGAGGGGTCCAGTTTAAGAATTAGGCAATCGTCTCTAACCTGGAGGTACGGGTCCCTAGTACACAGGGCCTGAATTTCCCCCACCTTTTTAGCCGTGGTGATTGCCACTAGAAATGCCGTTTTGCGAGTGAGGACCGAAATGGGCATATCAATGGAAGAAGCGTAAAGGTCCTTACAGAGGAACCTAAGGACCAGATTAAGGTCCCAAGAAGGTGATAAATGCCTAAGGGCGCAACCTCTGTGTGGCTCTGATGAATTTAACTATCCACGGGTGAGAGGCTAGGGGATAGTCTAGGAAGGAGCTAAGTGCCGAAATCTGCACCTTCAAGGTGCTAGGTTTGAGACCTTTGTCAAACCCAGCCTGAAGGAAATCTAGGATTCTGGGTAAGTCAGGAGTGCCCGCCGTAACCTCAGACCTGCCACCTTCCAGACAGAATCGCCTCCAGATTTTTAGGTAGATTGCTGAAGTTACAGGCTTTCTACTGGACTTGATAGTTGTTATCACTCGACTTGATAGGCCCTTTGCTTTCAGGATGAGCCGCTCAGGATCCATGCTGAGAGACGGAGTTTCTCTGGGTTTGGGTGAAGAACCGGGCCTTGGTGGATGACATCCGGTCTGAGAGGAAGCTCTAGCGGGTCTGCTATTGCCAGCTGTAGTAGAAGGGAGAACCAGCTCCTTCTTGGCCAGTATGGGATGACCAATATGACCCGAGCTTGATCCTGTTTGATCTTCCTGAGAACAGCCGGGATTAATGCCAGAGGAGGGAAAGCATATGAGAGAGGTTCCGTCCAGACTTGGCTCAGAGCGTCTATCCCTTCCGGAAGATCTCGAGGGTTCAGTGAGAAGAATTTTGAGACCTTCGAATTTTTCCTGGTTGCAAATAGGTCTATGCAAGGAGTCCCCCAGCGAAGACACAACTTCCTGGAAGATGTCCTGGTTGAGTTCCCATTCTGTTGGGAACACCCTTCTCCTGCTGAGGTAATCTGCTATGATGTTTTGGGACCCTTCCAGGTGAATCGCTGAGATGGAAAGCACCGATCTTTCTGCCCACCGAAATATCCGATCCGCCAGTTTCTGAAGCAGATGGTGTCTTGCGCCTCCCTGATGCTTCAGGAAAGAGACTGTTGTCACATTGTCGGACATTATCCTGACATGACGATTTTCCAGGATGTGTCGGTTCCTCTTCAAAGCTTCCCAAACAGCGTACAGCTCTTTGAAGTTGGAGGAGCTCTGGGTGACTTCCTCCGGCCATCTTCCTTGAAGGAACCCGTTTTCCAAGTGAGCTCCCCAGCCCCAGGCGCTGGCATCTGTAGTGACTACTACGTGGGGCTCGGCAGACCATAATACCCCTTTCCTTAGGTTTTCTGGTTCTGTCCACCAAGGGAGAGACTCTCTTACCAGAGGAGTTAGTCTCAAAGTTCTGTCCAGGGAAGCTAGGCGTCTGTCCCATTTGGACAGGATTAGTTTCTGCAGTGGCCTGGAATGGAACTGAGCCCATCTTACACACGGAATACAGGCCGTCATTAGGCCGAGGACTCTCATGGCCACTCTTATTGACCCTCCTTGCCTTAAAAGGATCCGGATCTGGGACTGTATTGCTTCCAGCTTGGGCTCGGGGAGGAAAGATATTCTGTTCGTCGAGTCCAGGTACACTCCCAGAAAGGTTTTTCTGTGTTCTGGGATTAGGTCGGATTTCCTCCAATTTATGACCCATCCCAACTCTTTCATCAACGAAATGGTTCGGTTCCTGTGATTTGATAGAATCTCTGGCGCTCTTGCTACCAGGAGGAAGTCGTCGAGATATGGGACTATTATGATCCCCTGACTTCTTATGAAAGCGACGATCTCGGACACCAGCTTTGTAAAGATACGGGGTGCTGGGCTAGCCCGAACGGAAGGCACTGGAACTGGTAGTGACAGGTCCCGGATGGCAGAACTACCGCAAACCTCAGAAGCTTCTGAGACGAGGGGTGGACTGGGAACTGATAGTAGGCAATCTTCAGGTCGAGAGTGCACATCACGGCATTCTGATCTATGAGAAGGATCGCCGAGCGGATAGACTCCATACGGAACCTCTTGTACCTCACCCAGGCATTCAGAGGCTTCAGATTTATTATAGTGCGAGATTCTCCGGATGGTTTTGCGATGGAGAAAAGGGAGGAATAATGACCCTGGCTTACTTCCCGAGGTGGTACTGGCAACTATGACCTCTGAGGACAGCATGTCCTTTAGGTCTTTCATCATTGGGGAGTCTCGCATTATAACCGTAGGTGCAATAAATCTGTCTGGCGGAGGAGAGTAAAATTCGATACGGTAGCCCTCTGACACAGTCCGAAGAACCCAATTGTTTTGAGTGATTCGGGCCCATTTGTGCGCGAAGTGACGGAGCCTCCCCCCTATAAGTGTGGCGTCATTGCGGTTTAGATTTTGAGGAGGGACTGAAAAATAAACTTCTGTTTCTATTGCCCTGGTTACGGGAGCCTCTATAAGATCCTCTATGGGATCTACCTCCTCTAGAGTCAGTCTGTCTTCGGAAGGGGAATCCCCTCCGAAAGGACTGAGGTTTCCTAGTTTTGTCCTCCGGAAACCCCTTCTTTTTATCCGAAGCTGACTCTAGTATAGTATCAAGAGGGGGCCCGAATACTCGTGCTCCGGAGAAGGGGATTGAGCATAGCTTAGATTTGGAAGCACTATCCCCAGACCAGGATCTTAACCAGACCGCCCTCCTAGCCGCGTTCGATAGAGAACCACTCCTAGCCGAGAATCTGACTGATTCAGCCATCATATCGGACAGAAAGGCCGTGGCGGACCTCATAATAGGGATGGATTTTAAGATTTCAGATCTCCGGGTCTTATTGGACAAGTGTTCTTCCAATTGACCCATCCAAAGATACATAGAGCGAGCTACCGAAGTAGCCGCTATATTGGTTTTAATCAGAGCCGCGGAAGACTCCCAGGCTCTTTTAAGAAGGATGTCAGTCTTTCTATCCATGGGATCGCACAGGCTTGAGGAGTCCTCAAAGGGTATGGCAGTTTTTTTAGCCACCTTTGCCACCGGAACGTCAACTTTAGGGATTTCTTCCCACAGTTTTACTCCTTGGATAACACGAGCCGGCGTTCCGCTTCCTTCCACTCCTCCATTATCATGGCTTTAATGTGCTCGCTAACGGGGAATACAGTCTGCTGACGTGACATAAGTCCCCCGAACATCAGGTCCTGCCTGGATTGTGGTTTAGGTGTCTCCTCTATCTGCATGGTGCACCGTACCGCCTGCACCAGATCATTTGTCTCTTCCGCCTGGAAGAGATATTTTCTTTGGTGGTCCTGGCTTCCTGACGGAAGCTCGCCCTCTTCCTCTGAGACGAAGTCCTCTGAATTAGACTTGTCCTCAGAAGTAAACTCTGGTTCTCGTTCCTGTCTGGCCCTCTTGCGGCTGGGAATAGGACTGGGCTTCTGCACCATATTGGATAACGAAGCCTGCACCTCCTCACATATAAGGGATCTCATCTCGGACAGTAATGTCGGCTGTTCGTCCCTCACGACCTTAGACGTACAATCTGCACACAAAGTCTTTCCGTGGGAATCCGGGAGCTTCGCATTATAGATAGGGCATCTAGCAGATTTTCCCGAGGCCTTGCCGGATCTCCTAGCCTGACCAGAGGAACCAGAGGGGCCAGCAGGGGTTCCCTTATCCTTAAATGACATAAGATAGGGATAAGCGCTGGGGTAAGCCTGCTCCTACTTGCGGATAGGGGTCTGCGCTATGCGCACTTACCACCTCCTCGACCGGCATACTTGCATCCATGATGAATGAAGCAGGTCCCAGCAGCTTGTAGCTTCGGAACAGGAGCGCTGAGAGAAGCAGGTCCCCGCAGCTTGTAGCGTTGGAACAGGAGCGCTTCAGCCGATATGCGTTCCACAGTGGAACGCACGCTTTCCCCCTTCACTGCAGCGTTACCGGAAGTGACGGTAACGGATGCCGAAAACCGGAAGTGACGCCGTCCTGGTCACTTCCGCCTAGGGACGCCGTTCTGGATACCACGCTGCTCCCTGGAAGCCGCACACAGCGTGGATGGCGTCCGCAGCCGAGAGCCTCCCACCGGGAGGAGCGGCTGCCACCAGGAGTCTCGTCCACTCCTGGTCTTTGGAGCAGAGGGACCCCCCACCGGAGGGTGTCTGCCCTGAGCCTCTTGACAGGGGGAAGGATATTGGCAAGCCGCACGATCCCCCTGAGCTCTGGTAAGCTTGCAGCTTTTCACTCGTGCGTCCTTTCCTTGCAGGGACAGGAAAAACACTGAGGATTAGGGGTGGGACATGACCTTTTAAACTTGTGTGTTTCCTGTCCCCGCAAGGGGAGGAGGACGTCCTCCAGGGTGCTGTCAGGATGACGTCCTGGAAATATTGGATAATGGATCCGTACATTCCTAAACCAAGAATCTGCAAAAACCCTAGTCCATGCCCTCATCATCTCCCGCCTCGACTACTGTAACCTCGTGCTCTGTAGCCTCCCCTCTAACACTCTCGCACCCCTCCAATCTATTCTAAACTCAGCTGCCCGACTAATCCACCTCTCCCCCCGCTATTCCCCGGCCTCTCCCCTCTATCAATCCCTTCACTGGCTCCCCATTACCCAGAGACTCCAGTACAAAGGCCTAACCATGACATACAAAGCCATGCACAACCTGTCTCCTTCACACATCTGTGACCTCGTCTCCCATACTTTCTTGCACACAACCTCCGATCCTCATAAGATCTCCTTCTCTACTCCCCTCTTATCTCCTCTTCCCACAATCGCATACAAGATTTCTCTCGCGCATCCCCCCTACTCTGGAACTCTCTACCCCAACATATCAGACTCTCACCTACAATTGAAACATTCAAAAAGAACCTGAAGGCCCACCTCTTCCGACAAGCCTACAACCTGCAGTAACCACCGATCGACCAAACCACTGCACGACCAGCTCTATCCTCACCTATTGTATCCTCACCCATCCCTTGTAGATTGTGAGCCCTTGCGGGCGGGGTCCTCTCTCCTCTTGTACAAAGTTGTGACATGTATTGTTCCAGATTATTTTACTTCTTTTTATTATGTGTACCCCTCCTCAAATGTAAAGCGCCATGGAATAAATGGTGCTATAATAATAAATAATAATAATCTATGAAGCCCACCCACGAACTGGGTTTCACAGGAGCACAAAGATGGCGGTGATGGGCCTTCAACAAGCAACAGCTTTAGGCAGGCGACGGCACCTATCTGAATGGAGTGGGCTCAGTTCTTGAGTCCACTCCCTACCTATTATTATTATGTCCTGGGAGTGAAGTTGTTAAAAACGTATTCCTTTTATCAGATTGGCCCACATCTACTAAGACTGGAATTTCTTAATGGACTCCACGCCTCTTAAGTAAACTGATTATCACTCATTTTCTTTAAATAAATGTTGAAAAAAAAAAAAGTGGTGTGACCACCAAAGACTAAGTGATCCTCTTTTGGTGTTCTCGTACATAAATAATCCCGTTAGCAATGTCCTTACTGTTTTAAAAAAGATATTTTAAGTCTGTCCTCGGCTACGAATGGCCGTCTATTTATAGGGATGAAGTAACTGGATATATTTGTTTAGCCAACCATAAGCTTGGGGAATGTAGCACCTAGTTCCAAGAGAGCACCCGATATATTTATCAAACTGTTCTCACATAAGCCAATATACGCCGCCATTATTTGTATAACCACCATCAATCTACCACTAAAGAAATAGCAATGATTCATCTATTGTTTTCCAATTCCCAACCCAATAGTCTCCATTCCAGAAGATAAAAGCTTGCAGGCCCTGTGTGGTTTTTGGCTTCTCCTTGGCTATTAATAGGTTTGTATCATCTAGATTTTACGAATTAATATCTTGTTTTTTTCCAATATTTTTTTTATTCTGTTTTCTACAGATAAGATATGCTTTACAGAAACTGCAATAGTTAAGATATAAACCCCTTTAATAGGCTTAGGAGGCCAGAAGACCATCAACTTTGAGTAGATCGCCTCTGTTCTTCTGGTATGGAATAAACGCATACTACTGGAAAGCAAAATGTATGGAGAATCACATGTAAATAAACCCAGCCATATTGTAAAGAAAAGAACACTAACAATACTAATATTAATAGAGCCGTCACTTACCAAACCACAACAGAAAAGGAAAAATACAACCAGCCATGGGATATCTGTGCATTTTCTGTGCAGTAAAAGCCTCCACTGCCTCTGTCTGGTGTCTTCAGAAACCTGGAATAAAAGAATTTACACTGTGACCTGACAAGGGATAAAACATGCCTCCAGCCAAAGCAAAGACGTGTCTGTCCTAAATCCGGACATGTAGTAACCCTGAGCAGCTTCTTTCCTGAAGGCTTCAGACGTCAAGGTGTATTCCGAGCTCTGCGATTACATACGAGCCATACGTTTAGTATATATACATAGAGAAGCTCCTGGTGTAAGCGTCAGATGTAATATAAGGATATATTATATGTAGGTCTACAGGATATGATATATGTGGTAGATATGGCTTGTATGCACTTATTGTATATAGATTTTACCTACACAGAATCACTAAAAAACAAACAGCAAAGCCGATGTCATTCTTCTGCTGCACATTGTGTCCATGGGAAATAAACAAAGTAGGCAGAGAGAAGAAAACTATGTGAAGCTCGCAGCTCGTCTGTGCTGATTCTACCATCACTACCGGATTAGGAAAACCACACAAGCGTAGTGCACGGCCCCGCCAGGCTAAATAAATAAATACAGCCATTTATACGGTACTAAGATGAGAAATGTCACCGTAAAGAAAAAAAAATTCCTTTAAAAACTATAATTATGTATTTTCTTCTTTCTCCTCTAAGATGTCCATAGCCAGACAGAAGAGATATTCTGCATCTACAAGACGCCTGTGAGCTATTCTTGGATTTAAGTTCTTAGAAAAGAAAAACAAAATCTTAAAGTGCATTATAAACTCTAGTCTAAGCAAACCGCACCCTGGACGATCCTCAAAACTCCAGCACCAAGATGGTGAACTGCGGTCAGGACACGGGGCACTGGTCCCACTAGTGTCTATGTACGAGTAATTTAGCAGTTTAGAGAAGAGATGTGAAATTCAACCACCCTTACGCTGCATTCACACAGATACAGTACACAGGGGCCATATTCAGTTGTGCTCAAAAGTTTACATACCCCGGCAGAATTTTTGGTTTCTTGGTCTTTTTCAAAGAATATGAATGATAACACCAAAACTTTTTCTCCACTCATGGTTAGTGGTTGGGTGAAGCCATTTATTGTCAAACTCCTGTTTTTCTCTTTTTAAATCATAATGACAGCCCAAAGCATCCAAATGACCCTGATCAAAAGTTTACATACCCCATTTCTTAATACCGTGTATTGCCTCCTCTAACATCAATGACCGCTTGAAGTCTTTTGTGGTAGTTGTGGATGAGGTTCTTTATTTTGTCATATGGTAAAGCTGCCCACTCTTCTTGGCAAAAAGCCTTCAGTTCCTGTAAATTCCTGGGCTGTCTAGCATGAACTGTGTGCTTGAGATCTCCCCAGAGTGGCTCAATGATATTGAGGTCAGGAGACGTCCGATATATTCTACATATTCTAAATTTTGAGCATAATTGTATTTAGTTACTGGATCACATCATGTGAAAACAAGAAGGCAAAAATGCAACAGAAACCTTCATTCTATGGAGACCTCAGATTAATGCTACATTCTTACGTTCTGTTTTTAACCCCTTAGTGACCAAGCCAATTTTTAGAATTCTGACCACTGTCACTTTATGAGGTTATAGCTCTGGAACGCCTCAACGGATTCCACTGATTCTAAGATTGTTTTTTTTTGCGACCTATTGTACTTCATGCTAGTGGTAAAATTTATTAGATATGACTTGCATTTATGAAAAAAATGGAAATTTGGCAAAAATGTAGAAAATTTCACAATTTTCAACCTTTTAATTTTTGCGTCCTTAAATCAGAGAGTTGTGTCACACAAAATTGTTAATAAATAACATTTCCCAAATGTCAACTTTACATGAACACAATTTTGGAAACAATTTTTTTTTGTTTTCGTTTCGTTAGGACGTTATAAGGGTTAAAAGTTGACCAGCAATTTCTAATTTTTCCAACAAAATTAACTAATTTTTTTTTAAGGTCCACCTCACATTTGAAGTGACTTTGGGGGGTCAATATGACGGAAAATACCCAAAAGTGACACCATTCTAAAAACTGCATCCCTTAAGGTGCACAAAACCACATTCAAGAAGTTTGCTTCACAAGAACTAAAGCAATGTGGAAGAAAAAAAGGAACATTTTGCACAAAATTTAATTTGGAACCAAACTTTTTTATTTTCACAAGGGTATCAGGAGAAAATAAACCACTAAATGTGTTGTGCAATTTCTCCTGAGTACGCCAATATCCCATATGTGGGGGAAGTCCACTGTTTGGGCGCATGGCAGGGCTCAGAAGGGAGTACCGGATGACTTTTTGAACACAAAATAGGCTGGAATTGATGGTGGGCACCATGTCGCTTTTGGAGACCCCCTGATGTACCTAAACAGTGGAACCCCAATTCTAACTCCAACCCTAACACAGCCCCCCTAACCCTAACAGGAAAGAATGGAAAAAAAAATAATCTAATTAGTGGGGTGATAAAGGGGGGTTTCATTTTTACTATTTTTTTTTTATTTTGATCACTGTGAAAGGGTCTATCACAGTGATCAAAATGAACCAAAAAGAAAAATCTATTGTTGCTGGCCGACAGATCTCAGCAGGCGCACTGCGCATTTGCCTGCCATTTTTTCCAGGAAGATGACGTGGAGGGCCGGGGGACGGAGCTGGAGGTGGCAGAGGTACCGGAAGGGCTAGAGGGATCCCATTTTTCTCTCCTCCAGTATGCTAGATCATATCAGAGGAGAGAGAAATGAATGGAAAATTGGATTTTTTTTTAAATTTTTACCGTTATTTGGTGAATAACGGCGTTCACTTGACTAGGGACAGTAAAAACCGACCCAAATCATGTTCTCCGGTGTCTCATCTATGCCCGGTAGCCGAGACCCTGGAGATTTTCCAAGGATGGGGGGCGCTATCCACTTATTTCTCAGCACCGTTAAAAAGCGGCGCTGAGGAATAAGTACCCTTAACTGCCACCGTTAAAAGACGTATCGATGGTCATTAAGAGAACCTGTCAAATCCCCCAAGCAGCCACTACTACACTTTAGAGGCTTATTCCTGCATGTCCTTCCTGCCCCAGCCTGTATGTATGCCAAAATAACATACTAAAGGGGTGGTCCATTACTATGACGACCCTTTCTCAATTGGAATGTTTTCCCCCATCAAAATAAAAACTTATACTCCCCTCCCGGGACGGTGACGCTTGTGCGGATTGGTCACAGAGCTCGTGTGACGCAACAACCTCACATGAGCCCTGGGAACACCGCTGGAAAGGTGCAGAGCAAAGTACTGCAGTGCGCAGGCGTAAGGTCAGAGAGGCTCAGCGCCTGCGCACTGCAGTACTTTGCTCTGCCCTCAACAGGACAGACAAAGTACGCCTGCGCCGAAGCGTGAAGACAAGAAGAGGACGTCATGGTAAGAAGATGGGAGGCCCCAGACCGCGATGCCCATCGGACCGGGACCGCCCGCCCAGGTGAGTATAATATAACCTGTTTTTCTCATCTTTCAGGATACATCGGGGGCTTATCTACAGCATTACAGAATGCATTACAGAATGCTGTAGATAAGCCCCTGATGGTGGTGGCCGCAGTTTATAAGCCCAAAATTAGGTGACAGATTCCCTCTAATCATATATTTATTGATACGACTAAATGATGACTTTTTTTCTGAATTGAGTATCTCTACTTCAACCAGGATCTCCAGTTTGATCGATGATAATGGACTTGTGCTGGCTCTTGATGTTGATCATTGGCTGACTATGTACTTTAAAAAGAATGTCAATAAATATTTTTATTCCAATTCTCTGGAATATGTGTCTTTTCTGTGGAGGAACTGGACTAGTGCTAGGAAACAAGCTTACGGCGAGGGCGCCAATAATGCGCTTAGATGTGCCGATGTCAGCTCATCAGGGCACCATTAACGAGCGCAGAGTGATGCACCCAGAAAAAGCCGCAAGTGTAAGTATTGAACGCAACACTAATTGCATAAAAAAAATGCCCAGTGAGAACCATAAGGCCGGGCGCAGATATAAAGGAGGATTTTATACCAAAACAATACAAATTCTCCAAACTAAGCGACGTCCGATCAGAAGGAGGCAAAAAAGGGAAAGAAAAAAACTCTAGAAGGAGCGTTTCTTGAAGCAGCTGTCATTATTGGAGATGTGCACCAGGAGAATCATTTTGCTGAGTTTTCGGAGCAGAAACGTCAAATTTGAGGAGGATTTGCATTGTTTCCGCTCCTGAAAAATCCCTCAGTGTGAACATGGACTCAGAATAAAGAGTCACAGGGCGGCCCGTGTGGTGGTGTCCGGGGGGCCCGTGTGGTGGTGTCCGGGGGGCCCGTGTGGTGGTGTCCGGGGGGCCCGTGTGGTGGTGTCCGGGGGGCCCGTGTGGTGGTGTCCGGGGGGCCCGTGTGGTGGTGTCCGGGGGGCCCGTGTGGTGGTGTCCGGGGCTACTATGGTCAGAGCGGCCAGTGTCGGTGGTGCCCTCTGCCCCGGTGCCCGCTCTGCCCGCCGCCCCCTGCCCGGTCACGTGATACCTGATACTCCCCGCAGCAGCGAGACATGGTGCCAGACCCCGGGGGGGGCTCCTCTGCCGGACTCACCGGACCACCGGCGGTGAGAACATGGGCGCCTCCTGTATAACGACAGCACAACACTGTTATAACGCACAACCAGACTATTATATCGCGCTGCGCCGTAACTCCGAGCATACTCACAGCAAGTTTTACTACAGAACTGTGGGCGTCACCGGGTACTGAGGGGCCGCATGAGAAGCAGGGAGGAAGTCCTCGTCCTGGCAGGTGTTGGCACACGGGCTGCGTCCCGCCCTCTGCCCAGCAGCGGCCAGGTGAGCCGATCACAGCTCTGCACTGCAGCCGCCGCGGACGAGCACTGCCCGCCGTGTGGTGCCAGTGACATCTGCTGGTGAGCAGTGGTACTGCAATGTTGTGTACTACACCGCTCTCAGGTATGCTCTCTGGTATGTGAGACTGCAGCGCCATCTGGCGGTGAGCAGTGGTACCGCAATGTTGTGTACTATATTGCTCAGGTATGTGACAGCAGCGCCATCTGCCGGTGAGCAGTGGTACCGCAATGTTGTGTACTATATTGCTCTCAGGTATGTGACAGCAGCGCCATCTGCCGGTGAGTAGTGGCAGACTGTTGATAGGCTGCTATAAGATTTATTACATGGTGCCATCTGCCGGTAAACAGTGGTACTTCTTTATTATGATAGTTCAGTCACCTTTGTACCCTCCTTGCTGGCCGCGTTTACTTTTCCATCAGTCACCAAAATGCTAACAAAGATCTGTATGTGAGGCTGGATTTCTGGAAATGTCTTCAGGCCAGATTTAGACATAGGATAAATACTGTTTATTTTTTACACACTGCGGTTTTTTTTCTGCTCTGCGTTTAAGTTTCTGCACCCCGAGAGTATTTGTGAAGTTTCTGGAGAAGAAGCTGAGCACAACCTCCCAAGTTTTTGAGGAGGGCCTGGAGCGTTTCCGCTCAGTATGTGCACACAATGTCTTTTGCAGCGGGATTCCGCTACGGAAGCCCAAAAAACGTTCCAAAGAATGAACATAAGTATGTGTATGTAGAAGCATGGCGCGGGGCACGTGTTCAGGCTAACCGCTTCAGGTCCCTAAAAACGTCAAGCAATGAAAACAAGTGGGAAAGCTCAAAAGACGCCCATAAGACGAGCGGACGTTATTTCGAGCATTTGCTCATCATTTTTACTGAAAAATCCACCAGCGGCTTCTTCATTGTTCAGAGGAGTGAAAACAACGGAAACTGACAGTAAAAAAGACGTTACCAAAACCAGGGGAAAAGCCTCAAAAAACCTCCAGCGGCCAAACCCCCCGGAAACCCTCACAATATGGCCAAGATATCATGTTCTGTATTAGGGCACGCGCACACAATGTCTTCTACAGGCGGACGATCCAATAAGAAGATTCAGGACACAAGGTTTTTTTGTGCATTTTTTGGGGGTCATTTCCTGAGCGCCTGCTTAGTCGTTTTGATTGAGTGTGGGTTTTTTGCTGCATTTTTTTACTTGTTTTTTTTTTTTTTTTTTTTGGGGGGGGGCGGTCGTTTTTTATTTTCTCTTTTTAAAATTAAAGCAAAACCGATGGAAAAATGCTCAGAAAGACACCTGGGCATCTTCCAGCCATCTTTTGAGGTTTCCCATGGACCTGCACTATAAAGTATAGCGCGTCTTAAAAACTCAATATAGCAGAAGGTTGATCTAGTCACTTCTTTTAAAGGGAATCTTTCAGTAGGATAGGCCATCTATATGAGCATGTAGGTCATAAGAAGCTGAATAACACGATACCCTGATACCTGTGATCTGATGTCTCATTCCAGAGAAATCCATGTTTTTCTGATATGTAAATGAGCTGTTAAGATCTATGGGCCGGACATAGATCTCCCTGAGAATCCGCCTTCAGAGCTTATTTTAAATGAAAGGGGGCGCTACCAGTGTGTGACATGTAGATCTGGAGAGCAGACTGTCAGTCATTACATGTCTCACACCCTTTAATTTACAATAGGCTCTGGAGGCAGATTCTCAGGTAGATCTATGCCCGACCCATAGATCTTAACAGCTCATTTACATATTAAGAAAAATGTGGATTTCTTTCAAATAAAATATTCATTCTGTTGAGTGTATTCTGAGCACTTTTTCAGGCGAGTTTTGGGCTTTACTGAAAATGCCATCATACCACATAATGCCACGTATTTTTACCGCAGACTCTGCATGGAAAAGCTGTGGATTAGAGACTTTGTATGGATCCGCTCACCAATCTGTGTCAGAAATGTAGCAAATAATTCAGCAAAAAGAGAAAACAAGTAAATACAGAAAAAAATTGTATATTTAGGATAAAATCAGATCAAATCTTTCCAAGAAACGTGTTTCTGTACATTGGAATCCGTCATCATCATAACCCAGGTGATCCGACAATCTGACAGGTTTGTAAATAAGTATGAAAATGGCCGGACCCTACTCTACTGTAACCTATTAAATATTTGTTAAAATCTGCAACACAATTTAGGTATATTTTGACCAATAATATCACATACAAGGAACAAATACCACCGCGCCATGACCAGACCACAAATTACAAACACAGTGATCGAATAATATCACATACAAGGAACAAATACCACCGCACCATGTCAAGACCACATATTACCACCACTTGGTGACTAAATAGCACATTCAAGGGACAAATACCACAACACCATTTCCAGACCACATATTACCACCACATGGTGACTGAATACTACAATACTGATCAGTAATAATAAAAAAAACCACAATACTATCACCATAAGTGCCAGTATTCACAGGAGATCTATACTTAGTATGCAGTGTCTGTGTAGAGGTAATACAGAGATCACTGGTGACATTATACACAGGAGCTCTGTATATAGTGTATAGGTAATACAGTGATCACTGGTGACATTGTACACAGGACCTCTGTATATAGTATACAGTGTATAGTGTCAGTGTATAGGTAACACTGACTCACCAATGACGTCTCTAGGTGAAGTCCTTCATCTTTCATCCAGCACAGACCGCCATCATTTCTTCCAGCCAGGACTCGTTTCTGCAGGAAATAACACAGTTATCTCGAGCTCCGCTTGCAGAACACATTACTTAATTTTTTTAACTTCTACATTACACATGGAGAAAAAAAGGCGATATAGAGTCACTCTGCACAGTAACAGGACCACCCCCCCCCCCATTTAAAACAGTATACTCAAAAAAATAAATAAATACATCACTGCAGTAATAATATCCCTTAATTAGCCCCTATGGTAATAATATTCCCCACCCTGGCCCCGTGTGTCTCATTCCTGGCTCCAGCCATATGTTCTCCCATCCTGCACTCATGAGTATCCATTCTACCCCATGTGATCTCCCCATCCTGCCCCATCTGTCTCCATCGTATTCTCCTGCCCCATGATCCAATCCTGCCCCATGTCTTTCATTCTGCCCCTTGTCTACATTCTGCCTATGCCTCCAGTCCTGCCCCCAGTGTGTCCAGCAATCTGCCCCAGTGTGTCCAGCATATTACCCCCAGTGTGTCCAGCAATCTGCCCCAGTATGTCCAGCATATTGCCCCAGTAACCAGCAATCTGCCCCAGTGTGTCCAGCATTGCCCCCAGACAGTGTCTCCAGCAATCTGCCCCAGTGTCTGACTCCAGCATATTGCCCCCAGACAGTGTGTTCAACAATCTGCCCCAGTATGTCCAGCATATTGCCCCAGTGTGTCCAGCATATTACCACCAGTGTGTCCTTCAATCTGCCCTAGTATGTCCAATTGTCCAGCATTGCCCCCAGTGTGTCCAGCAATCTGCCCCATTGTCTCCAGCATATTACCCCCAGTGTGTCCAGCAATCTGCCCCAGTATGTCCAGCAATCTGCCCCAGTCTCTAGCATTGCCCCAGTGTCTCCAGCAATCTGCCCCAGTGTGTCCTCCAGCATTGCCCCAGTGTCTCCAGCAATCTGCCCCAGTGTGTCCAGCAATCTGCCCCAGTGTGTCCTCGAGCATTGCCCCAGTGTGTCCAGCAATCTGCCCCAGTGTCTCCAGCATTGCCCCAGTGTCTCCAGCATTGCCCCAGTGTCTCCAGCATTGCCCCAGTATCTCCAGCAATCTGCCCCAGTGTCTCCAGCATTGCCCCAGTGTCTACAGCAATCTGCCCCAGTGTCTACAGCAATCTGCCCCAGTGTCTACAGCAATCTGCCCCAGTGTCTACAGCATTGCCACAGTGTCTCCAGCAATCTGCCCCAGTGTCTCCAGCAATCTGCCCCAGTGTCTACAGCATTGCCCCCAGTGTGTCCAGCAATCTGCCCTAGTGTTTACAGCAATCTGCCCCAGTGTCTACAGCAATCTGCTCCAGTGTCTACAGCAATGTGCCCCAGTGTCTACAGCAATCTGCCCCAGTGTCTACAGCAATCTGCCCTAGTGTCTCCAGCAATCTGCCCCAGTGTCTACAGCATTGCCCCAGTGTCTCCAGCAATCTGCCACAGTGTCTCCAGCAATCTGCCCCAGTGTCTCCAGCAATCTGCCCCAGTGTCTCCAGCATTGCCCCCAGTGTCTCCAGCATTGCCCCCAGTGTTTACAGCAATCTGCCCCAGTGTCTACAGCAATCTGCCCCAGTGTCTACAGCAATCTGCCCCAGTGTCTACAGCAATCTGCCCCAGTGTCTACAGCAATCTGCTCCAGTGTCTACAGCAATCTGACCCAGTGTCTACAGCATTGCCCCAGTGTCTCCAGCAATCTGCCCCAGTGTCTCCAGCAATCTGCCCCAGTGTCTCCAGCAATCTGCCCCAGTGTCTCCAGCATTGCCCCCAGTGTGTCCAGCAATCTGCCCCAGTGTCTCCAGCAATCTGCCCCAGTGTCTCCAGCAATCTGCCCCAGTGTCTCCAGCATTGCCCCAGTGTCTCCAGCATTGCCCCAGTGTCTCCAGCATTGCCCCCAGTGTGTCCAGCAATCTGCCCCAGGGTCTCCAGCATTGCCCCAGTGTCTCCAGCATTGCCCCAGTGTCTCCAGCAATCTGCCCTAGTGTCTCCAGCAATCTGCCCCATTGTCTCCAGCATTGCCCCAGTGTCTACAGCATTGCCCCCAATGTGTCCACAGTCCACCGTTAGCTTATAAAAAAAAAACCGAAAAAAACCCCAAAAAACAGTCTCCTCACCTTACCAGCGCTCCACGCGGCGAGCTCCCTCCAGCAGCGCACACTCGCCGGCGACTGACAATGACGTCAGACGCCGGCGACGTGTGAGCTGCGGCCGACTTCAGCTGCCAGCCTCCAATTGGCTGGCTGGCGGCTGTTGTTAACTATCGAGGTGCGGGCGCGTGCGCGCACGCACGTCAATAGGAAAACGCCGCAGCGCCGGAAGGGGCCCGGTGAGCAGATGAGAAGGGGCCCGATGCGGACCCCCTCTCTCTGCCCACCGGGTCCGGGGGGCGGGGCACATAAATGCCGGCGGGCCGGGCATTCAGTCACACTCCGGCGGATTATCAGAGGGTCAATCTGCGGTGGCCCAGGGCCCCCCCAAGCCACTGGGCCCTGGGCTACCGCCCATATTGACCCTCTGATAATCCGCCCCTGCAAAAGCCTGTCTTAATCAACAGGCCATTAACTGATGATACACTTCCTTAAGGCTATGTGCACACGTCAGGATTATTTGCAGAAATTTCCTGAACAAAACCAGACTTTTTCTGCAGGAAATCCGCATGCATTTTTTGCGCATTTTTGTGCGGATTTTTCACATTTTTTCTGGAGCTTTTCAATGCATTAAATAGCGGGAAATCCGCAAAAAATCCACAAAATTAATGAACATGCTGGTCGCCAATGGGTTGGCATGACAGCCGGGGGTCAGCTGACGACCCCTGTACCCAGTGGCCATCGGGCATTTCTGGCAAATGCCAGAAGGGCCGGTGTCAGTCATGGGCCGCCCGCCAGCGCCGACTCCCCCCCCCCGCCAGCGCCGCCGCATTCAACTATACCGGCGTCTATGACGCTGGTACAGTTGCATGCAATGATGGAGGAGGGAGCGTCTGCTGTCGCTCCCTCTCCCATCATTTCCCGCTCAGCCTCTGACACTGCGGGTGCGCGATGACGTCATATCATCGCGCACCTGCTGTGTGTCGGGCGGGCAGACTGCAGCTGCTGAGACCGGAGACGGGAGCAGCGCGGGCACGAGGAGAGGCGAGGAGAGTGTTTTTTTGTGTTTTTTTTTAAAATATATCAATGAGTGATAACTGGATTGTGGGGCTATTGGGGGGGCTGTATTACATTCTATTGGGGGGGATTTATTACATTCTATGGGGGCTGGCTACATTACATTCTATGGGGGCTGGCTGCATTACATGCTATGAAGGCTGTGCTGCATTACATTCTATGAGGGCTGGCTACATTACATTCTATGGGGGATGGCTGCATTACATTCTATGGGGGCTGGCTGCATTACATTCTATGGGGCTGGCTGCATTACATTCTATGAGGGCTGGCTGCATTACATTCTATGGGGGCTGGCTGCATTACATTCTATGGGGGCTGGCTGCATTGCATTCTATGGGGGGGCTGTATTACATTCTATGGGGGAGGGCTGTATTACATTCTATGGGGGCTACATTATATTCTATGGGGGCTGTATTATATTCTATGGGGAGGTGGGCTGTATTACATTCTATGGGGGGCTGTATTACATTCTATGGGGTGCTGTATTATATTCTATGGAGGGGCTACATTATATTCTATGGGGGGCTGCATTATGCTCTATGAGGGGGCTACCATATATATGCAGGGGGCTGCATTATACTATATGAGGGGGCTGCATTATATTCTCTTGGGGTTACATTATACTCAGGAGGCTACAATATATTCTGTGGGGTGGTTGCATTATACTCTGGGGTGGCATCATTATACTATATGTGGGCTGCATTATACTGTATCGAGGACTATGGGGAATACATTATACTATATGAAGAACTATGGGGTGCATTATACTATGGGAAGTTAATTGTACTACATGTGTTGTGAATTTGCTTTTTGCTCCCTCTAGTGGTTACTAGTTTTTTGACTCTGGTTTTTCTGTCATTCCTTTTATCCGCACCTGGGTCGTTAGTTAGGGGTGTTGCTATATAAGCTCCCTAGACCTTCAGTTCAATGCCTGGCAACGTAGTTATCAGAGCTAGTCTGCTGTGCTCTTGTCTACTGATCCTGGTTCCAGTTATTTCAGCTAAGTCTGCCTTTTGCTTTTTGCTATTTGTTTTGGTTTTGTATTTTTGTCCAGCTTGTTCCAAATCTATATCCTGACCTTTGCTGGAAGCTCTAGGGGGCTGGTGTTCTCCCCCCGGACCGTTAGACGGTTCGGGGGTTCTTGAATTTCCAGTGTGGATTTTGATAGGGTTTTTGTTGACCATATAAGTTACCTTTCTTTATTCTGCTATCAGTAAGCGGGCCTCTCTGTGCTAAACCTGGTTCATTTCTGTGTTTGTCATTTCCTCTTACCTCACCGTTATTATTTGTGGGGGGCTTCTATCCAGCTTTGGGGTCCCCTTCTCTGGAGGCAAGAGAGGTCTTTTGTTTTCCTCTACTAGGGGTAGCTAGATTCTCCGGCTGGAGCGTGTCATCTAGAATCAACGTAGGAATGATCCCCGGCTACTTCTAGTGTTGGCGTTAGGAGTAGATATATGGTCAACCCAGTTACCACTGCCCTATGAGCTGGATTTTTGTATTCTGCAGACTTCCACGTACCTCTGAGACCCTCGCCATTGGGGTCATAACAGTTTGCCAGGCCAGTATTAAATGTTTAATGCGTTGCAGAAGAGGGATTATAAGAAAGAAGATTCTGAGTTTTTTTTTTTTTTTCTTTCTTCTTCCCCTTTACCTCAGAGTGGCTATGCTTGCTGCAGACATGAATGTCCAGACCTTGATTACAAGTGTGGACCAGCTGGCTACTCGTGTGCAGGGCATACAAGACTATGTTATCAGAAATCCTAGGTCAGAACCTAAAATACCGATTCCTGAACTGTTTTCCGGAGACAGGTTTAAGTTTAGGAATTTTGTGAATAATTGTAAATTGTTTTTGTCCCTGAGACCCTGTTCATCTGGAGACTCTGCTCAGCAAGTAAAAATAGTTATTTCGTTCTTACGGGGCGACCCTCAGGATTGGGCTTTTTCGCTGGCGCCAGGAGATCCGGCATTGGCTGATATTGATGCGTTTTTTCTGGCGCTCGGTTTACTTTATGAGGAACCCAATCTTGAGATTCAGGCAGAAAAGGCCTTGCTGGCTATGTCTCAGGGGCAGGACGAGGCTGAAGTGTATTGCCAAAAATTTCGGAAATGGTCCGTGCTGACACATTGGAACGAGTGTGCACTGGCCGCTAATTTTAGAAATGGCCTATCTGAAGCCATTAAGAATGTTATGGTGGGTTTTCCCATTCCCACAGGTCTCAATGATACTATGGCACTGGCTATTCAAATTGACCGGCGGTTGCGGGAGCGCAAAACCGCAAATTCCCTCATGGTGTTGTCTGAACAGACACCTAATTCGGTGCAATGTGATAGAAAAACCGCAAATTCCCTCATGGTGTTGTCTGAACAGACACCTGATTTAATGCAATGTGATAGAATCCTGACTAGAAATGAGCGGAAAATTCATAGACGCCGGAATGGCTTGTGCTACTACTGTGGTGATTCTACACATGTTATCTCAGCATGCTCTAAACGTATAGCTAAGGTTGTTAGTCCTGTCACCGTTGGTAATTTGCAACCTAAATTTATTCTGTCTGTAACTTTGATTTGCTCACTGTCGTCTTATCCTGTCATGGCGTTTGTAGATTCAGGTGCTGCCCTGAGTCTTATGGATCTGTCATTTGCTAAGCACTGTGGTTTTATTCTTGAACCATTAGAAAATCCTATCCCTCTTAGGGGTATTGATGCTACGCCATTGGCAGCAAATAAACCGCAGTATTGGACACAGGTTATCATGTGCATGACTCCTGAACACCGCGAGGTGATACGTTTCCTGGTTTTACATAAAATGCATGATTTGGTTGTTTTAGGGCTGCCATGGTTACAGACCCATAATCCAGTCCTGGACTGGAAGGCTATGTCAGTCTCAAGTTGGGGCTGTCGTGGTATTCATGGGGATTCCCTGCCTGTGTCTATTGCTTCTTCTACGCCTTCGGAAGTTCCGGAGTATTTGTCTGATTATCAGGATGTCTTCAGTGAGTCTGAGTCCAGTGCACTGCCTCCTCATAGGGACTGTGACTGTGCTATAGATTTGATCCCAGGCAGTAAGTTTCCTAAGGGAAGACTGTTTAATCTGTCGGTACCTGAACATACCGCTATGCGTTCATATATCAAGGAGTCTCTGGAGAAAGGACATATTCGTCCGTCTTCTTCCCCCCTTGGTGCGGGATTCTTTTTTGTGGCAAAAAAGGACGGATCTTTGAGACCTTGTATTGATTATCGGCTTTTAAATAAGATCACTGTCAAATTTCAGTATCCTTTACCGCTGTTGTCTGACTTGTTTGCCCGGATTAAAGGTGCCAAGTGGTTCACCAAGATAGACCTTCGTGGTGCGTACAACCTTGTGCGCATTAAGCAAGGTGATGAATGGAAAACCGCATTCAATACGCCCGAAGGTCATTTTGAGTACTTGGTGATGCCTTTTGGGCTCT
This sequence comes from Ranitomeya variabilis, assembly GCF_051348905.1. NCBI lineage: Eukaryota > Metazoa > Chordata > Amphibia > Anura > Dendrobatidae > Ranitomeya > Ranitomeya variabilis. Next base: position 47,400,453 of record NC_135239.1, on the reverse strand, counting down.
CCAATGCGCCTTCAGTTTTTCAGTCCTTTATGCATGACATTTTCCGGAAGTATCTGGATAGATTTTTGATTGTTTATCTGGATGATATTTTGGTTTTTTCTGATGATTGGGATTCGCATGTGGAGCAGGTCAGGTTGGTCTTTAAAATTTTGCGTGAAAATTCTTTGTTTGTCAAGGGCTCGAAGTGTCTCTTTGGTGTACAGAAGGTTCCCTTTTTGGGGTTCATTTTTTCCCCTTCTGCTGTGGAGATGGACCCAGTCAAGGTCCGAGCTATTCTTGATTGGACTCAGCCCTCGTCAGTTAAGAGTCTTCAGAAGTTCTTGGGTTTCGCTAACTTCTACCGTCGTTTTATCGCTAATTTTTCTAGCATTGTGAAACCGTTGACGGATATGACCAAGAAGGGCTCCGATGTAGCTAACTGGGCTCCTGCTGCCGTGGAGGCTTTCCAGGAGTTGAAGCGCCGGTTTACTTCGGCGCCTGTTTTGTGCCAGCCCGATGTCTCACTTCCCTTTCAGGTTGAGGTGGATGCTTCAGAGATTGGAGCAGGGGCCGTTTTGTCGCAGAGAGGCCCTGGTTGCTCTGTTATGAAACCTTGTGCCTTTTTCTCCAGGAAGTTTTCGCCTGCCGAGCGAAATTATGATGTGGGCAATCGGGAGTTGTTGGCCATGAAATGGGCATTTGAGGAGTGGCGTCATTGGCTCGAGGGTGCTAAGCATCGTGTGGTGGTCTTGACTGATCACAAAAATCTGATGTATCTCGAGTCTGCTAAACGCCTTAATCCGAGACAGGCCCGCTGGTCATTGTTTTTCTCCCGCTTTGATTTTGTTGTCTCGTATTTACCAGGTTCAAAGAATGTGAAGGCCGATGCTCTTTCTAGGAGCTTTGTGCCTGATGCTCCTGGAGTCGCTGATCCTGTTGGTATTCTTAAAGATGGAGTTATCTTGTCAGCTATTTCTCCGGATCTGCGACGTGTGTTGCAGAGATTTCAGGCTGATAGGCCTGAGTCTTGTCCACCTGACAGACTGTTTGTCCCGGATAAATGGACCAGCAGAGTCATTTCCGAGGTTCATTCCTCGGTGTTGGCAGGTCACCCGGGAATTTTTGGCACCAGAGATCTGGTGGCCAGGTCCTTTTGGTGGCCTTCCTTGTCAAGGGATGTGCGGTCATTTGTGCAGTCCTGTGGGACTTGTGCTCGAGCTAAGCCTTGCTGTTCTCGTGCCAGCGGTTTGCTCTTGCCCTTGCCTGTCCCGAAGAGACCTTGGACACATATCTCCATGGATTTCATTTCTGATCTTCCGCTATCTCAGGGCATGTCCGTTATCTGGGTGATATGTGATCGCTTCTCCAAGATGGTCCATTTGGTTCCTTTGCCTAAGCTGCCTTCCTCTTCCGATCTGGTTCCTGTGTTTTTCCAGAACGTGGTTCGTTTGCACGGCATCCCTGAGAATATTGTGTCAGACAGAGGATCCCAGTTCGTTTCTAGGTTCTGGCGATCCTTTTGTAGTAGGATGGGCATTGATTTGTCGTTTTCGTCTGCTTTCCATCCTCAGACTAATGGACAGACGGAGCGAACCAATCAGACTTTGGAGGCTTATTTGAGGTGTTTTGTCTCTGCTGATCAGGACGATTGGGTGACATTCTTGCCGTTGGCTGAGTTTGCCCTTAATAATCGGGCTAGTTCCGCCACCTTGGTTTCGCCTTTTTTCTGCAACTCTGGTTTCCATCCTCGCTTTTCTTCGGGTCATGTGGAGCCTTCTGACTGTCCTGGGGTGGATTCTGTGGTAGATAGGTTGCAGCGGATCTGGAATCATGTGGTGGACAACTTGAAGTTGTCACAGGAGAGGGCTCAGCGCTTTGCCAACCGCCGCCGCGGTGTGGGTCCCCGACTACGCGTTGGGGATTTGGTATGGCTTTCTTCCCGCTTTGTTCCTATGAAGGTCTCCTCTCCCAAATTTAAACCTCGTTTTATTGGGCCTTACAAGATATTGGAAATCCTTAATCCTGTATCTTTTCGTCTGGATCTTCCTGTGTCGTTTGCTATTCACAATGTATTTCATAGGTCCTTGTTGCGGCGGTACATTGTGCCTGTAGTTCCTTCTGCTGAGCCTCCTGCTCCGGTGTTGGTTGAGGGCGAGTTGGAGTACGTGGTGGAGAAGATCTTGGATTCTCGCCTCTCCAGGCGGAGGCTTCAGTACCTGGTCAAGTGGAAGGGCTATGGTCAGGAGGATAATTCCTGGGTGGTCGCCTCTGATGTTCATGCGGCCGATTTAGTTCGTGCCTTTCATGCCGCTCATCCTGATCGCCCTGGTGGTCGTGGTGAGGGTTCGGTGACCCCTCACTAAGGGGGGGGTACTGTTGTGAATTTGCTTTTTGCTCCCTCTAGTGGTTACTAGTTTTTTGACTCTGGTTTTTCTGTCATTCCTTTTATCCGCACCTGGGTCGTTAGTTAGGGGTGTTGCTATATAAGCTCCCTAGACCTTCAGTTCAATGCCTGGCAACGTAGTTATCAGAGCTAGTCTGCTGTGCTCTTGTCTACTGATCCTGGTTCCAGTTATATCAGCTAAGTCTGCCTTTTGCTTTTTGCTATTTGTTTTGGTTTTGTATTTTTGTCCAGCTTGTTCCAAATCTATATCCTGACCTTTGCTGGAAGCTCTAGGGGGCTGGTGTTCTCCCCCCGGACCGTTAGACGGTTCGGGGGTTCTTGAATTTCCAGTGTGGATTTTGATAGGGTTTTTGTTGACCATATAAGTTACCTTTCTTTATTCTGCTATCAGTAAGCGGGCCTCTCTGTGCTAAACCTGGTTCATTTCTGTGTTTGTCATTTCCTCTTACCTCACCGTTATTATTTGTGGGGGGCTTCTATCCAGCTTTGGGGTCCCCTTCTCTGGAGGCAAGAGAGGTCTTTTGTTTTCCTCTACTAGGGGTAGCTAGATTCTCCGGCTGGAGCGTGTCATCTAGAATCAACGTAGGAATGATCCCCGGCTACTTCTAGTGTTGGCGTTAGGAGTAGATATATGGTCAACCCAGTTACCACTGCCCTATGAGCTGGATTTTTGTATTCTGCAGACTTCCACGTACCTCTGAGACCCTCGCCATTGGGGTCATAACATACATGGATGACAATGGCGGTGCATTATACTATATGGAGCACTATGAGGAATGTATTACTATTTGGAGGACTGAGGAGTGTATTATACTATATGGAGGACTGAGGAGTGTATTATACTATATGGAGGACTGAGGAGTGTATTATACTATATGGAGGACTGAGGAGTGTATTATACTATATGGAGGACTGAGGAGTGTATTATACTATATGGAGGACTGAGGAGTGTATTATACTATATGGAGGCCTGAGGAGTGTAGTGTATTATACTATATGGAGGACTGAGGAGTGCATTATAATATATGGAGGACTGGGGAGTGTATTATACTATATGGAGGACTGAGGAGTGTATTATAATATATGGAGGACTATGGGGTGTAATATACTAAACAAGCAAAATGCTGCCTATTCATCGAGTGATTGAATTGTTTATGTGGGAACAGAAATCCTTGTTCTCAGCAGCACATCGCCGGTGTAAACTGTAGTTGTACTGCTGATAACATGATACTGTATGGGGACAGATTGAACTAATTGTGATTGTTCTGTCCCCATCATTATTTCTCAGTTGGTGTAAAGAGGCCGGGAAACAAGCGAACGACTTCAGTGTTGTGGATCACACTCGTTTAGCGGCCTGAGATTAGCGCATGTAAATACAGCAGAAATGCTTCGCAGGGAGACCAGGCAAGGATGATGACAGTTGTAGTTAGCACCCGGCGCCTGGGAATAGCGCTAACTCTACTACTTTTCCCAGCCGCCAAAGCATTTAATTCTGGTATGTGTAATGATTTTTAGGGTTGATGTCAGCTGCGTAATGTCAGCTGCTATCAATCCCTGGTGTAAGTAATGGAGAGGTGTCTGTCAGACACCCCCAGTACTAGCCCAAACCTGGCGAGACCCAGCGACTCTGAAGAGCGGTGACGGTAGTAACAATACCGCTCTTCTCAGTCGCCGAGCTCAGTGCAAGACCCGGAATATCTGAAGAGCGGTGACGTTACTGATGTCACCGCTCTTCAGAGTCACCGGGTCTCGTGCAGCGCAGCGCAACCAAAAGTGGCTGTAGGCAAAGTTTATGGAGCATCAGAATGAGGTTCCACAGCCTTTGGTCGTCTCAATCCCTTCATTATCTACGCGATCCAGTTATGTAGGTAAAGTAGCGGCTTTTCTTGGTAAAATGCAACTAAAAGCAATAAATAGGACTGAGCTGTAATGCTGGATACAGCTGTGATTATATGTTATATAGTCGTGTTACACTCCACTCACTTCTTGTAGCCTACAAGTGTACAAAGATGATATACAGTCACCATGTGACAAGTGGGCCTGTGTAACTTCAAATGCCAGGGCTGAATTTTAGTCCCAGTCCGGCCCTGCCTGTACCTGTCATTATGGAGCGCCTTTGAAACTCTGCCTGTGTCCGGGTTTCAAAGGAGACCATGATTTCTGTTATAAAGCACACGTAATCAGACGATTGCATCTTCAAGTCCCATAGAGGCTAACAATAACAGTAAAAAAAAATGTTTTTAAAAATAAATAAAAGATCAAATTCAAAAGTTTTCCCCATTGAAAATAAAGATATTAAAGTCTGATCAAAATATAAAAACAATTAACCCTGATTTTTTTTTTTGTCACCGCAATTCCACAAAAAGGCTGTAACAAACGATCAAAAAGTCACATCTATCCCAAAATGGCACTAATAAAAACGCTGTCTCATCCACAAAAAATCAGCCATCACACAACTCCATCGGCCGAAAAATAAAAATGTTACAGGTTTCAGAAAATGGCGACTCAACTGCTAAAATTTTTTTTCTAATCTCCTGATTTTTTTTCCACCACTAAAATAATTAAAAAAACTGGACAGTTAATAAGGAGAATCCTACTGCATTGTCATTTTTACCCCAAAATTTATAGTGTAAAAGCATTTCCCAAAAAACAATGTCATAATTTTTTCGCAGTTTCACCGCACTTTCAGTTTTTTCCCCATTTTCCAGTACACTATGTGGTGTCATTCAAAAGTACAACTCTTCCCGCAAAAAACAAGTCGTCAACTCGTCATATGTCTATGTGGACAGATAAAAAAAAAAAGAGTTATGGCTCTGGGAAGAAGGCGAGAAAAAAACGGAAAAGCAAAAAATGAAATTAGCTGCGGCGTGAAGGGGTTAAAGAAAAAATAATGTCACGGAGGCAATTAATCCCTATGACTGTTTGGATGAAGCTGTTTGCTATGAGCACATGGAAGATTTCTGCTCCATTTACCTGTGCATTTTTTTTTTTAAAGTTAATGTGCCATGAAATAAGAGCGGAGAGCTGACTTTCCATGACATCGTACCCGGCCCTCACAGAAAACAGTGTTTGCTCTTACTTGGAATAAAGCCATTAGGTCAAACATAGAACAGTTCTGCAGATCTGCCATAATTAAGTATTGCAAAATCTGAAATGTGCGGTGAACGTGATGTTCGTGAAGATGGGACACAATCTCCTCCGCTTTGCTGGTGGTGTAACACTGTGAGGAAGTCACATTTGTGTCGCTACCCGTGGGGCACTTCACACTCTCTTATTCTCGCAAATCTGCTGAGCACAAGATCCACAGTAAATACTTGTGAATGTAACCTACCATTGAGTTATCACGTAATATTTTCCTATGGTTTCGTTGTGTTTTGCATGTGAATGTGATCAGAAAAAAACAAACAAAACAAAATAAAAAAAAAGAAAATACATGAAAAGTATGCACAGTTCTAAAAGTGTATTTGTGAAAAATTGTTGACACCTTTCTGAAATTGTGGGTAAACAACTTTGTTTCAAGCACGTGATGCTCGTTCAAACTCACCTGCGGCAAGTAACAGGTGTGGGCAATATGAAAATCATACCTCAAACCAGATAAAAAGGGGAGAAGTTGATTTAATCTTTGCAGTATGTGTCTGTGCGTGCCACACTAAGCATGGAGGACAGAAAGAGGAGAAGAGAACTGTCTGAGGACTTGAGAACCAAACTTGTTGAAAAATATCAACAACCTCAAGGTTACAAGTTCATCTCCAGAGATCTAGTTGTTCCTTTTGTGGCAAGTAACAGATGCGGGCAATATGAAAATCACACCTGAAACCAGATAACGAGGGAAGAAGTTGACTCAATCTCGGCATTGTGCGTCTGTAGCTTATGTTGAATTGAACAGGAGTTGATCCATTTCAGATATTAGCTGATTGGTGGTGGTACCGGGTGTCGGAGCCCCACTGATCTCATGTCGATGGCCTATTCAACGCTTGTTGGAGTTTTCTGGTGACTTTTGCCCATGGTATATAAACTCCAGGAGAGTGGCACTAGGCAGGGTATATAGCACGAGGCGGAGGAGCTGTAAGTGCATCGTTACACCCCAGTGCACTTCCAGACATTCAAAATGTGATCTCCCACTGCTGGAGCATCATTGGGCTCATAAAGTGATCAACTTACTTATCTTTTAAAGGGCTACACAGTCCTATAAATAGTTTGGTGGAGTAGAAATTTCTGACCGGTTCCCTTTAAAGGGTTATTCCCGGAATTGAATAACATGATAGGTGATAATTTACTGATCACTGGGGGTCTACACACCAGGAGACCCCCCTGAGAACGGGCTAATCCTCAATGGAGTGATCATGCACATGCCCGACCTCCGCTGCCATCCAGCATCTATCAGATTGCCAGAAAGAGCCAGGGAGTACAGGGGGCAATTTTCAGTTCTGGGATTTGCCCCTCTAGAGAGATATCCCCATATCAGTCATTCAGCATTTGTCTTTTCCATGATTTCACCCCGGTGCTCGGTACCTGGCGCTACTATTCCCATCTCAGCTGCTCCGTAATTCTTTAAAGACCAGAAGACCTTTTTCTAGACTAGTAATTTTTATTTTTTTTCATGTAGCATTGTGGGGTCTTGCTCATACCCCAGTTTATCTGTGCACACTTCATCATAAGCGACAGTGATATAAATATATCTATAGAATTTGGTATATTGAGAAAAATCTTTAAATGGAGTTTTCCCATTACAGAAAGCAATGACGAATCACTGGGGTCCTGGGAGTGCAGGAGATGTAACGTTGGCTTGTGTTGCGGCCACTAAAGTTTTTTTCCTACATAGTATCCCCCCTAAGGCCATTGACTGAGACGGAAACTGCAGCACATTCCTTATTTACAGTTTTTCTGCATAGAACAATGAATATTTATAAATGTTTTATTTTTATGTACGTGTTTTCTGTAATGCAAAATCCACTGGTCGCAAGTGATGAATTTGACCAATAAAACACCAATGAAAGACGGTAAAAGTGACAAAATACCACTAGATGGCACTAGATGGCAGAGTTAGTGAGTAGTATGGCTTTACAGAAAATAAGTTTATCAGAATATTCTAAAGTGGGGGTCTGCAAGAGTCACTGGCCGTATTGGGTCCAGGCGATCTCCGTGTGGGGTACAGGCTGATTACACGCTAACACAAAACGGAAAGACAAATATATCTAAAGGGAAATATTATTTCTTGCCTCCCCTTCTCTAATCTGTTACCTTCTCGGCTAATTGTGAACAAGAAATGTGTCATCTGAATGGCAATCAAATTCCACCAGGAAGCCCCCAGACATAAGCGTCAGATCATGTTCCCACATTGTGAGCTGTGCTTTTTCCCGCTTTATTTGTTTGGAGCAGAAAATGTTATGAAGACTCGTGTCTGCGTTTAAAAGACAAAACAGAAATGAGTGGGTTTTGGTGCATTTTTCCCTGTAGATTTCTGTCTTTTTTTTTTTTTCTTATAGATTTCTTTGGGGAAAACTGAAAAAAATGCATGCAAAAATGTGCATCAAAGTAGTGACTTGTCAGTTCATTTTTTTTTCTTCTCTGCAATGAGGTTTTCCAAAAACTTGCTAAAAAAAATTCACTGTGTGAACTGCAATGTGGATTTCCCACTGAAATCAGTTGGGGAGTATTTGAAACAGTTTTGTGGATTTTGAAGAAGATCTGCTCCCAATTACACATAAAACTTTTCTCTATGAATATCTCTGAAAAATGCTTCGGATTTGACATTTTTCAGGTTTATGCCACTGTGTATGGATGACGTATTTAAAACCCCATGCACATGAATTCTGCGAAAATAATGGACAAATTAAACAAAACACGATTCATCCATAACCTAAGGCTATACCCCCCTTATTATTGTCAGTAGTGATGAGCAAATGTGCTCAGATAAGGTGTTATCCGAGCATGTCCGTGTGCTAACCTAGTGTCTTCGGCGTGCTCAAATAATATGTTTGAGTCCCCGATTTCCACGGACTGACAGAATGAAGGAGATGGAGACATTTTTTTCTCCATGTTCTCCTCATCCGGATCACACCATGTTCAAACTACGTTCAAACTCTCATCAGAGTGTGATTTGCATAATTGGCTCCATTCTCTTCGATGAGAAATTATACGCACCTACCTGTGAAATGTATATGTATTATGTCATGTCAATGATGTACTTCACCAGGCGACTGGAGCGCAACTGCTACAAAAGGTTGCGACATTTTGAACAATTGCAGATGATGAATTAGGCTGAAACATCTGAATGACCAATACAAAGACCGTATTGCCAAACCAAAAAAAAACAAGACAGATGAATCCAAGTAAAGAGATCTAAAAAGACGGAACAAAGTAAATAAAGAATAAAGCACAAACTATTATCACAACAGCTGACAAACAAGAAAATCCCAATAAAAGCAATGACGAATCGGCCCCAAAAGTCACAAAGTGACAAAAAGGTGGCACCAAAACAAATACTTTCAGATAATAAGATAAAAGGTAAAACTTGTAACTGATGACATCATAGATGATAAAAGTTTGAAACAATGATGGTGGAAGCAACCATTTGTGGTCAGTAAACGCTGCGGGTTTCACCCTGCATACATCGGCAGCGTCCAACCCACAGTGGCCAGATGTTACAGCACAGTGGATGGGATTTGAAGAAATCCCAACTCCGCTATGCGTGCAGGGACGCCTCCGGCTTCCCTGCGGAGACTGACATGCGGTGCGTCTTTCCAGACCGCAGCATGTCTATTTATTTTGCGAAGACGCTCAGTCTCCACAAGATAAGTATCACAGTCCAATGTATAGGACGCGGTGATTCCGCACGGTTCAATGAACACATGTGGAATCATCTGCGTTCAAAAGCTGGCAGCGCTTTGGATGCAGCGGACATGTGCTGCGTCCAAAGCGCTGCCGATTTCTGTCTGTGGAAACATACCCTTAGGGATTATATTAAATCACTGTACAAAGAAATCTGTGATATGAATTCAGCTCAGTTTTAGCTAGTCAAGATCAAGATGAACCTGCCTGGATCACATTGTCTTTACCCGATGACATGTCCAACCGTCCATGGTTGCTTAATAATTTCCTGACTTTACACTCCTACGGTGCCATCACCGCTCCTGGTTGAACACGGTACGACTCCCTTCTTTATGGTCGAAGATAAGGACTATATCCTTATCTAACTATTTCTGATTGTCTTGAGAATGCGTGAATCTTATATGACTATATATGGCCAACTTCAGATCTTCGAGCTTAAAGAAACACTAAAGGACTGTGAAGAAGAAATCATTTTTGTACTTGTAAGAAAAAAAGTTATTCCCAACTCAGACATTTATTACAAATTCCCAGAGAATTCCATAAATGTCTGATGACCTGCACCTGCATGGAGAAGAGAGGTTTCCAATTTAGAAAATCGTGACGTTTTGCTCCAAAAATTTGCAAAAAAGGCTTTTAAGCAGCACTCTAGTGTTTCTTTTATTACAGTGCTAGAGTGGTGCTACTAATGTAAGGAAGGTTCTGCACCTAGTCTCATACTTACTAGTTGCCGTCTTCTCCTTTTCTCGCCTCCGCTCCTGTCAGTCTCCAGCAGTTTGTGACCTGATTGATCCAGTGTTTGCGGAAATGATCTGGAGGTCACTTTCAATGCAAGTCTATGAAAGCCTAGTTCTGGCTCACAGAGACTTATATCGAGAGCTTGTGACCGGTACTTCCAGTCAGTATGAGGTTGTGGTCATAAGATGGTGCCACGGGATCGGCGGGGCGATGGGAAGAGCTGAAGACGGTGGGTGGTCAGTATAATAGTAGGTGCAAGGACCTTACGTTGGTAGCACCACTCCAGCACTGAAATTAAAAAAATACTGGAGCAGAGCTTTAATACAAAAATAAATACAATTTTTCAACTTTGCGCAAAATTTATGAAACATTTTGATGAATTTGGTGTGAAAAAAAAGTCAGTGAAGACCACAAAACGAAAAAGATGAAACTTTGCCATGTTCTCTGAGAACCCAATCACTACACACACTATAAGAATGTAATACAAAAATACCAGTGAACTTCCCCGGTATCTGGTTTGTGTTTCTATGTGTTCAAGTTAAACATTTATTAAAAATGGTAGCAAAAAAGGAACAACCCTGAAGTGAGAATGGTAATGTTAGTACTACGACTTTGCAAGACTTCAATGTAGCCATTCCAAACAGTTTATGGGTTACATGACCTTACACTTTCCAGTATTTTATGGAAGGTCATGGAAGGAGTTCTGTCCCGCAACTGCACTCAACAGATGATCTTTTAAGACCTCATTCTGACTTGTTTTTTGTTCATGAGAAAATCGCACTGCTTTTCATGACGTGTGCATTTGATCCGATTTTTCAGTCACTTTTTTTTAGTTCTTCTTTCTATTTTTATTAACGATTTTTTTAACATCAGTTTTCTTGCACCCCTCAAAAAATTCCTAATTTGTTTTATCCATTGAAGATGAAGGATATTGGAGTAATGGAGCATAACTGTGTTGGACACATCAGATGTGGCATTACGGGACAGTGCTCTAAGTCATAGACGACCATCTCCCTGAATATTAGACATTCGTTTGTTCTAAGTTTGCGGAGTGAAGGATTACTCAAGATGCCCAGGAAATCGCATGTGGCCACCCTGGATCTAGGCGGTCCATAAACATCCAAATTACTAAAGAACATGAGTCGGATCATACTGTATACATTAGTGATCCAGAACCTGCTACAACAGTCACTGTCCTTGTAGGAAATCTTGCAACCTACTAATTAAGGAGTTTGATATCAATCTCATATGATGACTCTCACCCTTCCTAAGTCACTGGACAACCCCATTAAGCAAATTAAATTAAGTTTCAGGCTTTGAAATACATGGTTGTATTGGATTAATGACTTCCTTTGTACCATACAGATGTTAATCCAGAAGAGAATACATTTCTAGTATCCATAGGTCTATACAAACAGTAAGATTTAGCAGCAGTGTAGAATCTACACCTCTGGAGATATTGGCCATCATTTCATGAGAGCTGAATAACATGTTTTCTAGTGGTGTCTGATCATAAATGTGTTGTCACATCAATTCATCCACCTAAAATGCCAGGAGATCGAAGTGTAGCTTTCAACATCGAAGCAGGAAATTCCAAGCCCATCCTTGTCACCATGTAATTTGGGAAAGGAGATACCTGGGTGTACCAGGATGTGTTTTGCCATTTATTTTTAATAGTTTCAATTAGTTTAAGAATAATACAAATACACTGAAATACACTATAAACACTGAAAAACACCATGGCTACTGGTGGAATTTTCACTAGGTTACACTTTCCTGCCCAGTTGGAACATTAGACAATGGCATTGCTCATCTTTTGTTTTGGTACCTCTGTGATAACAGGAACATGAAGGTTTCCACCGGTAGAAAACGTAGAACGTAAAGACGTATCTTCCTCCCAGTCACTTGCAATATTCTTTATTATCAAAATGATTTCCATTCATATAAAAAATGTTTTTCCATGTATGGTCTTTATATGATTATAGGAGTTGTTTAGTATATATATATATATATATATATATATATATATATATACTAATTTATCTTTGGAATGGCAAGGAATGTGCTAGAACACTAAATTAAACAATTCTCACCCCTTTAAGCGTCAGTTGCTCAAGTACTGTCGGCACTCTATTACACGCTGGTCTCTGTCTATTTCTGAGCAGCTCGTCACATAACATCTTCATATTTTATATTTGAGGCCAGTATTTGGCCTTAGCGGTGTATACTCAGACAGCAGATGATCACCACTGGCGACAGCTTTAGCATGCTTAGATAGCACAAGATCACCACTAACAACAGCAGTTGCTTGCTCAGACGGCACAAATCAACACTGATGTCAGCAGTTGTATGCTTCGATGTCACATGATCATTACTGGCAACAGCGGTTGCATGCACAGATGGACACATGATCATTACTGGCGACAGCATTCACTTGCTCAAGCGACGCATGATCACTACTGATGACAATGGTTGCATGGTCAGAAGAACCATGATTACCACTGGCAAATGCTCAGACGGCATATGATCACTACTGATGGCAATGGTTGCATGCTCAGAAGAACCATGATTACCACTGGCAAATGCTCAGACGGCACATGATCACTACTGATGGCAATGGTTGCATGCTCAGAAGTAACATGACTACCACTGTAGAATGCTCAGACGGCACATGATCACTACTGATGACAATGGTTGCATGCTCAGAAGAAACATGATCACCATTGGCGAATGCTTAGATGGCACATTATGGCCACTTGTGGGAGCGGTTCCATGATCCAGTGACACATAATGACAGCTGGCAATGCTCAGCCAACATATGATCACCACTGGTGGCAACAGTCTCATGTTCAGACATCACAGGGTCACCATTGATTACTGGCCAGATTTGCTTAAATGGTATATGATTATCTGTCCAAAAGAGAAATGAGACAGAGATTGCCAACAGTCCAAAAGCGCCACTGATGGTCATATCTGTCAACTATTATGAAGTAACAAAACACCTATGTATATATCCTTAGATAAGAGCCATGAACTCAATATAAACACCTATAGAAAAAGGCTACACACAAAAATACCCATGATAAAACCAATCTTTTATTGGAACAAAAGAGTAAAAACAACACCAAGAAATTGGTAGTAAAACAACAATGAAAATAAACAGATGAGGACCAAATGAACAGGAAAGAAGAGGTGGATACACCTGGAAACAACAGATGTACTAATAGTAAAACATAGAATAAACCATGTTAGATAGTGATTATCAGTTAATCAATCACAGGCGAATACAATATAGGAAGGCAAGTGCTATTATAATACAAAAGAGCTAGTTCAATACGGCAGGACACACCGATCAAATAAGCCTATCTAAGCAAAACCAATTTAAGCCTACAGATACATATAAAGGCTGACAGGGGTCCAGCGGGATTACTAAAGTGACTAAAAAGTGCATGCGAGAGATAAACAGTTGTAAACAATTTTAAACAATCATTACCAATTCAAGTGAAGAGGATCCAGGCGTCCACCACACCCGACGCGCGTTTCGCAATAAAATGCTCCGTCCAGGGGTCAATTCTATATTTTACTATTAGTACATCTGTTGTTTCCAGGTGTATCCACCTCTTCTTTCCTGTTCATTTGGTCCTCAACTGTTTATTTTCATTGTTGTTTTACTACCAATTTCTTGGTGTTGTTTTTACTCTTTTGTAACTATTATGAAGTGGCAAGTGGCTTCAAAATCAGCATTGCATTCTGTTGGATCACTCGGGCCTAATATTGTGTGAGAGCCTCAATCTACCAGAGGATCCACCTGCACTCCCGGAGGCCAGTCCAACCATCTATATTGCTGACTGAAGTATTTACCCACATGCTCAATTTAACATTTATCAGCAATAATACGAGTGCATGTTGTGCCATACATGATTAGCACACTCATTGAATATAATGTCCAGAAATTTCTTATTTGTTGAACTTGTCCATGTAGTGCGTTTTTAATTAAGCCAGACCATAAGTGGTTGCAAGCCAATGCCCTCTGCACTGCATTCATGGAGTTCTTATAGGAAACCGTTTACTGTATATAATTAATGCAGATCTGTCACCATAAAAAGATGAAGGAGGAATGCTTCCTTCATGAATATAGTGGACCCATGAGTCCAATGCATTCTTTATGTTTTATTAGCCCCCCCCAAAATGATTATTGCATTTGTGCGTATCGTGCAGCGGATCTGTCCCGGTATCTGGCTGCCTTTATGATGCTTATTATGATGTCAGATCTGCTTGAAAGACGGGTAATATGGTAAAACCAAAGAAAAGGAGAAGAGTCTGCGGTTAGTCAACATTGGACACGAGCGATCGTTCAGGATTGTGAAGTGTAGACATCTCACTTGCAGATTCTAAATTCCCCTGTCATTCAGGCCCAAGGGTGTGAAGCTCGGCAGCAAGGTCCACGTTTACTGATTTCCATAAATATCCATGAGCCTAAACTCTGGAATGTCAGGTATGTGTCTTCTATCTGTGACTTGTCTCAACCTTTGATTATTCCTGACACGTTGTGATTAACTTCATGGCCAGAGTTCTGATACAATCTGCTAGATAGTGAATTTTTTCTATTACTTCCTACATTAATTAATTGTAATTGACATTTAGTGGGTGATATAGGAGCTGGTAAAGGAACAGTATAATTTCTTAAACTAAAGGGATTTTTATTTTAAGCACTTTGCACCCTCTGTCTTAGCCAGTGGAGCGCCTCAATGCCACATGGTTCTACAGTTCTAATGTTCAAAACCTGCAAGAAACAAAATTAACCATAAACCCTGCTGTAACTAAATAAGTAAAAAGCAAAAGTGCATTTCAATTACATAGGGTCCTTAGTAATACTGTTTTTGATCTTTATGGCCAATGTGAACATGCATTTATGTGCTGCATGTATACCTACTTAACCCAAGCAAAATGTTTGTGTTTTTTCTTTGCATTTTGCATTTTATGACAGCCTACCAAGGCTGGGGTCCAGAGTGGCAGACCCGGTCCTTTGTCTGCCCTAATTCACACACTAAAGGTACCTTCACACTGAACAACTTAACAACGATATCGCTAGCGATCCGTGACGTTGCAGCGTCCTGGATAGGCTACGTTCACATTTGCGTTGTGCGCCGCAGCGTCGGTGACGCAACGCACAACGCAAATGTGAACGCATGCACAACGCAGCGTTTTGTGACGCATGCGTCCACTTTTGCATGGTTTTGGGTGCAGAAAAAACTGCAACTTGCTGCGTCCTCTGCGCCCTGACGCATGCACCACAGCGACGCATGCGTCACAAAACGCAAGTGCAATGCATGTCCATGCGCCCCCATGTTAAATATAGGGGCGCATGACGCATGCGGCGACGCTGCGGCGCAGAACGCTAATGTGAACTTAGCCATAGCGATATCGTTGTGTTTGACACGCAGCAGCGATCAGGATCCTGCTGTGACATCGTTGGTCGGAGCTAGAAGGCCAGCACCTTATTTCGTCGCTGGATCACCCGCTGACATCGCTGAGTCGGCGTGTGTGACGCCGATTCAGCGATGTCTTCACTGGTAACCAGGGGAAACATCGGGTTACTAAGCGCAGGGCCGCGCTTAGTAACCCGATATTTACCCTGGTTACCAGTGTAAATGTAAAAAAAAAACAAACACTACATACTTACATTCCGATGTCTGTCGCGTCCCCCGGCGTTCTGCTTCCCTGCACTGTGTCAGCGCCGGCTGCCCGTAAAGCAAAGCACAGCGGTGACGTCACAGCTCTGCTTTACGGCCGGCGCTTACAGTGCAGGGAAGCAGAACGCCGGGGAACGCGGCAGACACTGGAATGTAAGTATGTAGTGTTTGGGTTTTTTTACATTTACACTGGTAACCAGGGTAAACATCGGGTTACTAAGCGCGGCCCTGCGCTTAGTAACCCGACGTTTACCCTGGTTACCCGGGGACTTCGGCATCGTTGGTCGCTGGAGAGCTGTCTGTGTGACAGCTCTCCAGCGACCACACAGTGACGCTGCAGCGATCGGCATCGTTGTCTATATCGCTGCAGCGTCGCTTAATGTGACGGTACCTTAAGGTCAACTCTGATACATGGTAAGGCTTTTAATATTAGACAGTAGAGGACCGTCCTGAATAGGGTCACTTTGCTGTAGAGGGATGGTGCTTATGCTATTTTTGGTCAAAAACAGTGTTGCTAAGAACCCTATGTTATTTAAATGCACTTTTGCTTTTTACTTTTTTAGTTACAGCAGGGTTTATGTTCATTTTGTTTCTTGTAGTTTTTGTCTGATTTATGGCCAATGTGAACATGCGCTTACACACGTGGTCAAAATTGTTGGTACCCCTCGTTTAATGACAGAAAAACCCATAATGGTCACAGAAATAACTTGAATCTGACAAAAGTAATAATAAATAAAAGATCTATGAAAATGAACAAATGAAAGTCAGACATTGCTTTTCAACCATGATTCCACAGAATTTAAAAAAAAATAAACCTCATGAAATAGGCCTGGACAGAAATGATGGTGCCCCTGAAAATAATGTGACAAAAGGGACATGTTAAATCACGGTGTGTCCACTAACTAGCATCACAGGTGTCTACAATCTTGGAATCAGTGGGTGGCCTATATATAGGGCTACAGATACTCACTGTGCTGTTTGGTGACATGGTGTGTATCACACTCAACATGGACCAGAGGAAGCGAAGGAAAGAGTTGTTTCAGGAGATCAGAAAGAAAATTATAGACAAACATGTTCAAGGTAAAAGTTATAAGACCATCTCCAAGCAGCTTGATGTTTCTGTGTCTACAGTTGCACATAGTATTCAGAAATTTAAGAGCCAGGGGACTGTAGCCAACCTCCCTGGACGTGGCCGCAGGAGGGAAATTGATGACAAAGCAAAGAGATGGATAATACGAATGGTAACAAAAGAACCCAGAAAAACTTCTAAACAAATTAAAGGTGAACTTAAAGCTTAAGGAACATCAGTGTCAGATCGCACCATCCATTGTTGTATGAGCCAAAGTGGAACTCGTAGGAGACGATCAAGGAGAACACCATTTTTGAAAAAAAATCATAAAAAAGCCAGACTGGAATTTGCCAAACTACATGTTGACAAGTCACAAAGCTTCTGGAAGAATGTCCTATGGACAGATGAGAAAAATGGAACTTTTTGAAAAGGCACAATAGCTCTATTTTCAGAGATGGAAAAATGAAGCATATAAAAAAAAGAACGCTGTCCCTACTGTGAAACATGGAGGAGGCTCTGTTATGTTATGGGGCTGCTTTGCTGCATCTGGCACAGGATGTCTATAATCTGTGCAGGGTACAATGAAATCTCAAGACTATCAAGGGATTCTAGAGAGAAATGTGCTATCCAGTGTCAGAAAACTTGGTCTCAGTCGCAGGTCATGGGTCTTGCAACAGGATAATGACCCAAAACACACAGCTAAAAACACCTAAGAATGGCTAAGAGGAAAATATTGGACTATTCTGAAGTGGCCTTCTATGAGCCCTGACCTAAATCCTATTGAGCATCTTTGGAAAGAGCTGAAACATGCCGTCTGGAAAAGGCAACCTTCAAACACGAGACAACTGGAGCAGTTTCCTCTTGAGGAGTGGGCCAAAATACCTGTCGAGAAGAGCAGAAGTCTCATTGACAGATACAGGAATAGTTTGATTGCAGTGATTGCCTCAAAAGGTTGTGCAACAAAATATTAAGTTAAGGATACCATCATTTCTGTCCAGGCCTATTTCATGCGTTTTATTTTTCTAAAAATTCTGTGGAAGCATGGTTGAAAAGCAATGTCTGACTTTCATTTGTTCATTTTCATAGATTTTTTATTTATTATTACTTTTGTCAGATTCAAGTTACTATTGTGACCACTGTGGGTTTTTCTGTCTTTAAACGAGGGGTACCAACAATTTTGACCACGTGTATATGTGCTGCATGTATACAAACTTAAACCAAGCTCAAATTTTGTGGGTTTTTTTTAGTTCTAACATTCAGCAGCCTGTAGCTTTCCCTAGTGGCGGCAGATGACCGCCCATTAGAATGGGTAAAACAGTACATTCCATTGATGACCGGTAGTACAGTAATCAATAGTTGCTGTATTACTAGATGTACAGCTCTCTACCTCTGATACATGTACTATGCTGCCTTGCTTCACCTGCACCACGATGAACTGCTTTTACTCTGCACTGATGAGGAACCCTGAGGGCTTGTTCGCAGTCTACGTTTTTGCCTGTTTGTCAAGGTTAAAAACAGTACTAGCAAAGAGAATTTGAATTCTGAAATCTCATGCACATGCTGCTTATTATTTCCTTGCAGATTTGAACTATTAGGCCAGGGTCACACTACCGTAGGATACGGACGAGTGCAATGCGTGAAAACATCACATAGCACTTGGACCAGTGTTAATCTATGGGGCAGTTCACATTACCATTTATTGGGCGTATTCAGCGTGCGTGTAAAATCCTCTATGTTTGGAAGTACTAGTAGTCGACTAGTTCCTTCTTGGAGGATAGCTGGCCTGATTTCTTTGGTGTCTTCTCAAGAAAAGTGTATTCCCTCGTTTGTTTATCTTATTTGTCTTTAGTTGTAGTGGGGGCTGACTAGTGTACATCCCATCCCCTCCCTATCCAGGGCTCATCGCTAGGGCCAGTCAAGGATTAGGCTCCTGCTCGGCGATAGGAGCGGAACCTATTTAGGGATGTTAGCAGAGACAGGGTGTTGTCAGATCTACCTAGGGGTCACCACTCCCCCCTTTCCTAGTGTTTGGGCTTCCCCACCCCCTTCCTGTTGTTGTGCACCTAGTTTCTCAGTCTCATGACATCAGCCTACCCTCATCATCAGAGGCTCTAGTGAAAACTGAAAGGGAGGAGATATGGATTAGATATTAGAAAAAACTTTTTGACAGTGAGGGTGATCAACGACTGGAACAGGCTGCCATGAGAGGTGGTGAGTTCTCCTTCAATGGAAGTCTTCAAACAGAGACTAGACAGACATTTGTCTGAGATGGTTTAGTGAATCCTGCATTGAGCAGAGGGTTGAACAGTAGGACCCTGGAGGTCCCTTCCAATTCTAACATTCTATGATTCTATGAAACCTGGTAGACATTTAGTCAAGCCCCTCCAGGGTAAGCCCGGCTCATGGCGCAGTGGGTCCACATCCAGCAGAGTTACACTCCTGTTGTAGGCATTCCACTTGATATACTTTTTTGAATTGGACACACTACAAATAAGGGCTCACAGATGCCAGAAACATGTCAGTGAATACTATGACCATGTCATGTGGAATTTAATCCCTATGGATCACCAATAAAAAAGCAACATATTTTAATGAAATCTGTGGATATGCTGTTTTCCTCCAGTTAAAATAGTATGAGTCAAAATACTAAAAGATTAACAGAAAAAGTAATGCAATATTTTTTATTTTGCGTGTATTTTCTATATTCACTGTTGCTTTAAGTAGATGTACTGCTTTTTGCATTACTTCAAGTCTGAGTAGATTGCAGTTAAAGCCCTGATAGAAGCCAAACCTGTGGGAGCAGATGACTCTTCTAATTGGGCTTTGTCCCATCTAATATTATTGGCTTTATTTTCTCCATGCTGTAGTGTGTTCAGTGTTTTCCATACAGTCTTGGCGTAGGTAGAAGAGTGTCCAAACACTAATCCTACTTTTTAAAACTTATATTTATGGGGAGACAAGATTTTTTTTCTTTTCCTTTTTTTTTTTACAGGCGTGCATTTTTCCAAATTCACAGCAAATGAATAAAAAAGACAAACTGGGCTTGAGCTTCTGGCAGCCCACAACTATATATCTGCTAAGTTCTCCTTTATCCTTCTACTTGTCTCTGCCTGCTTCTTGCTTGTGATCAACCACCTGTTTTTCCAGTTAGATCAATGTTAGAAGTGCTAGGCTATGGTGACAGTGCACTTGGCTACTAATTTCAGATATATTAATTCCAGATGTATCTTATAGGAGGACATTGGTCTCTCTGGATATTAAACATTTCCCTGGAACACTGTGGAGTGTCGGAGGAGAAGTACCAACTTCAGGAGGTGTTCACATGCTCACTTGTATTTTCTCCATGCAGACAGGAAGCAGATGTTACTTACTGTCTCCAAAAGAACCTTTCCTTGACGAGATTAAGTTAGGCTGATTACACATTTATCCCATGGAAATAATGATGGTGCTCTGCTACCGTCTCTCACATTTCCCTCTACTGCTCTCATATACGCCCATCAGCCTCTGTATAGGAAACCCTTGTCTCAATGGTTGAATATGATTCTTACATGTTAAATATTTTCTGTTTCACCTTTGACTAAGGGTACCGTCACACAGTGCCATTTTCATCGCTACGACGGCACGATTCGTGACGTTCTAGCGATATCGTTACGATATCGTTGTGTCTGACACGCTACTGCGATCCGGATCCCCGCTGAGAATCGTACGTCGTAGCAGATCGTTTGAAACTTTCTTTCGTCGTCTAGTGTCCCGCTGTGGCGGCATGATTGCATCGTGTGACACAGGTTGTATACGATGTGCGCACAGTAACCAACGGCTTCTACATCGCAAATACGTCATGAAATTATCGGTCCAGCGCCGTGTATTGCAACGTGTGACCGCAGTCTACGACGCTGGAGCGATAATCATACGACGCTGCAACGTCACGAATCGTGCCGTCGTAGCGATGAAAATGGCACTGTGTGACGGTACCCTTAGCTTTGGAGAAGATCGATAACAGGCCCTACCATGTACAGGAGCACATTCCTAAATGATTACTTTAGGATAAGAGCTCTATGGACATCTTTTATTAATTCTAGAAAGGTCTAGTTTCCTACTATCTTTCATCTCAGAGACATCCAGTGGGGCTAGGACAATGGACTAAAACTCTGGGTTAGACAAAGGGCAAGTGGAGTCCAAACGGAATTGTAGGATGGAAATACTACTCTCATGTCAATATGGGACTCCCCTGCTGTGTAATGGGGTGCATATATCAAGGCTGAGAATAATACAAGCTTATTGTTTTGTATGTAGATGTTGATGAAATCTTTTGATATGTTAGGTATCTTTTGATATCTTGGCTGTTTAGTTGTTGACATCTCTTGTTATATTTTTCATTATAATATACACTCACTGGCCACTTTATTAGGTACACCTGTCCAACTTCTTGTTAACACTTAATTTCTAATCAGCCAATCACATGGCGGCAACTCAGTGCATTTAGGCATGTAGACATGGTCAAGACAATATCCTGCAGTTCAAACCGAGCATCAGTATGGGGAAGAAAGGTGATTTGAGTGCCTTTGAACGTGGCATGGTTGTTGGTGCCAGAAGGGCTGGTCTGAGTATTTCAGAAACTGCTGATCTACTGGGATTTTCACGCACAACCATCTCTAGAGTTTACAGAGAATGGTCCGAAAAAGAAAAAAAATCCAGTGAGCGGCAGTTCTGTGGGCGGAAATGCCTTGAGGTGAGAGGAGAATGGGCAGACTGGTTCGAGCTGATAGAAAGGCAACAGTGACTCAAATCGCCACCCGTTACAACCAAGGTAGGCCTAAGAGCATCTCTGAACGCACAGTGCGTCGAACTTTGAGGCAGATGGGCTACAGCAGCAGAAGACCACACCGGGTACCACTTCTTTCAGCTAAGAACAGGAAACTGAGGCTACAATTTGTACAAGCTCATCGAAATTGGACAGTAGAAGATTGGAAAAACGTTGCTTGGTCTGATGAGTCTCGATTTCTGCTGCGACATTCGGATGGTAGGGTCAGAATTTGGCGTAAACAACATGAAAGCATGGATCCATCCTGCCTTGTATGGAGCATCTTTGGGATGTGCAGCCGACAAATCTGCGGCAACTGTGTGATGCCATCATGTCAATATGGACCAAAATCTCTGAGGAATGCTTCCAGCACCTTGTTGAATCTATGCCACGAAGAATTGAGGCAGTTCTGAAGGCAAAAGGGGGTCCAACCCGTTACTAGCATGGTGTACCTAATAAAGTGGCCGGTGAGTGTATGTAAACTAGCATGGTGGCTCAGTGGTAAGCACTGTATGGTGGCTCAGTGGTAAGCACTTTTGCTCTGCAGCACTGGGGTCCTGGGTTCAAATCCCACCCAGAACAACGTCTTCAAGGAGATTGTATGTTCTCCACATGTTTGCGAGGGTTTCCTCCCACATTCCAAAGACATACTGATAGGGAATCTAGATTGTGAGCCCATTGGGGACAGTGATGATAATGTCTGTAAAGCGCTGCGGAATAAGATAGAGCGAAATAACCAAAACATAATAATAAAAAAATAAAAAAACTGTATTATTTCATTTAGCCATTGTGTTTCAATGCAATTATCTTGCATCTTCAAGTCCATTATAAAACAGACATAACAATTTATTATCTCATTACAAGGCACCTGTCAGGAGGGTGGATTCATGAGACAGTAGCGAACCGTCAGTGTTTAAAGCGGTTGTCTGGTCTTGGTGTACAGGTCTGCAGTCACTCTATATGACTGCAGACTTGTGAATCCCCACAACGTGCGAGATCTTGCGGTCATGTGGTTGCAATTATGCGATTCTCATACTTCTGACCACATTCCAACTAGACTGTTTCCAACCTCACTCAATACACCAGCATTGAGCGAGGCGGTGCCCATCTAGTCGGTACGTGAGTGCATGTATGTAAATCACATACTTGCAGTTACACACTCGATGCTACCAGCACCAGAGAATCCCCAGTGTGCAGGGCGCTATGTGAGAATTCACAAGGCTGCCGTCACATAGGATGACTGCAGACATGTAGCCTGAGGCCGGACGACCCCTTGAAAGTCAAAAGCCAGAAGAACTGAGCAAGCATTATGAACAGATCGGATTTGACAGGAGCCAAATTGTGATGTGGGTGGGTTAGAGCTTCTCCAAATTGCAGGCATGGGACTATTTGGATGAGTAGGGGGGAGGGAAGGCTACATTATATTAGGCAGGTTGTAATTTGATGGGTGATGTGTGTGGTTTTGGGAAAAAAAATATTTGCTCACTTCCAAATGTTCCTTTGTAATACACTTGAATATGACATTTATCAGATTGACTACTTTCTATGTAAATGAAATCATCGGCCAATGATCTAATTTTTCTTGGGGCAACCAAGTCTTTTCAACTGCATAGGAATAAGGTAAAGTTATGTAGTCACCAGACCAGGCTGTAATAATGTGAATTGCCCTCCTTTATTGAGCTATATGCCGTGTGCAGGAACTATTATTGGTGGTGCTCTGTAGATAGGGGGTGTGTGGGAGAGGGAAAGAGAAGACGACTGCCGTTTCACGCTACGGCAGCACATCTTAGGGTCCAGCTAAATTTTTTAAACAAATATTTACATTTGATGAGAATCATGAAATAAATCATTAATGAACAAATGTTTAAGTGCCACCTCGAACAACATTCACTGTATTCACACATGTAATAAATGTCAGGTAACTGATAGTGTAGTTGTTGAAAAGATATTGAAAGGCATTCTATATACTGTCCATCATGCAGTTCATCACTCCTCTCAGCCCCTCTATATGGTGCCATCCGGCAGTACATCACTCCTCTCAGCCCCTCTATATACTGTCCATCATGCAGTTCATCACTCCTCTCAGCCCCTCTATATATGGTGCCATCCGGCAGTACATCACTCCTCTCAGCCCCTCTATATATGGTGCCATCTAGCAGTACATCACTCCTCTCAGCCCCTCTATATATGGTGCCATTCGGCAGTACATCACTCCTCTCAGCCCCTCTATATATGGTGCCATCCAGCAGTACATCACTCCTCTCAGCCCCTCTATATATGGTGCCATCCGGCAGTACACCACTCCTCTCAGCCCCTCTATATATGATGCCATCCGGCAGAGCATCACTCCTCTCATCCCTTCTATATATGGTGCCATCCGGCAGAACATCACTCCTCTCAGCCCCTCTATATATGGTGCCATCTGGTAGAGCATCACTCCTCTCAGCCCCTCTATATATGGTGCCATCCGGCAGAGCATCACTCCTCTCAGCCCCTCTATATATGCTGCCATCCAGCAGTACATCACTCCTCTCAGCCCCTCTATATATGGTGCCATCCGGCAGTACACCACTCCTCTCTGCCCCTCTATATATGATGCCATCCGGCAGAGCATCACTCCTCTCAGCCCCTCTATATATGGTGCCATCCAGCAGAGCATCACTCCTCTCAGCCCCTCTATATATGGTGCCATCCGGCAGAGCATCACTCCTGTCAGCCCCTCTATATATGGTGCCATCCGGCAGAGCATCACTCCTCTCAGCCCCTCTATATATGGTGCCATCCAGCAGTACATCACTTCTCTCAGCCCCTCTATATATGGTGCCATCCGGCAGTACATCACTCCTTTCAGCCCCTCTATATATGGTGCCATCTGGCAGAGCATCACTCCTCTCAGCCCCTCTATATATGGTGCCATCCGGCAGTACATCATTCCTCCCAGCCCCTCTATATATGGTGCCATCCGGCAGAACATCACTCCTCTCAGCCCCTCTATATATGGTGCCATCCGGCAGAACATCACTCCTCTCAGCCCCTCTATATATGGTGCCATCCGGCAGAACATCACTCCTCTCAGCCCCTCTATATATGGTGCCATCCGGCAGTACATCACTCCTCTCAGCCCCTCTATATATGAGGCCATCTGGCAGAACATCACTCCTCTCAGCCCCTCTATATATGGTGCCATCCGGCAGTACATCACTCCTCTCTGCCCCTCTATATATGAGGCCATCCGGCAGAACATCACTCCTCTCAGCCCCTTTATATATGGTGCCATCCGGCAGTATATCACTCCTCTCAGCCCCTCTATATATGGTGCCATCCGGCAGTACATCACTCCTCTCAGCCCCTCTATATATGGTGCCATCCGGCAGTACATCACTCCTCTCAGCCCCTCTATATATGGTGCCATCCGGCAGAGCATCACTCCTCTCAGCCCCTCTATATATGGTGCCATCCAGCAGTACATCACTCCTCTCAGCCCCTCTATATATGATACCATCCTGCAGTACATTGCTCTTCTTATTCCGTGTATTTAAATTCCTATCCTGGAATACATTGCTACATTTTATCCCCACCCTGCAGTACTGTACATTTCTCCTCACAGCCTCCTTTTGCAGGACATTGCTCATTTCACATAAATGAGTGAAGAGCGTAATCCCCACTCCCTCTTTTGCTCTAAATGGCCCTGCACAATCTGCACAACAAGAACTGAGACAGAGAGGGGAGACATCCGGGATCAGGCATGCATGGTCCAACATCATCTGCACCACTTGACCCTGGTGTTGTCGAGGTACGTCGGGTGAACTTCAACCGTTAGCCCCCTCCCACTGTTCCCCACCCAACCATGAGCAATACCCCAAAGAAACATGGACACCAATACTCTTTGGAAAATTATGGCCACAGCAGCCTTTATTTAACAAACACCAAATAAACATTGAAATATAAATAACCGTTTACTCGCTGAGAGGAGTCCATGAAGCTAACAAAATCTGGTGATTACCAAAATAAACAGTGAACATAAAATACCACCAATTACTCCCAGCCGTTACCCCACTGACTCTTGAGCACCATACCCACAAGGGTTCCCATGTTCACTCTAATTACCACCGTTGCCGAAACTCCCATCCACATTTCACCAGATCTCAACCATGTTAAAACTCCAAAAAGAGGAAACCATATGCCCATGGATCCCCCATACCAATTTAAACCAACGTCAAGGACTCCTCCCCCCCCAACCGCCTCAGCCACCATGATCCAAGAAGATACAACATACCAATACAACCTCGTGCCAGACCAAATAATAAAGGGGCGGGAGGGTGGGACCAAATCTGACCCCGTAAGAGCGGGAACTGACCAGTCCCACCCCCTTAGGCAGCCTCTCAATTGATTAACCCAACCCCTACCTCTCCCCTCCAAACCATTATCATGTCGGCCTCCGCCCACGCTGCGGGGGGGGGGGGGGGGCTCAACTCCGGCCTTATTTTCTAGGTATTTCTCTAATATTATACAATGTGGTTGAGTTTTTATAATCATTTGTGTTATCAGCAAAAGTAGACATATTACTTTCAATTCAATCCAAAATGTCAGTAATAAAGAGAATTCAGGGAAATGAGACTAACACAGACGCTTGTGTATCCCACTGATGATTTTAGATTATTTTGAGTATATATGATCTACAGCTCTTCATTTTCTGATTTAATACACGATAATTTGAAACTGACTAAATTGTAAGAAAATGGACCTCTTATATTTTATCCATCTTGAATATTGGTACAACATCAGTCATTTTACAAACCTGCGGCACTGACCCTGTTACAGAAGTACCTAAAAAGACGAGTTACAATAATCTATCAGTTGCCTGGCTCAGTTCCCTGAATACCCATGGGTGAATGACCAGTTATTTGCCATCAGCAACTGGCCTTCAGATATCAGTCCATTTATAATTATCTAGAAATATGAGGCACCGTAAACGATTCCTCCAGCCTTGTACCTAGAACTAGAGACCTGCAGACAATGCATGGAAATGGAAAGTTTTAGCATAGCAGGTAACATAATCTTATTTATATGCACACATTGCATAATGTTGTAATGTGTCGGTGTCACTCATTGGCTTCACCAATTATTAATGGACATGAAAAGCGTCCAGGAAGGATGTCCTCGAGTCTTGTGATGTATGGCGTTTCAATGTCAGTATTAACATGATGCATTAACATTCCTCGGTCCTGTGCTATAACAGCCTGCTGATCTCAAGGTGAAGGGACTATTAACGGCCATGAAATAATTTTGCACTTAAATGACATAATTTATATTTACACGAAAATATTCTGGGTGTTATTTTGCACATAGAGAGGTATTTCTTTGGGTGGGAACAACTTCATATTAAAAGGAACGTAAACAAAAGACTCGGGGACTTCACAGAAAAAGTTGAAATTTCTGCCATTATATTCTTTATATTCTCCATTTCTCACCACTTTTCTCCTTTGGATACTCAATCTCTTTCTGCCCTTAAATCTGAGAGCAGCATAATAAAGAGACAGAAACCCTGATTCCAGTGATGTGTCACTTAGTAGCCTGCTTGCTGTAGTTTTGATAAAGTCACAGTTTTATTGCTAGAGGAAGAGTAAAACTTCTACCATATAGTCCTCCATATTCATGAACTAATTACAGCTTTCTGTGTACACTGTGCATAGGCAAAGCGCTGTCAATCAGTGATGTGGGCTGGGTTATATAAAGCTCAGCATTCAGAGATCTGATAGATCTCCAGCAAGATAAAACAGTGATTTTATCAAAACTGCAGCAAGCAGCCCAATAGGTGACACATAACTGGAATTAGAGTCTCTGCCCCTAGATCATGCTGCTCTAAGATGGGGTTGCAAAAATCTTGTGACAGATTCCCTTTAAGATTATAAGTGATATATTGTATGTATACAGCATGTAAATATGATGTGACAACAGTCGCATTCACTGTGAATGTAAAGTAATGACAATTAGTCATAATATTCTGTATAAATATCAGAGAAAAAAGTGCGCTATTTTTACAGGCTGTTCAAGAATTTCTGGATGGATGGCAACCTGCGCAGCACCATCTGTGTATCTCTCTGCATATCTCCCTAACTTTGCTCCTAACCACTTCCTTCTCTGTAGACTTCAATAGGCAGCTGTAATCTGATCCATCAGTGAGCTGGCAGTCCTCCTGACATGGATTTCAGTTCCAGAGGTTGCCCACTACTTTTACATTGATAACCACTAGTGTTGAGCGATACCTTCCGATACTTGAAAGTATCGGTATCGGATAGTATCGGCCGATATCCGAAAAATATCGGATATCGCCGATACCGATACCCGATACCAATACAAGTCAATGGGACACAAGTATCGGAAGCTATCCTGGATGCTTCCCAGGGTCTGAAGGAGAGGAAACTCTCCTTCAGGCCCTGGGATCCATATTCATGTAAAAAATAAAGAATAAAAATAAAAAATATGGATATACTCACCCCTGCGGCGGACCCTGGACCTAGCGGTGTTAACCGGCAGCCTCCGTTCCTAAGAATGAGCGAGTGAAGGACCTTCGATGACGTGGCGGCTTGTGATTGGTCGCGTGACCGCTCATGTGACCGCTCACGCGACCAATCACAAGACCGCGACGTCATCGCAGGTCCTTCACTCGCTCATTCTTAGGAACGGAGGCTGCTGGTTGCAGAGGTTACAACCAGGGCGCGTCAGAGGGTGAATATATCCCTATTTTTTATTTTTATTCTTTATTTTACACGAGTATGCATTCCGATCCCGATTCCCAATATCGCAAAAATATCGGAACTCGGTATCGGAATTCCGATACCGCAAATATCGTCCGATACCCGATACTTGCGGTATCGGAATGCTCAACACTAATGACCACCTATCCTCCGGACAACCAGACAAGGGTTGGATAGGTCATCAATGTCAGATCTGCCAGGTCTGGCAGCCGGCATCCCTGATGATCAGAAGTTAACGGTGGCAGCGGCCACCGGCTGTAAGTGCTCACTTGTGGACGTGTCCACTTTCTGACAGTGTCTGCTGCAGAAAACTACTCATCTGCCTCCTATTGATCTGAATAGGAGGTGGATGTGTGGTGACCAAAAACAGCTGGGTGTCAGGTGCTGTACCCCAGACCGATCAGACATTAATGACCCATCACAAGGAAAGGCCATCAGTGTAAGGGTATGTGCACACGTTGCGGATTTTGCTGCGAATCCACAGCGGATTGGCCGCTGTGAATTCACAGCAGTTTTCCATGAGTTTACAGTACTATGTAAACCTATGGAAGACAAAATCCGCAGTGCACATGCTGCGGAAAATACCGCGTGGAAACGCTGCGTCGTTTATTCCGCAGCATGTCAATTCTTTGTGCGGATTCCGCAGCGGTTTACTACTGCTCCATAATAGGAATCCGCAGGTGTAAAACCGCAGGTGGAATCCGCACAAAAACTGCGAAAAAAGCGAGGTAAATCCACGGTAATTCCGCAGGAAATCCGCAGTGTGGATATACCAAAATCAGTGCAGAAAAATCCGCACACCTTTCCGCAATGTGTGCACATACCCTTAAAGAAGTGGACAACCTCTTTCAGGATGGGGTGATGGGGCTATAGAAGTGACTTAAAAATGTTAGTGAATTATCTGACTGGGGAAAAAAATAGGATACAAGGGAACAGCAGCTCTCCCGTGCATGAAGTGCTCTAAAATGCAATAAACACAACAGATATTTGCTAATAATATAATCTGTATGTGCGATGCTGGAAGCAGAATTTGCAGAAAGTACACAACTATGTGTATTCTATATGTTAAGAAGGAAGACCTGAAATTCAGCCCCTCTGATTATCTAGATTTCTCCAGTCTGATTAATAAGAGCCCATTCTGATTACAATTAATGCAATGATTGCGACATGACAATGTTTATAAAAACTGTATAGCCGGCCGAACAAAAAGTCTGAGACGTTACAGCCACGTGTAAGAAAACATTTTTTTTTCTTTGCTATTATTTTTATTGAGATAAATCTAAGTAAATGTAAGAGTCATCAATGATTACCCAACCTCTTCAGAGTCTCCCGTAACAACTCTGCGTGTTTATTAAGGTGGGAAGCTGCCAGCAATGTTATGCTGTGTAATTTGCCATCAGGAAAGAATGACATGTAACTTCAGCCCACACACATTCTGACAGCTGAACATTCGGGAGGGGAACGTATGGGGCACTGATAAATGTCTAGAATTACAGCATCTTGTGGCAGCGAGACCTGGTGATGTAACATTATGGCTCGTAACTACAGTTTATGCCTGTGATTCCGATTCAGAAAACCCGTAGAACGTTCTAGAACAGATTGGTATCACATAGAATTTACAGGATGATATTGGGGTCTGGAGTATCATGTGACCATACTGCTAGCCAATAGTTATTGCTGCCTTATTTCATTGGTCCATCCAGTTCATTTCTAGTTTAAAATGTATTGTATAAAGGTCCAGAGTGAATAATTAAAAAAAAATCTCTACTTTCCTTCCCAGACCGGCATCGCTCCTCCTCACTGGCTTCTGTGACCTCCCACTGGTCTCCTGACATAAACAATGCCACATGATTGCTGCAGACAATCAACTGCTGCAGCTGTCACATGACACTGTGGGTAAAAACCCCTATAATACTTAAATATGGAAAACACAATAGAAAAAAATCAGTTTTCTGCATTTAATCAAGTCTACAGCTGTAATCAGTAGGAGAACTTGGTAGCAAGTGCCCAATATCCCTACAGTGCCTCTAAAGGTAAAATAAAGTACTGCATATTGCCCATTCAAATCTAAGACCGGCATCTTCCATCCTCCAGGGGAAGAGATGCATTTACTAGACACTCTCTGCTCTGGCTAATAGCTTAGTTGAGTACCTGAGTATTGGGCCTCCCTTTATTAATCTAATAATAGATTTGGAAATTGGTTTTCTAGACCAAACAGTTTTTACAAAGGGCGTTTGGGGACTAAGAGGGGTTTTACCATAATCAGAAATGGTTAAAATGGCTACATTGTATTAAAATCCTCTCTATTCACAATAACAGAAGGCTTTTTATTGCTATAGTTGCTTGTTGCCTTGATTGCAGAGGTGGCCAGTCTCCTAAGCAAGGTGTGCTGCACTTACAAGCTCTTTGGTCCACTGCAGTGTTTCCCAAACTCCAGTTCTCACGACCCCCCCTAGAGCTCACGTATTGCACAGGTGATGGAATTATTGTCAAGACGTCAGAAATTTCCAAGCCTGTGCATTACTAAGGAAATCTCGAAAACATGATCTGTTGGGGGGAACATGAGGACTTGAGTTCGAGGACCACTGCTTGCAATCGCTGTTCTGAAGCTAGCGAACTTCAGTGCCATCTTTGGTCCTCTGATGGTGGAGATCCAAAGCTGCCTTTGCTTGCAGAATCAGATAATAGAATGTTAGAGCTGGAAGGGACCTCCAGGGTCATCGTGTCCAACCCCCTGCTCAATGCAGGATTCACCAAACCATCTCAGACAGATGTCTGTCCAGCCGCTGTTTGAAGACTTCCATTGAAGGAGAACTCCCCACCTCTCGTGGCCGCCTGTTCCACTCACTGATCACCCTATGAATCACCGGCTCAATCATACTCTTGGTCTGAACTGTGAATCATCAAGAGCGCACCACTTGCTGGCAACAAGGAAGCTATAAAGGCAAGCGAGCGGTGTGCTCCTGTAAAGCCAACATGAGGACGACCAGTTAAAAAAAAATAGGCTAAGAGAAGTAAATAGAATAAAAATAGATAAATCTGTTGCTGATCCAGTGGACCTCAATATTCTGTGGTGACTTTCCTGCAGAGGTTATGTGATGCAGCAGTGCATGCATGTGAAAACCGCTGCAGCCGATCACTCACTTCAGCAGTCTCCTGACATACATGCAGTAGATGGACAATACTTCGCTGTTGTATCAAACTCAACAACAGATTGGCAAAGGACACAACTGGACCTGCTGATGTGACTAAGTAGAGGTCATAGTAAAAAAAAAAAGTTTCCTTCTTTGGCATCTTCCACCACCTCTTATACTTTGTGTGTTTTTTCCCCTATGAGACTCTTTTCTACTAATTGGAAATATCTTCTAGTTTACCTTATCTACAGGTAGCATTGGATAGGCAACGAGATGAAGAAAACAGGGATCCATAGTTTTGTAAGACCTGATTGAATATTTTCATGTGAAAAGCCTTTTAACTGCTGTCAGTACCCGGGCTTATACTCACTTGCGTGAAATACGACCGAGTCTCGCATGGTAACACCGGGCTCTGCCGCCGGCACTTGGGAGCGGAGCGTGCAGCTCCATGTATTGCTATACGGCCGCACGCTCCGCTCTGGAGTGCTGGCGGCAGACCCGGGTTTTAACATGCGAGACTCGGCCGTATTTCACGCAAGTGAGTATGAGCCCTGAGACCACGTGAAGGAGTCTTGCTCATGTGCATTCCTTATAATGGAGTTATACTAAGGTTTCTTCTCTATGGATGCCATCTGTTGCTCCCAGATTACTGTTAGCACATAATGCAATTCTAAAACGCTTCTCACTAATTCGACCCTATCACATCGACCTTATGCTGTGTCGTCTACGCAATATTTTTAGTAAAACATACAAATGGAAAACTATTTCTTGCTTCAAGTAAAACAGAACGCAACAAAAACAATAATCACCCTATAATCAAGTCTTTATTTAGCTGTCTTTGCTTAGCTCACTTTTCAGTATATCTCAGGGTTGATGTCATGATGCTTGAAAGAATTTGCCAACTATTCACACCACAGTTGGCGGAAAAAGTTCTTTGACTTTATGTCTATTCTTAGAGTCACTTGCTGTAGCAGCTGAAAAATGCCATGAGACAAATCAGTGGTAAATTCCTGAGCAACAAAAAATGCCTAAGTGACTCGGTGATGGGACTGACACAGAAGGCTTTTGTTGTCTTTGAGCTTCCATTAAAAATTAAGTTTTCCTAAAATCTGAAAATTATATAGTTTTTTTTTGGAGTGTTTTTTTATTTTTATTTTTAGGGTTTGGTAATTTTAGTCTTTTTGTAGTGTATTAAATGCTTCATCTCACCTGACATGACAAGGCGGCCTCATTCAGATGTACCTGTACAAAAAAAAAGACTTTAGTCTTTATGTACTTTGTCCTGCATTAATGTGACATCCATATCGATGCCTGGGCATCCTCGGTTTCTGTCTCTGGGCAGGGTAATGCCTTTGCTGTGGGCGACATGAGCTGATAATGTGGCTATTCTGTGCATTCTGTCAGACTTGTCAGAAAGCTTATGAGTTAACATCTGTAAATGTGTTGGCTCTCTGATGATTAGCCCTGGTTGGGGCTGCTGCTATTTCCACACTGACAGTTATTAAATTCAACTTGACCTGGTCCACATCCCTGCTCTCGGCTCCTGTGGGGCTATTTTGATTATTCTGCTTTTTGACCTTGACTATATTCTGACTACTTGCTTTCTGATTCTGTCCCTGTCTTAGATCTCCTTATAAAGAACCCAGGTGACAACCATTTTTACTGCCAGCTTACCACACCAGTGAAGTGCCTACTCCGTGGCTCCAACCGAGAAGCCCCTGCATTACTAGAGATCCCTGTACAGGGGTTAAAGGATGAAAGCCCAGGCAGACCCTGTGTATGTGGGACATGGAGTGACTAGGGCTTAGCCTGCCTGTGGAAGCATTATTAGGAGATGCCAGGTAACCACAAACAGGGCCCTAGTGACAACTAATTAAAAACAGCTTTGGACATATAGGAGAAAGCACAACTTAAATAGGGAATGCATCACCCCAAAAAGAAGTATAATAAATGGGCAAGAACGAAATACATCCTTGCCAAAATGTAAAACTGTTTACAGGGTGCAAAGAATACATTTTCGGACGAATACATATCCGGGTGAAGTGTCACTTGAAGTGCTGCTGATGGAATATGACGTACGAATGATTTCCTTGTAAACCTGCTAAAATTAAGTTTTCAAGCAAATAATTTGTACGTCATATTCCATCAGCAGCACATCAAGTGACACTTCACCGCGATATGTTTTCTTCCTAAGTCCTTTGGATTTGTGTCCTGCAGCAGCTGATATATACGATTTATACATGTTGCTTGGGTGCAACCATACCAGGTGGGCAGATCCAATTTCAGTTTTTCTGCTTGTTTGTCTACTTTTACACTTGCTGTATTTTTTGCGGGTCTTTTTTGAGAGCCATATCGCAGCAATTTTCATGGTCTGCCGCAGTAATGGACTTTCGGATCGCCGTTTTTCAGGTTTCCAATACTATGCAAAAAGTATTGGAAAAAAAATGGCGTTCCGCAAAACCAGGAGTCACGGTGCACCGCAAAAACAAACTTCCGTTGTTTTTGTGGCCCCATTGCGGCTCGATCTTTTTTCACGGCCATAAATACGGCCCTTACGGCCATACGGCGCACCGTGAAATTATTGCGGCTACAAAACAACGATATGTGTAAAAGAAGCCTAACAATTAAAACCCTGTTTGTGCTCTTTTTCTCCTAGTTACTACATTTATAAACAATTACTACAATTACTAGATTTATAAACAATTTTTTCAAGCATTGCGATGGATACATTTAGAGGACGTGTCCATTCCCTTCCACTTTCTCCACATCCTTCATACCCCATACCAACCCCCCTTGCCTTCCCATTGATGTATGATGGACTGCCTGGCTTTTGTATGGTGACTGAGCTTCCCTGAGTCATGCACTAATTCCAGAAGGAAGCACGGGTTTCCAGGAGGCTTCAGTAGCAGCTGGGAGATTACCCAGCTCTTCCAGTAATCCAGGAGGTATCCCCTTATTTCTGGGGGCATCACAAATGTTTGGGAGAAAGGTGGCAAGTATGACAAAACTGCAAAAAAAAAAAGAAACACAATGATGCAGCCGCACCCTTATGGGTTCTAAGATATGTGCAAACATTGAATATCTGAATTAGTGTAAATGCTATTATTGCTGTTTACTATACTTTAGATGTATGGTTAAGTTCACACTTTTAAAGGGAACTGTCATGTAAAAAATGCTATAAACCATTAACCTGTAGCTATGGGATTAATTAGAGCCCCGCTATTGGGAGAAAATTAACTTTATTCCCCCTAGCAGCCTTGCTCTTTCAGTCATATGGGCGGCGTCGGGACGGTTTCTGTTGTGAAATTGGATTTTGGGCTCCCCCGGTGGCCACTGGTGGAATTGACCTGGTGTGCATCATCCCCTCTGTTCACCTGTTTCCATCAGGATGTGGGAGTCGCTATTTAACCTTGCTCCTCTGTCACTTCCATGCCGGTCAACATTGTAATCAGAAGCCTTTCTGTGCATGTTCCTGCTGCTAGACAACTCCCAGCTAAGTTGGACTTTAGTCCTCGTTTGTTTTTGCATTTTGTTCCAGTTCACAGCTGTAGTTTCGTTTCTGTGTCTGGAAAGCTCTTGTGATCTGAAATTGCCACTCTGATGTTTGTTGTGAATTTTGATTCTGGGCTCCCCCGGTGGCCGCTTGTGGAATTGGACTTGTCATCCTCTTTCCTGTTTCACCTGGTTCCATCAGTAGTGGGTGTTGCTATTTAAGCTCATTTCTCTGGTGGTTTCTTGCCGGTCAACAATGTTATCTGATGCCTCTCAGTGCTTGTTCCTGCTTCTGGACAACTACTAGATAAGTTGGACTTTTGTCCATGTTTTGTTTTGCCTATTTGTTCCAGTTCACAGCTGAAGTTTTGTTACTGTGTCTGGAAAGCTCTCGTTGATCAGGGATTGCTACTCTGGCGTTATGAGTTAATGCCAGAGTTTAAGGTAATCTCTGGATGGTGTTTTGTTAGTGTTTTTCTGCTGACCATGAAAGTATACTATCTGTCTTCTGCTATCTAGTAAGCGGACCTCAAATTTGCTAAGACTATTTTCCTGCTGCGTTTGTTGTTTCATCTGAACTCACCGTCATTATATGTGGGGGGCTACTGTCTTCTTTGGAATATTTCTCTAGAGGTGAGCCAGGTCTTATATTTCCCTCTGCTAGCTATTTAGGTCTTAGGCCAGAGCTGGGCATCTAGCGATAAATAGGAAATGCTACCTGGCTATTTCTAGTTGCGCGGCAGGCTTAGTTCATGGTCAGTATAGTTCCATCTTCCGAGAGCTTGTCCCTCTATAGGCTTGCTATGATCTCTGCCTGCAGAGATCATGACAGTTTGACCGGCCAATAAAGTGTTAAAGACCCAGGTTGAGAAAGGAGAGTTATAAGAAGTCTGCTGGAATTTTTTTTTTTTTTTTTTTTTTTTTTTTCCTCCAGTCTGCCTTGCTGCAGTCTTTTTTTTCTCTCTCCTCCTAATCTCTGTATGGCTCTGTGTGCACCTGACAATCATGGATCTCCAGAGTGTAACTGCGGGTTTGAATAATCTCATCACGAAAGTACAAAATTTACAAGATTTTGTGGTACATGCTCCGGTATCTGAGCCGAGAATTCCTTTGCCGGAGTTCTTCACAGGGAATAGAGCTAGCTTCCAGAATTTCCGAAATAATTGTAAGCTTTATTTGTCCCTGAAGTCTCGTTCAGCTGGAGACCCTGCTCAGCAGGTTAGGATTGTGATTTCCTTGCTCAGGGGTGACCCTCAAGATTGGGCCTTCTCATTGCCAGCAGGGGATCCTGCGTTACGCGATGTGGATGCGTTTTTTCTGGCCTTGGGCTTGCTTTATGAGGAACCTCATTTGGAACTTCAGGCAGAAAAAACTTTGATGGCACTATCTCAGGGGCAAGACGAAGCTGAAGTTTTCTGCCAAAAATTCCGTAAATGGTCTGTGCTTACTCAGTGGAATGAGTGCGCCTTGGCGGCAACTTTCAGAGAAGGTCTCTCTGATGCCGTTAAGGATGTTATGGTGGGGTTCCCTGTGCCTGCAGGTCTGAATGAGTCCATGACAATGGCTATTCAGATTGATAGGCGTCTGCGGGAGCGCAAACCGGTGCACCATCTGGCGGTGTCTATGGAAAAGACGCCAGAAAGTATGCAGTGTGATAGAATTCTGTCCAGGAGCGAGCGACAGAATTTTAGACGGAAGAATGGATTGTGTTTCTATTGTGGGGATTCTACTCATGTTATATCAGCATGCTCTAGGCGTACAAAGAAGCTTGATAAGTCTGTTTCCATTGGCACCATTCAGTCTAAGTATATTTTGTCTGTAACCCTGATTTGCTCTTTGTCATCCATTGCCACGGACGCCTATGTTGACTCTGGCGCCGCTCTGAGTCTTATGGATTGGTCCTTTGCCAATCGTTGTGGTTTTGATTTAGAGCCTTTGGAGACTCTTATTCCTCTGAAGGGGATTGACTCCACCCCATTGGCTAATAATAAACCACAATACTGGACACAAGTAACCATGCGTATCAATCCGGATCACCAGGAGATTATTCGTTTCCTGGTGCTGTATAATTTACATGACGATTTGGTACTGGGATTGCCATGGTTGCAGTCTCATAACCCAGTCTTGGACTGGAGAGCAATGTCTGTGTTGAGCTGGGGATGTAAGGGTATTCATGGGGACTTACCTTTGGTTTCTATTTCGTCGTCCATTCCCTCTGAAGTCCCTGAGTTCCTCTCTGATTATCAAGACGTCTTTGACGAACCCAAGCTTGGGTCGTTACCTCCGCACCGTGAGTGCGATTGTGCCATAGATTTGATACCGGGTTGTAAATATCCAAAGGGTCGTTTGTTTAATCTGTCTGTGCCGGAACATGCTGCTATGCGGGAATATATAAAGGAGTCTTTGGAAAAGGGACATATTCGTCCATCTTCTTCTCCCTTGGGAGCTGGGTTTTTCTTTGTCTCAAAAAAAGACGGCTCTTTGAGACCATGTATTGATTATCGGCTTCTGAATAAGATCACTGTTAAGTATCAATACCCATTGCCATTGCTTACTGATTTGTTTGCTCGTATAGAGGGTGCTAAGTGGTTCTCTAAAATTGATCTTCGTGGGGCGTATAATTTGGTGCGGATCAGGCAGGGGGATGAGTGGAAGACCGCATTTAATACGCCCGAGGGCCACTTTGAGTATTTGGTCATGCCTTTTGGTCTTTCTAATGCCCCTTCAGTTTTCCAGTCTTTTATGCATGATATTTTCCGCGATTTTCTGGATAAATTTATGATAATATATCTGGATGATATTCTGATTTTTTCTGATGACTGGGACTCTCATGTCCAGCAGGTCAGGAGAGTTTTTCAGGTTCTGCGGTCTAATTCTTTATGTGTGAAGGGGTCTAAGTGCGTTTTTGGGGTCCAGAAAATTTCCTTTTTGGGGTATATTTTTTCTCCCTCTTCCATTGAGATGGATCCCGTCAAGGTGCAGGCTATTTGTGACTGGACTCAGCCCTCCTCTCTTAGGGGTCTTCAGAGATTTTTGGGCTTTGCCAACTTTTACCGCCGATTTATTGCTGGTTTTTCGGATGTCGTTAGACCACTGACTGATTTGACCAGACAGGGCGCTGATGTTGCTAATTGGTCCCCTCATGCTGTAGAGGCCTTTCAGGAGCTTAAGCGCCGTTTTGCCTCTGCCCCTGTGTTGCGTCAGCCTGATGTGAATCTGCCTTTTCAGGTTGAGGTTGACGCTTCGGAGATCGGAGCTGGGGCAGTGTTGTCGCAGAAAGGTTCCGACTGCTCCGTCATTAGGCCTTGTGCCTTCTTTTCTCGCAAATTTTCGCCCGCAGAGCGGAATTATGATGTTGGGAATCGGGAGCTTTTGGCCATGAAGTGGGCGTTTGAGGAGTGGCGCCATTGGCTCGAGGGGGCTAGGCATCAGGTGGTGGTATTGACTGACCACAAAAATTTGATTTATCTTGAGACTGCCAGACGCCTGAATCCTAGACAGGCGCGCTGGTCTTTATTTTTTTCTCGCTTTAATTTTGTGGTGTCATACCTACCGGGTTCTAAGAATGTTAAGGCAGATGCCCTTTCTAGGAGTTTTGACCCGGACTCTCCTGGTAATTCTGAACCCACAGGTATCCTTAGGGAGGGAGTAATTTTGTCGGCCGTTTCTCCTGATCTGCGGCGGTCCTTGCAGGAGTTTCAGGCGGATAGACCGGATCGTTGTCCGCCTGATAGACTGTTTGTTCCGGATGATTGGACCAGCAGAGTCATCTCTGGGGTACATTCTTCTGCATTGGCAGGTCATCCCGGAATTTTTGGTACCAGGGATTTGGTGGCAAGATCCTTCTGGTGGCCTTCCCTGTCACGAGATGTGCGAGTCTTTGTGCAGTCATGTGACGTTTGTGCTCGGGCCAAGTCTTGTAGTTCTCGGGCTAGCGGACTGCTGTTGCCCTTGCCTATTCCTAAGAGGCCTTGGACACACATCTCGATGGATTTTATTTCAGATCTGCCTGTTTCCCAGAAGATGTCTGTCATCTGGGTGGTTTGTGACCGTTTCTCTAAAATGGTCCATTTGGTTCCTCTGCCCAAGTTGCCTTCTTCTTCTGAGTTGGTTCCTCTGTTTTTTCAGAATGTTGTCCGATTGCACGGTATTCCTGAGAATATTGTTTCTGACAGAGGTACTCAATTTGTGTCTAGATTTTGGCGGGCATTCTGTGCTAGGATGGGCATAGATTTGTCTTTTTCATCTGCTTTTCACCCTCAGACTAATGGCCAGACCGAGCGGACTAATCAGACCCTTGAGACATATCTGAGGTGTTTTGTCTCTGCTGACCAGGATGATTGGGTTGCTTTTTTGCCATTGGCAGAGTTCGCCCTCAATAATCGGGCCAGCTCTTCCACCTTGGTGTCCCCGTTTTTCTGTAATTCGGGGTTTCACCCTCGATTTTCCTCCGGTCAGGTGGAATCCTCGGATTGTCCTGGAGTGGATGCGGTGGTGGAGAGATTGCATCACATCTGGGGGCAGGTTATGGACAATTTGAAGTTGTCCCAGGAGAAGACTCAGCGTTTTGCCAACCGTCATCGTCGTGTTGGTTCTCGGCTTTGTGTTGGAGATTTGGTGTGGTTGTCTTCTCGTTTTGTCCCTATGAGGGTCTCTTCTCCTAAGTTTAAACCTCGGTTCATCGGCCCTTATAGAATATTGGAGATTCTTAATCCTGTTTCTTTCCGTTTGGACCTCCCTGCGTCCTTTTCCATTCATAACGTTTTTCATCGGTCGTTATTGCGCAGGTATGAGGTACCTGTTGTACCTTCAGTTGAGCCTCCTGCTCCGGTGTTGGTTGAGGGTGAGTTGGAGTACGTTGTGGAGAAAATTTTGGACTCTCGTGTTTCCAGACGGAGACTCCAGTATCTGGTCAACTGGAAGGGTTACGGCCAGGAGGATAATTCTTGGGTCAATGCATCTGATGTTCATGCTTCTGATCTTGTTCGTGCCTTCCATAGGGCTCATCCTGGTCGCCCTGGTGGATCTGGTGAGGGTTCGGTGCCCCCTCCTTGAGGGGGGGGTACTGTTGTGAATTTTGATTCTGGGCTCCCCCGGTGGCCGCTTGTGGAATTGGACTTGTCATCCTCTTTCCTGTTTCACCTGGTTCCATCAGTAGTGGGTGTTGCTATTTAAGCTCATTTCTCTGGTGGTTTCTTGCCGGTCAACAATGTTATCTGATGCCTCTCAGTGCTTGTTCCTGCTTCTGGACAACTACTAGATAAGTTGGACTTTTGTCCATGTTTTGTTTTGCCTATTTGTTCCAGTTCACAGCTGAAGTTTTGTTACTGTGTCTGGAAAGCTCTCGTTGATCAGGGATTGCTACTCTGGCGTTATGAGTTAATGCCAGAGTTTAAGGTAATCTCTGGATGGTGTTTTGTTAGTGTTTTTCTGCTGACCATGAAAGTATACTATCTGTCTTCTGCTATCTAGTAAGCGGACCTCAAATTTGCTAAGACTATTTTCCTGCTGCGTTTGTTGTTTCATCTGAACTCACCGTCATTATATGTGGGGGGCTACTGTCTTCTTTGGAATATTTCTCTAGAGGTGAGCCAGGTCTTATATTTCCCTCTGCTAGCTATTTAGGTCTTAGGCCAGAGCTGGGCATCTAGCGATAAATAGGAAATGCTACCTGGCTATTTCTAGTTGCGCGGCAGGCTTAGTTCATGGTCAGTATAGTTCCATCTTCCGAGAGCTTGTCCCTCTATAGGCTTGCTATGATCTCTGCCTGCAGAGATCATGACAGATGTTATGAGTTAATACTAGAGTCTTAAAGTAATTTCAGGATGGTATTTTGATAGGGTTTTCAGCTGACCATGAAAGTGCCCTTTCTGTCTTCCTGCTATCTAGTAAGCGGACCTCAATTTTGCTAAACCTATTTTCATACTACGTTTGTCATTTCATCTAAAATCACCGCCAATATATGTGGGGGCCTCTGTCTGCCTATCGGGGAAATTTCTCTAGAGGTGAGCCAGGACTATATTTTCCTCTGCCAGGATTAGTTAGTCCTCCGGCCGGCGCTGGGCGTCTAGGGATAAAAAACGTAGGCAACGCTACCCGGCTACTGTTAGTTGTGCGGCAGGTTTAGTTCATGGTCAGTTTAGTTTCCATCCTTCCAAGAGCTAGTACTTATGTTTGCTGGGCTATGTTCTCTTGCCATTGAGAACCATAACAGGTTTCAGCCACTGCTGTCTAGAGAGCAACGGCTATAACTCCGCTCCTGGCACTGACTGACAGCACAATCAGCATTAGGGCCGGCTGTCAGTCAGTTCCCAGTGTGTAGTTACAGCCGCCTCTTTCTGTACACAGAGCGGTGACTGAACCCGTGCCGGAGCCACCCCAATGACTGGTACCCAAATACTACCAGGAGGAGTAAAGTTAATTTCCTCCCGGCAGTGGAAACCTCAGTAGGTGACAATTCTGTTACTAGCGAAAAAACACTATACAAAGGCCAAGACCGATATTACCGCCATACATTGATTGTACAGTGATAGATACAAGTCCAGCTGACCATATAAATGATTACTGTCCGGTTATATATAGTGACTTACAGCTGACATTATTTCTGATGGGGCCATATACCTTTCCTGTCCTTTCTATCTGGCCCAGACCGCCATGAAAGC
The DNA here is from genome assembly GCF_051348905.1 of Ranitomeya variabilis. NCBI lineage: Eukaryota > Metazoa > Chordata > Amphibia > Anura > Dendrobatidae > Ranitomeya > Ranitomeya variabilis. Next base: position 47,358,895 of record NC_135239.1, on the reverse strand, counting down.
TCCATAAAAGCCGCGACTTGTCTGCAGAGTTTGCAACAAAGAAACTTTTGAATTACGTTTGCAGACCTGTCCCCCATCTACAGTCTACACACACTGCCCGTCCTGCCGCTATCTCAGTGCTGAGCGTGTGCTGCACTACTTGTTTCTATCAGTGCACCCGCTTTAAAATAAAGTATATACCATATATATTAGTACTAGGATTTATTTCATTTTAAATATTTCATCTTTTCTGATCTTCCTGTGAAGCTTGTGTGCTGATCTTCTAACAAGAGGAGTCAGCAGAGCGTTGGTGACGTTTCTTGTTATGATCCCAATGGTAGAGGATCTCAGGGTTTTCAGCAAAGTCTGCAAACATAAAAAACCAGCTCATAGGGAGGTGGTAACTGAGCTGACCGCATACCTGATCCTAGCCCACAACTAATAGCAGCTGGGGAACGTACCTACGTTGGTTCTAGACATCTCGCGCCAGCCGGAGAACTAACTAACCCTTTCAGAGAAAATCAGACCTCACTTGCCTCAAGAGAAAGGTACCCCAAAGTAAAGACACGCCCCCAACAAATAATAACGGTGAGGTAAGAAGAAAGGACAAACGTAAGTATGAACTAGATTCAGCAAAGAGAGGCCCACTATATAATAGCAGAAATATAGAAAGCGGACTTATGCGGTCAGCGAAAAACCCTACAAAAATATCCACGCTGAATATCCAAGAACCCCCGCACCGACTAACGGTGTGGGGGGAGAATATCAGCCCCCTTAGAGCTTCCAGCAAAATCAGGAATCACATTATGAACAAGCTGGACAAAAAACAGAACAATACAAAAGAACAAAAATAAGAAAGCAGGACTTAGCTTATCTTGCAAAAATCAGGACCAGTAGACAGGAGCAACCAGACAAGGACTGATTACATTGATGCCAGGCAATGGACTAAGAATCCAGGAAGTTTAAATAGGAACACCCAGGGTCTAACGAACCAGGTGACTACCAACCTGGGGAAAGAAAATCCAAGTGCCATACCGCTAGTGACCACAAGAGGGAGCCAAAAAGTATAGTTCACAACAGTACCCCCCCTTTAAGGAGGGGTCACCGAACCCTCACTACGACCACCAGGGCGATCAGGATGGGCAGCGTGAAAGGCACGAATCAAATCGGCCGCATGAACATCAGAAGCGACCACCCAGGAATTATCCTCCTGACCATAGCCCTTCCATTTGACCAGATACTGAAGCCTCCGTCTAGAGAGACGAGAATCTAAGATCTTCTCCACCACGTACTCCAACTCGCCCTCAACCAAGACCGGAGCAGGAGGGTCAACAGCAGGAACCACAGGCACAATGTACCGCCGCAACAAAGACCTATGGAACACATTGTGAATGGCAAACGACACAGGAAGATCCAAACGAAAAGACACCGGATTAAGGACCTCCAATATTCTATAAGGACCAATAAAGCGAGGCTTAAACTTAGGAGAGGAAACCTTCAGAGGGACATACCGAGAAGACAACCAAACCAAATCCCCAACACGAAGTCGGGGACCCACACCGCGGGGGCGGTTGCCAAAACGCTGAGCCTTCTCCTGTGACAACTTCAAGTTGTCCACCACGTGATTCCAAGTCCGCTGCAACCTATCAACCACGGAATCCACCCCAGGACAGTCGGAAGGCTCAACATGACCTGAGGAGAAACGAGGATGAAAACCAGAGTTGCAGAAAAATGGCGAAACCAAAGTAGCGGAACTAGCCCGATTATTGAGGGCAAACTCAGCCAATGGCAAAAAGGTCACCCAATCATCCTGATCCGCAGAAACAAAACATCTCAAATAAGCCTCCAGCGTCTGATTAGTTCGCTCCGTTTGGCCATTAGTCTGAGGATGAAAGGCAGACGAGAACGACAGATCAATGCCCATCTTGGCACAAAAAGATCGCCAGAATCTGGACACAAACTGGGATCTTCTGTCAGACACGATATTCTCAGGAATGCCGTGCAAACGAACCACATTCTGAAAAAACAAAGGAACCAGATCGGAAGAGGACGGCAACTTAGGCAAGGGCACCAAATGGACCATCTTGGAAAAACGATCACACACCACCCAGATGACAGACATTCCCTGAGACACCGGAAGATCTGAAATGAAATCCATGGAAATGTGTGTCCAAGGCCTCTTCGGGACGGGCAAGGGCAAAAGCAACCCGCTGGCACGAGAACAGCAAGGCTTAGCCCGAGCACAAGTCCCACAGGACCGCACAAAAGAACGCACATCCCGTGACAAGGAAGGCCACCAAAAGGACCTAGCCACCAAATCTCTGGTACCAAAAATCCCAGGATGCCCTGCCAACACCGAGGAATGAACCTCGGAAATAACTCTGCTGGTCCATTTATCAGGAACAAACAGTCTGTCAGGTGGACAAGGGTCAGGTCTACCAGCCTGAAATCTCTGCAACACACGTCGCAAATCAGGAGAAATGGCCGACAAGATTACTCCCTCTTTAAGAATACCAGCCGGCTCTGAGACTCCAGGAGAGTCAGGCACAAAGCTCCTAGAGAGAGCATCAGCCTTCACATTTTTCGAACCAGGCAGGTATGAGACCACAAAGTCAAAACAGGAGAAAAACAATGACCAACGAGCCTGTCTAGGGTTCAGGCGTTTAGCAGACTCGAGATACATCAGATTTTTGTGATCAGTCAAGACCACCACACGATGCTTAGCTCCCTCGAGCCAATGACGCCACTCCTCAAATGCCCACTTCATGGCCAACAACTCCCGATTGCCAACATCATAGTTCCGCTCAGCAGGCGAAAACTTCCTAGAAAAAAAAGCACATGGTCTCATCACAGAGCAACCAGAGCCTCTCTGCGACAAAACAGCCCCTGCACCGATCTCAGAAGCGTCTACTTCAACCTGAAAGGGAAGTGAGACATCAGGCTGGCACAAAACAGGCGCCGAAGTAAACCGGCGCTTCAGCTCCCGGAAGGCCTCCACGGCCGCAGGAGCCCAATTAGCAACATCAGAACCTTTCTTGGTCATATCCGTCAGAGGTTTAACAATGCTAGAAAAGTTAGCAATAAAACGACGGTAGAAATTAGCAAAACCCAAAAACTTCTGAAGACTCTTAACAGACATGGGTTGAGTCCAATCATGAATACCTCGGACCTTGACTGGGTCCATCTCCACAGCAGAAGGGGAAAAAATAAAACCCAAAAAGGAAACCTTCTGCACTCCAAAGAGACACTTTGAGCCCTTCACAAACAAAGCATTATCTCGCAAAACCTGAAACACCATCCTGACCTGCTTTACATGAGAATCCCAATCATCAGAAAAAACTAAAATGTCATCCAGATAAACAATCACAAATTTATCTAGATACTTCCGGAAGATGTCATGCATAAAGGACTGAAACACTGAAGGGGCATTAGAGAGCCCAAAAGGCATCACCAAGTACTCAAAATGACCTTCGGGCGTATTAAATGCAGTTTTCCATTCATCTCCCTGCTTAATGCGCACAAGGTTGTACGCACCACGAAGATCTATCTTGGTGAACCAACAGGCACCCTTAATCCGAGCAAACAAGTCCGACAATAGTGGCAAAGGATATTGAAATTTAACCGTGATTTTATTCAGAAGCCGATAGTCTATACAAGGTCTCAAAGACCTGTCTTTCTTGGCCACAAAAAAGAATCCCGCACCAAGAGGGGAAGAGGATGGACGAATATGTCTTTTCACCAAAGACTCCTTTATATAAGAACGCATCGCGGCATGCTCAGGTACCGACAGATTAAATAATCGTCCCTTAGGAAACTTACTACCAGGAATCAAATCTATAGCGCAGTCACAGTCCCTATGAGGAGGAAGAGCACTGGACCTGTACTCACTGAATACATCCTGATAGTCAAACAAATACTCAGGAACTTCTGAAGGAGTGGAGGAAGCAATAGACACCGACGGGGAATCGCAATGAATTCCCTGACAACCCCAACTTGACACAGACATAGCCCTCCAATCCAAAACTGGATTATGGGCCTGTAACCATGGCAGACCCAAAACGACCAAATCATGCATCTTATGCAGAACAAGAAAACAAATCACCTCCCGATGTTCAGGAGTCATGCACATGGTCACTTGTGTCCAATACTGCGGTTTATTCTCCGCCAATGGCGTAGCATCAATTCCTCTAAGAGGAATAGGATTTTCTAAAGGCTCCAGGACAAAACCACAGCGCTTGGCAAACGACAAGTCCATAAGACTCAGGGCAGCACCTGAATCCACAAACGCCATAACAGGGTAGGAAGACAATGAACAAATTAAAGTCACAGACAAAATAAATTTAGGCTGCAAGTTACCAATGGCGACAGGACTAACAAACTTTGTTAGGCGTTTAGAGCATGCTGATATAACATGTGTAGAATCACCACAGTAAAAACACAACCCATTCTGACGTCTATGATTTTGCCGTTCAGTTCTAGTCTGAATTCTATCACATTGCATTAAGTCCGGTGTCTGTTCAGACAACACCGCCAGAGGATTAGCGGATTTGCGCTCCCGCAAACGCCGATCAATCTGAATGGCCAGCGTCATAGAATCATTCAGACTTGTAGGAATGGGGAAGCCCACCATCACATTCTTAATGGTTTCAGAAAGGCCATTTCTGAAATTTGCGGCCAGAGCGCACTCATTCCACTGAGTAAGCACGGACCATTTCCGAAATTTTTGGCAATACACTTCAGCTTCATCCTGGCCCTGAGAGATAGCCAGCAAAGCCTTCTCTGCCTGAATTTCAAGATTGGGCTCCTCATAAAGCAATCCGAGTGCCAGAAAAAACGCATCAATATTTGCCAATGCCGGATCTCCTGGCGCCAATGAGAAAGCCCAATCCTGAGGGTCGCCCCGCAAGAAGGAGATAACAATTTTAACTTGCTGAGCTGAATCTCCAGACGAACGAGGTCTCAAAGATAGAAACAATTTACAATTATTCCTAAAATTCCTAAATTTAAATCGATCTCCAGAGAACAGCTCAGGAATAGGTATCTTAGGCTCTGACATAGGACTGCTAATAACAAAATCCTGAATGCCCTGCACACATGCAGCAAGCTGATCCACACTAGTAATCAGAGTCTGAACATTCATGTCTGCAGCAGAGCTTCAAGCCACTCAGAGATAAAGGGGAGGAAGAAAAAAAAAACAAAAACTCAGAACTTCTTTTCTTTTAATCCCACTTCTGCAATGCATTAACTATTCACTCGGCCTGGCATTCTGTTATGATCCCAATGGTAGAGGATCTCAGGGTTTTCAGCAAAGTCTGCAAACATAAAAAAACAGCTCATAGGGAGGTGGTAACTGAGCTGACCGCATACCTGATCCTAGCCCACAACTAATAGCAGCCGGGGAACGTACCTACGTTGGTTCTAGACGTCTCGCGCCAGCCGGAGAACTAACTAACCCTTTCAGAGAAAATCAGACCTCACTTGCCTCAAGAGAAAGGTACCCCAAAGTAAAGACACGCCCCCAACAAATAATAACGGTGAGGTAAGAAGAAAGGACAAATGTAAGTATGAACTAGATTCAGCAAAGAGAGGCCCACTATATAATAGCAGAAATATAGAAAGTGGACTTATGCGGTCAGCGAAAAACCCTACAAAAATATCCACGCTGAATATCCAAGAACCCCCGCACCGACTAACGATGTGGGGGGAGAATATCAGCCCCTTTAGAGCTTCCAGCAAAATCAGGAATCACATTATGAACAAGCTGGACAAAAAACAGAACAATACAAAAGAACAAAAATAAGAAAGCAGGACTTAGCTTATCTTGCAAAAATCAGGACCAGTAGACAGGAGCAACCAGACAAGGACTGATTACATTGATGCCAGGCAATGGACTAAGAATCCAGGAAGTTTAAATAGGAACACCCAGGGTCTAACGAACCAGGTGACTACCAACCTGGGGAAAGAAAATCCAAGTGCCATACCGCTAGTGACCACAAGAGGGAGCCAAAAAGTATAGTTCACAACAGTTTCTTCCCTCTGCTCCTAAATACACGGGATCTCTGTAACATTACGTGGTCTCCACTTGGGGATAATGTGTGCGGTGGTGCATCAGATGTTGGATGAACCTCCTCTTTTATCACTGTGATAAAGTTAACTGGACTTTCTTGCTCCATGCTTTAGAGGCCATAGTGAAGCCCATATTAGTAAGTGAGTCCGGCGTTCCGGTTGGGATGAGTTTTATTACAAAAAGAATGGCTAATATTCCATTCTCGCCATTATGTCCTGCAGATTTTTTACAGATATCGTCATCACTGTCCCCATTGTGGCTCACAATCTAAATTCCCTATCAGTATGTCTTTAGAGTGCGGGAGGAAGCCGGAGAACCTGGAGGAAACCCACACAAATATGACGAGAACATACAAACTCCTTACAGATGTTGTCCTTGGTGGGATTTAAAATTTGTAGGGAGACATTGGCAGGACCAGAGTTGGTGAAGGACACTGTTTTTCTTCAGTAGCCTTAGTGTAATTACATCATCCTTTCTTTTAGTACAACCTGTACGGGTTTGTCACGACCCTGACGTGTGATCATGTATAATAATGGAACGAACTAACCACATTAACTTAACTCTTCTCCACAATCAGTCGTAACAGCTGTCGTTGGGATTACCGAAGCCATCTGTAACATTATACTTGTGCCGAATGGGTCACTGTGATGATGGGCCTTTGATACATAATAGGCACTGTAGAAGTATAGCAAATGCGCCCGATGAAATAATATGCTTTATTGGGATACTTTTAGCTTCTAGACTGGGGTCTCCCACTTGGGGGCGCCCTATTAGCTACATCAGAATGAAACATTAATGTATGCCTATAGCTTTTAATGGGTGCAATTCAATGTTTTGTTTCCACCTTTTGGCACAGAATAGAAAATGAGAAAACATACTGCTGCTTCTCTTACATACATAGGACCTCATGCTTTCGTCTGTTTGCAAGCATACCCAAAATAAAACAGGCACTTTAAATTAGACACCTATTCGAGCTGCAACAGTTTGATAACTAATATGCTAATTATTCCAATAAGGTTTTTTTATTTAGTTTTTTAATTCATTCTTATGTATATGTGATATTTGGATGCACTTTAAAGTAAATTGCAGGAGCTTAAAAAAGTGTTAAGGTGCGAAAGAACAATATAGTTGAATTATTAACTTATTTTCAATTTTGTCAATTTTCTGACGATATGACAACTCCTTTGGGTGACATGCGGCTTCTTTGGTTTTGGGCTTTGTCTGAGCCGCATTGACTGCATTGCTGTTTTCTGGGAAAAGAGGAGTAGCAGATTGTACAAGCAGGGCTGCCACTAGGAATTTCATTGCACCATACTGGCAAAAATTTTCGGGGCCCCCTTGAGACTCTGCCCAGGCTCCACCCCTCGAACTGTCCAAAGCCGCACCGCTCTTTCTTGGAAAAACTCCACTTCTCAACAATCTCACATTAACAGTTCCCACCACCAGATCACATATATAGCCAGCAGCTTTTGTTTTGGCCAAAAGATTTTTTTTAAGCCGCCACCACGACAAGGTAGACTCTTTTGGCCAAGTACTACTCTACTCTATCCTATTAATCATTTGTCAAAATATCCAATACAATTTTGGTATATTTTTATTTACTTTTCAAAATTTTAAATGACCAATAATATCATATACAAGGGACAAATACCACCGCACCATGACTAGACACCATATTAACACCATATAGTGACCTATAATACCAGGTACAAGTAAGAAATACTGCCACACCATGTCCAGACCACATATTACCACTACAGTGACCGAATAATATCACACACAAGGAACAAATACCACCACACCATGTCCAGACAACATATTACCACCACATTGTGACCAAATAATAGCACATACAAGAAACAAATACCGCCACACCATGGCAGGGAAACATATTACCACCACATAGTGACTGAATACTACACTACTGATCATTAATAAATAAACAATACTAATATCACCATAAGTGCCATTATACACAGGAGATCTGTACTTAGTATTCAGTGTCTGTGTACAGGTAGTACAGTAATTACTGGTGACATTATACACAGAATCTCTGTATTACCTGTACACTGTATACAGTGATCACCAGTGACATTATACACAGGAGCTCTGTATACAGTATCAGTGTACAGGTAATACTTTGATTAACAGTGACATTATACACACGAGCGCTGTATATATTGTACAGGTTATACAATGATCAATGACATTATACACAGGAGCTATGTATATAGTGTCAGTCTAAAGGTAATACAGTGATCACTGGTGACATTGTACACAGAACCGCTGTATATAGTATACAGTGTATAGTGTCAGTGTACAGGTAACACACTGACTTACCAGTGACGTCTCTAGGTGAAGTCCTTCATCTTTGCTTTTCATCTTCATCCAGCACAGACCACCATCACTTCTTCCAGCAAGGGCTCTTCTCTGCAGGAAATAGCACGGTTAGCTAGAGCACTGCTTGCAGAACACATTACTTATTTTTTTCCCAACGTCTACACTACACCAGATGAAGAAAAAAAGGCAACATAGTGTCGCTCTGCACAGTAACAGGACCGCCCCCCATTTAAAACAGTATCCTCAAAAAATAAAATAAATACATGACTGCAGTAATAATAACCCTTAATTAGCCCCTATGGTAACAATATACCACATCCTGGCCCCCGTGTGTCTCATTCCTGGCTCCAGCCATATATTCTCCCATCCTGGCCCCACATGTTCTCCCATCCTGCCCTCATCAGTATCCATTCTGTCCTTATTTGATGTCCCGTGATCCTGCCCCATCTGTCTCCATTGTTTCCATCCTGCACCATGTGTCTCCATCCTGCCCCATGTCTCCATCCTGCCCCATGATCCTGCACCATGTGTCTCCATACTGCCCCATAATCCTGCCCCATCTGTCTCCATCCTGCCCAATGATCCTGCCCCATCTGTCTCCATCCTGCCTCATGATCCTGCCCCATCTGTCTCCATCCTGCCCCATGATCCTGCCCCGTCTGTCTCCATCCTGCCCCATGATCCTGCCCCATCTGTCTCCATCCTGCCCCATGTGTCTCCATCCTGCCCCATCTGTCTCCAACCTGCCCCATGATCCTGCCCCATCTCCATCCTGCCCCCTGTCTCCATCCTGCCCCGTGTCTCTGTCCTGCCCTGTTGTGAATTCCATTCTTGGGCTCCCTCCGGTGGTTGTAAATGGCACTTTTGTGAATTCTGCCCTTGGGCTCTCTCCGGTGGTTTTAAGTGGAACTGCTACTCCTTGGATTCAGCTTAGCAGCTGCTTCCACTGATCGTCTCTCCTGCTCTGCTATTTAGCCTGGCTCTGATCTTCAGCCAGTGCCAGCTGTCAATGTTTCTTGGTTGGATTCAGATCTCTCCTTGGATTTCCTTGATAGTCGGTCCTGTTCAGCAAAGATAAGTCCTTGTATGTTCATTTGTTGTCCTCCGCTGTGGACTTAATCATTCACCTCATTTTATGTTTGCTCTTGTCCAGCTTGTCAGTATTCAATATTCAGTTAAGCTGGAAGCTCTGGGGAAGCAGATTTGCCCTCCACACCGTTAGTCAGGTGTGGAGATTTTTTGTAAACTCTGTGATGGCTTTTTCTAGCTTTTAATACTGACCGCACAGTATCCTTTCCTATTCTGTCTATCTAGTTAGAAGTGGCCTCCTTTGTTAAATCCTGGTTTCATTCTGTGTATGTCATTTCCCTCTCCACTCACAGTCCATATTTGTGGGGGGCTGTCTGTCCTTTGGGAATTTTCTCTGAGGCAAGATAGCTTTCCTGTTTCCATCTTTAGGGGTAGTCAGTTCTCCGGCTGTGACGAGATGTCTAGGGAGTGACAGGAACATTCCACGGCTACTTCTAGTGTTGTGTTAGGTTCAGGAACTGCGGTCAGTAAAGATACCATCTCCTCAGAGCTCGTCCCATGTTGCTCCTTAACCACCAGGTCATAACAGTACAGCTGGCCAGCAATGTATTGAATGCATATCAAAAGAGGGAAAAAAAAAGTTCTGAACCATTTTTTTTTCTCTGCAGCCTGTTTTGTCTTTTTCTTCCCCTTAGTCTCTGGGTGGTTCAGGATTTTGGCGCTGACATGGATGTTCAGGGTTTGTTCTCTCGTGTGGATCAACTTGCTGCAAGGGTACAGAGTATCCAAAATTATGTTGTTCAGACTCCGGTTTTGGAGCCTAGAATTTCTACTCCTGATTTGTTTTTTGGGGATAGATCTAAGTTCTTGAACTTTAAAAATAACTGCAGATTGTTTTTTGCTTTGAGACCCCGTTCCTCTGGTGACCCCACTCAGCAGGTGAAAATTGTCATCTCTCTGCTGCGTGGAGACCCTCAGGATTGGGCATTCTCCCTTGAGTCAGGGGATCAGGCATTACTTAATGTAGACACATTTTTTCAAGCGCTCGGATTACTGTATGATGAACCTAATTCTGTGGATCAGGCAGAAAAAACCTTGTTGGCCCTGTGTCAGGGTCAGGAAGTGGCAGAATTATACTGCCAGAAATTTAGAAAGTGGTCTGTGCTCACTAAATGGAATGAAGATGCTCTGGCTGCAATTTTCAGAAAGGGTCTTTCTGAAGCCCTTAAAGATGTTATGGTGGGGTTCCCCACGCCTGTTGGTTTGAACGAATATATGTCTCTCGCCATTCAGATTGATTGGCGCCTGCGCGAGCGCAAGGTTGTGCACCATATGGCAGTGTCCTCTGAGCAGAGTCCTGAGCCTATGCAATGTGATAGGATTTGGACTAGAGCAGAACGGCAGGAATTCAGACGTCAGAATAGGCTGTGTTTTTACTGTGGTGATTCTGCTCATGCTATTTCTGATTGTCCTAAGCGTACTAAGAGGGTCGCTAGGTCTGTTACCATTAGCACTGTGCAGCCTAAATTTCTCTTGTCTGTTACCCTGATTTGCTCATTATCGTCCTTTTCTGTCATGGCATTTGTGGATTCAGGCACTGCCCTGAACTTAATGGACTTAGAGTTCGCCAGACGCTGTGGTTTTTCTTTACAGCCTTTGCAGAGCCCTATTCCCTTGAGGGGCATTGATGCTACACCATTGGCTAAGAATAAACCTCAGTACTGGACTCAGCTGACCATGTGCATGGCTCCAGCACATCAGGAAGATTGTCGTTTTCTGGTGTTGCATAATTTGCATGATGTGGTTGTACTGGGTTTTCCATGGTTACAGGTACATAATCCAGTGCTGGATTGGAAATCTGTTATGACCTGGTGGTTAAGGAGCAACATGGGACGAGCTCTGAGGAGGTGGTATCTGTACTGACCGCAGTTCCTAATCCTAACACCAACACTAGCAGTAGCCGTGGGATGTTCCTGTCACTCCCTAGACACCTCGTCACAGCCTGAGAACTAACTACCCCTAAAGATGGAAACAGAAAGCTATCTTGCCTCAGAGAAAAACCCCTAAAGGAAAGATAGCCCCCCACAAATATTGACTGTGAGTGGAGAGGGAAATGACATACACAGAAATGAAAACAGATTTTAGCAAAGGAGGCCACTACTAATCTAGATAGACAGAATAGAAAAGGATACTGTGCGGTCAGTATTAAAAACTAAAAGTCCACGCAGAGTTTACAAAAATAATCTCCACACCGACTCACGGTGTGGAGGGCAAATCTGCTTCCCCAGAGCTTCCAGCTAGACTGAATAAATCATACTGACAAGCTGGAGAAAAAGAGACATAACATGAGCTGAGCGATTAAGTCCACAGCATATGGACAACAAAAGAACTAGCAAGAACTTATCTTTTGCTGAAATGGACAGGCCATAAGAGAAATCCAAGGAGAGATCTGAATCCAACCCAGAAACATTGACAGCTGGCACGGACTGAAGACCAGAGCCAGGTTAAATAGCAAAGCCAGGAGAGAAGATAAGTGGAAACAGCTGCTAATGTTAAACCCAAGGAGCAGCAGTTCCACTTGAAACCACCAGAGGGAGCCCAAGGGCGAATTCACAAAAGTGCATTTACAACCATCAGAGGGAGCCCAAGAACGGAATTCACAACAGAAATCCATGTCTGTGACTAGTTGGGGTTGTCAAGGGGTACATAGTGACGTTCCTTTGATGTCAATTTCCTCTCCCCCCTCTTCTGAAGTTCCTGAGTTTTTGTCGGATTTCCAGGATGTATTTGATGAGCCCAAGTCCAGTTCCCTTCCTCCTCATAGGGACTGTGATTGTGCTATTAACTTGATTCCTGGCTGTAAGTTCCCTAAGGGCCGACTTTTCAATCTGTCTGTGCCAGAGCATGCCGCCATGCGGAGTTATGTTAAGGAGTCTTTGGAGAAGGGGCATATTCGGCCCTCTTCGTCACCGTTGGGAACGGGATTCTTCTTTGTTGCCAAGAAGGATGGCTCCTTGAGACCCTGTATTGATTATCGCCTTCTTAATAAGATCACGGTCAAATTCCAATACCCTTTACCTTTGCTTTCTGATTTGTTTGCTCGGATTAAGGGGGCTAGTTGGTTTACTAAGATTGACCTTCGAGGGGCATATAATCTTGTTCGTATTAAACAGGGTGACGAATGGAAAACTGCATTTAATACGCCCGAAGGCCACTTTGAATACCTTGTGATGCCATTCGGGCTCTCTAATGCCCCATCTGTGTTTTAGTCCTTCATGCATGATATCTTCCGGAATTATCTTGATAAATTCATGATTGTATATTTGGATGATATTTTGATTTTTTCCGACGATTGGGAGTCTCATGTGAAACAGGTCAGAATGGTATTTCAGATCCTTCGTGCTAACACTTTATTTGTGAAGGGGTCTAAATGCCTATTTGGAGTTCAGAAGGTTTCTTTTTTGGGTTTTATTTTTTCTCCTTTGGCTATAGAAATGGATCCTGTCAAGGTCCAAGCCATTCATGATTGGATTCAACCCACTTCTGTGAAGAGCCTTCAGAAATTTTTGGGCGTTGCTAATTTTTATCGCCGTTTCATTGCCAACTTTTCCAGTGTGGTTAAGCCCCTGACCAATTTGACGAAGAAAGGCGCTGATGTGACAAATTGGTCCTCTGCGGCTGTTGAGGCCTTTCAGGAGCTTAAACGTCAATTTACTTCTGCCCCTGTGTTGCGTCAGCCGGATGTTTCTCATCCTTTTCAGGTTGAGGTTGACGCTTCTGAGATTGGGGCAGGGGCCGTTTTGTCTCAGAGAAGTTCTGATGGTTCTTTGATGAAACCGTGTGCCTTCTTCTCCAGAAAGTTTTCGCCTGCGGAGCGTAATTATGATGTCGGCAATCGGGAGTTGTTGGCTATGAAGTGGGCATTTGAGGAGTGGCGACATTGGCTTGAGGGAGCCAAGCACCGCATTGTGGTCTTGACCGACCATAAAAATCTGATTTACCTCGAGTCTGCCAAGCGGTTGAATCCTAGACAGGCTTGATGGTCCCTGTTTTTCTCCCGTTTTGATTTTGTGGTCTCGTATCTTCCGGGATCTAAGAATGTTAAGGCTGATGCCCTCTCTAGGAGTTTTTTGCCTGATTCTCTGGAAGTCCTTGAGCCGGTTGGTATTCTCAAGGAGGGGGTGGTTCTTTCCGCCATCTCCCCTGATTTACGGTGGGTGCTTCAGGAATTTCAGGCTGATAAGCCTGACCGCTGTCCAGTGGGGAAACTGTTTGTTCCTGATAGATGGACTAGTAAGTAATTTCTGAGGTTCATTGTTCGGTGTTGGCTGGTCATCCTGGGATTTTTGGTACCAGAGATTTGGTTGCTAGGTCCTTTTGGTGGCCTTCCTTGTCGCGGGATGTGCGTTCTTTTGTGCAGTCCTGTGGGACTTGTGCCCGGGCCAAGCCTTGCTGTTCCCACGCTAGTGGGTTGCTTTTGCCTTTACCGGTCCCTGAGTGGCCCTGGATGCATATTTCCATGGATTTTATTTCGGATCTTCCTGTTTCCCAGAAGATGTCTGTTATCTGGGTGGTTTGTGACCGGTTTTCTAAGATGGTCCATTTGGTACCTTTGCCTAAATTGCCTTCCTCCTCTGATTTGGTTCCATTGTTTTTTCAGCATGTGGTTCGTTTGCATGGCATTCCGGAGAATATTGTGTCTGACAGCGGTTCTCAGTTTGTTTCTAGGTTTTGGCGATCCTTTTGTGCTAGGATGGGCATTGATTTGTCGTTTTCTTCGGCGTTTCATCCTCAGACAAATGGCCAAACTGAGCGAACCAATCAGACCTTGGAAACCTATCTGAGATGCTTTGTGTCTGCTGATCAGGATGATTGGGTGGCCTTCTTGCCATTGGCCGAGTTTGCCCTTAATAATCGGGCTAGTTCGGCTACTTTGGTTTCGCCTTTTTTTTTGTAATTTTGGTTTTCATCCTCGTTTTTCTTCAGGGCAGGTTGAGCCTTCTGATTGTCCTGGTGTGGATTCTGTGGTGGACAGGTTACAGCAGATTTGGACTCATGTGGTGGACAATTTGACATTGTCTCAGGAAAAGGCTCAACGTTTTGCTAACCGCCGTCGGTGTGTTGGTCCCCAGCTTCGTGTTGGGGATTTAGTTTGGTTATCCTATGAAGGTTTCTTCCCCTAAGTTCAAGCCTCGCTTTATTGGTCCCTATAAGATTTCTGAGATTATCAATCCATTATCTTTTCGTTTGGCCTTTCCTGCCTCTTTTGCCATCCATAATGTCTTCCATAGATCTTTGTTGCGGAGATATGTGGTGCCCGTTGTTCCCTCTGTGGATCCTCCTGCCCCGGTGTTGGTTGAGGGGGAGTTGGAATATGTGGTGGAGAAGATTTTGGATTCTCGTTTTTCGAGGCGGAGGCTTCAGTATCTTGTCAAGTGGAAGGGTTATGGCCAGGAGGATAATTCTTGGGTTGTTGCCTCCGATGTCCATGCCGCCGATTTGGTTCGTGCCTTTCACTTGGCTCGTCCTGATCGGCCTGGGGGCTCTGGTGAGGGTTCGGTGACCCCTCCTCAAGAAGGGGGGGGGTACTGTTGTGAATTCCGTTGTTGGGCTCCCTCCGGTGGTTGTAAATGGCACTTTTGTGAATTCTGCCCTTGGGCTCCCTCTGGTGGTTTTAAGTGGAACTGCTACTCCTTGGATTCAGCTTAGCAGCTGCTTCCACTGATCGTCTCTCCTGCTCTGCTATTTAGCCTGGCTCTGATCTTCAGCCAGTGCCAGCTGTCAATGTTTCTTGGTTGGATTCAGATCTCTCCTTGGATTTCCTTGATAGTCGGTCCTGTTCAGCAAAGATAAGTCCTTGCATGTTTGTTGTCCTCTTGCTGTGGACTTAATCATTCACCTCATTTTATGTTTGCTCTTGTCCAGCTTGTCAGTATTCAATATTCAGTTAAGCTGGAAGCTCTGGGAAGCAGATTTGCCCTCCACACCGTTAGTCAGGTGTGGAGATTTTTTGTAAACTCTGTGATGGCTTTTTCTAGCTTTTAATACTGACCGCACAGTATCCTTTCCTATTCTGTCTATCTAGTTAGAAGTGGCCTCCTTTGCTAAATCCTGGTTTCATTCTGTGTATGTCATTTCCCTCTCCACTCACAGTCCATATTTGTGGGGGGCTGTCTGTCCTTTGGGAATTTTCTCTGAGGCAAGATAGCTTTCCTGTTTCCATCTTTAGGGGTAGTCAGTTCTCCGGCTGTGACGAGATGTCTAGGGAGTGACAGGAACATTCCACGGCTACTTCTAGTGTTGTGTTAGGTTCAGGAACTGCGGTCAGTAAAGATACCATCTCCTCAGAGCTCGTCCCATGTTGCTCCTTAACCACCAGGTCATAACACTGCCCCCTGTGTCTCCATTCTTGCTCCATGTCTCCATTCATGCCCCTTGTGTCTCCATTCGTGCCCCCTGTGTCTACATTCTTGCCCCCTGTGTCTCCATTCTTGCTCCCTGTGTCTCTATTCTTGCCTCCTGTGTTTCTATTCTTCCTCCTGTGTCTCCCATCCTGTCCCCATGTCTCCCATCCTGCCCCCTTGCCGCTTTCAATAAAATAAAAGAAACCTTTCTCCTTACCTTGCCGCGCTCCAGCGGCGAAGTTCCCTCCAAACGCGCACTCGCCGGCAAATGACAATGACGTCATATCCCGGTGACGTGGGCGCTGACGTGGGCGCTGACTTCAGCTGCCAGCCTCCGATTGGCTGGCGGCTTTTAACTATTGCAGTACGGGCTACGGCCCCCATGGCAATAGAATTTAACTTAACCTGTGTGTTTCGAATGCTGGTTCAGTTTCTGCAGCGGCAGAATCCTGCCGCTGGGGCCCGATGACTAGAAGAGACGGGGCCCGATGCGGGCCCCCTCTGGTCATCGGGCCCCATATGCCAGTCAGGGCAGTAATGCCCTGCTGGTGGCCCTGTGTAAAAATACAGTCACACCCTGATTCTGCTACTAAGGGTTCTGGAAGCAGAGGACGGATCAGCATCGGAAGTAGAAAGGAAATTGGCAATGAATGTTTATTAAAAAGTTGCTTGGTTTTCCAACTATAATTTTTGGTGGTAGAATAGGCATCTTGGCAAACACCATTGATGCAAAATTCATGTAGTTTAGAACAAATTTGTACAATAGAAAGTGGCCTTCTGTTCATAAAAAGAGGCCACTGTCCTATAAAACAGGCAACGTTTATCCCAAAATATTGTACAGTTGAATCTGAAATTATTAACTTTCTTTTAAAGACTCTAATGTGCCAAATATCAGCTAATTGGTGTCACTAGTTCTGTAGAGAACAATGGGCTGTGCTGCAAAACAAATTGTTCAAGAGCTATTTATATGTTAAGAATGACAGGATGTGAAGGGCGTCAGTCAGAGTTTTCCTAAATCCTAGTGTTAAACACTATTCCTCTATGAGATGTGTTGATATTACAGCTTCTTTCCTTAGCTCAGGTGGTCAGCATAAAAGCACACTGTGCCATTCGGCTTCACTTTCTCCAAGGTGGTCATCACCAGCATATGCGGCTGGTGTTAGTGTTTTATGGGATGCCAGTGTACTGAAATGTATAGTCAACTATGTTCTCCAATACAGTTGCAAGAAGGTATGTCAACTAGTGATAAAGACGCTCGGGTGGTCTCCGAGTGTTTGTAACTGCTTGGAGATTTAGTTTTCATCGTGGCAGCTGAATGATTTACAGCTATAGCCAGGCTGAGTACATGTGGGGGTTGTCTGGTTGCTAGGGAATCCCCACATGTAATCAAGCAGGCTAGTAGCTGTAAATCATTCAGCTGCCGCGATGAAAACTAAATCTCCACGCACTTACAAATACTCGGAGACCTCCCAAGCAACGAGTATACTCGCTCATCACTAATGTCAACCAATAATGATCAGATGAACCTGATATATGTATTGAGTTTTATTCAAGTTATTGATACCTTCGACGAGCACATTAGGATCTTTTCTCTGTGTTTATGCCAAATTTGCACATCAGTTGCATTGTGAACAAAATCATCCTCCCATCAGTGAATGAGTGCTGGAAGCTTGGTGAAAACTTTTCTAATAGTCCCAAATGACTGGTCGCTGAGACCCTTGCTATATAATTAGCACAGACCTGTATTTTTCAACAACAACAAAAGACTGTAGAAAAGTAAGGTGTTGTTGCTTTTGTCCTACACAATATTTTAAAACTGAATTTGGTGCCCATACCAGTCTAATATGTCCAAGAACTGTCTCGGTTCTGATGCTCTATAACTTGCCAACCACTCCCTTTAAGTTGGCGGTTGTTCCTCTTCATTAGCATTCTGCCAGCACTCAAGGAGCTGGAACTTCTTTTCCCTCATTTTTTAGCATGCACTTTATCTGTCAATGTCCAAAAGCTTGCCTGCCCCAAACTGACATTACCTCTCAGCTGTACATAGACTGGAAGAGAGTGGAGATGAGATGGAGGAGCGTTCCTCTGACCAGTAGTTGGCCCACAGATCCTGTGTGTGGTTTTTGAGCAACTCCAAAGTTGCTTTACCATAACACACAGGATCTGTCGGCCAACCACTTGTCAGAGGAATGCTCCACTAACACTCTCTTCCAGTCTATCTCTGGGACACTTCTTAAACTCACAGGTTGAAGGAAAACAGAGCAAATTGAATGGAATTATGATGATGCAATCTGATGCTCAGATTATTTTGTAATAAGCATAATCAGTGACTAATTCTAAGAAGAGAGGTGAGTAGAAGGGGAGAAACAAAGACCTTCCCCCACTTCCTGTAATACATCTCAGCTTATCTGCTAATCAGAAAATAGAGCAGCACCCTCGCCAATCACATATCCTCAGAATGGGCGCAGACAGCAAAGTGTCCTGGTCCAGAGACACATTAAAAATGCAATATAAGTAAAAAAAAAAAAACACAGAACGTTTTTCTTTTACTGGATCAGCTTCTCAGCTGCTAAAGGTGGATTACACTTAACAACAGGCAGTGGACTGTTATGGACCTGGTGGTTAGGTGCACCCGGAATGACCTGATAGTATACTCGGAATCGGGACTAGCTCTGGGGAAGTGGGAACTCTGCTGACCGCAAACCCTACTCCTATCACACACACTAGAAATAGCCGTGGAGCGTGCCTGACTCTGCCTAGACGCCTCTTCACAGCCTAAGCGCTAACTACCCCTAAAGATAGGAAACAAAGCCTCACCTTGCCTCAGAGAAATTCCCCAAAGGTAAAGGCAGCCCCCCACAAGTATTGACTGTGAGTTAAGAGGAATATACAAACACAGGAATGAAATAGGTTTCAGCAAAGGAGGCCAGTCTAACTAAACAGATTGAGGATAGAACAGAGATATTTGCGGTCAACACAAAAAACTACAAATAACCACACAGAGTGTGCAAAAAGACCCCCGCACCGACTCACGGTGCGGTGGTGCCACTCTGCACCCCCAGAGCTTCCAACTAGCAAGGAAATATCATGGTTGCAAGCTGGACTAGAATTTTAGCAAGAAAACAATGAGCAAAAAATAAACAAGCAGGAACTTAGCTTCTGCTGGAATAGACAGGTCCTCAGAAAGGTCCCAGAGAGATCTGAACCAATGCTAAGACATCGACAGCTGGCATGCACTAACGATCTGAGTGGAGTTAAATAGAGAAGCCAGTCTAGCAACAAATGAGGAGCAGGTGAGGAAAGCACCTCAATGGCTAGTAGCTCCACTCACAGCCACCAGAGGGAGTTCACAGACAGAACTCGCCGAAGTACCATTCATGACCACAGGAGGGAGTTCAAGAACGGAACTCACAACAGTACCCCCCCTTGAGGAGGGGTCACCGAACCCTCACCAGAGCCCCCAGGCCGATCAGGACGAGCCAAATGAAAGGCACGAACTAAATCGGCAGCATGGACATCAGAGGCAACAACCCAGGAATTATCCTCCTGACCATAGCCCTTCCATTTGACCAAGTACTGAAGTTTCCGTCTCGACATACGAGAATCCAAAATCTTCTCCACCACATACTCCAACTCCCCCTCGACCAGCACCGGAGCAGGAGGATCAACGGAGAGAACCATAGGCACCATATATCTCCGCAGCAACGACCTATGGAACACATTATGGATGGCAAAAGAAGCAGGAAGGGCCAAACGAAATGACACAGGATTGAGAATTTCAGAAATCTTATAAGGACCAATGAAACGAGGTTTAAACTTAGGAGAAGAAACCTTCATAGGAACATGACGAGACGACAACCAAACCAAGTCCCCAACACGAAGTCGGGGACCAACTTGGCGACGGCGGTTAGCGAAACGTTGAGCCTTCTCCTGGGACAAAGTCAAATTGTCCACCACATGAGTCCAAATCTGCTGCAACCTGTCCACCACAGAATCCACAAAAGGACAGTCCGAAGGCTCAACCTGCCCTGAAGAAAAACGAGGATGAAAACCAGAATTACAAAAAAAAGGCGAAACCAAAGTAGCCGAACTGGCCCGATTATTAACCCCTTAAGCCCCGAGGGTGGTTTGCACGTTAATGACCGGGCCAATTTTTACAATTCTGACCACTGTCCCTTTATGAGGTAATAACTCTGGAACGCTTCAACGGATCTTGGCGATTCTGACATTGTTTTCTCGTGACATATTGTACTTCATGATAGTGGTAAAATTTCTTTGATATTACCTGCGTTTATTTGCAAAAAAAATGGAAATTTGGCGAAAAATTTGAAAATTTTGCAATTTTCCAACTTTGAATTTTTATGCCCTTAAATCACAGAGATATGTCACACAAAATACTTAATAAGTAACATTTCCCACATGTCTACTTTACATCAGCACAATTTTGGAAACAAATTTTTTTTTTGTTAGGGAGTTATAAGGGTTAAAAGTTGACCAGCAATTTCTCATTTTTACAACAAAATTTACAAAACCATTTTTTTTAGGGACCACCTCACATTTGAAGTCACATTTAGGGGTCTATATAGCAAAAAATACCCAAAAGTGACACCATTCTAAAAACTGCACCCCTCACGCTGATCAAAACCACATCCAAGAAGTTTATTAACCCTTCTGGTGCTTCATGAGAGCTAAAGCAATGTTGAAGGAAAAAATGAAAATTTAACTTTTTAGTCATGAAAACGATCTTTTAGCAACATTTTTTTTATTTTCCCAAAGGTAACAGGAGAAATTGGACTGCGAAAGTTGTTGTCCAATTTGTCCTGAGTACGCTGATACCCCATATGTGGGGGGGTACCACTGTTTGGGCTCATGGCAGGGCTCAGAAGGGAAGGAGCACCATTTGACTTCTTCAAGCTAAAATTAGCTGGAATTGAGATCGGACGCCATGTCGCGTTTGGTGAGCCCCTGATGTGCCTAAACAGTGGAAACCCCCCACAAGTGACCCCATTTTGGAAACTAGACCCCCTAAGGAACTTATCTAGATGTGTGGTGAGCACTTTTATCCCCCAAGTGCTTCACAGAAGTTTATACCGCCTGTACGTGAAAATAAAAAAACGTATTTTTTCCACAAACATGATGGTTTAGTCCTCAATTTTTAATTTTCACAAGGGTAACTGAAGAAATTGGACCACAAAAGTTGTAGTCCAATTTGTCCTGAGTACGCCAATACCCCATATGTGGGGCGGAACCACTGTTTGGGCGCATGGCAGGGCTCAGAAGGGAAGGAGCGCCATAAAACTTTTTCAAGCTAAAATTAGCTGGAATTGAGATTGGACGCCATGTCGCGTTTGGTGAGCCCCTGATGTGCCTAAACAGTGGAAACCCCCCACAAGTGACCCCATTTTGGAAACTAGACCCCCTACGGAACTTATCTAGATGTGTGGTGAGCACTTTTATCCCCCAAGTGCTTCACAGAAGTTTATACCGCCCGTACGTGAAAATAAAAAAACGTATTTTTTCCACAAACATGATGGTTTAGTCCCCAATTTTTAATTTTCACAAGGGTAACTGAAGAAATTGGACCACAAAAGTTGTAGTCCAATTTGTCCTGAGTACGCCAATACCCCATATGTGGGGCGGAACCACTGTTTAGGCGCATGGCAGGGCTCAGAAGGGAAGGAGCGCCATAAGACTTTTTCAAGCTAAAATTAGCTGGAATTGAGATTGGACGCCATGTCGCGTTTGGTGAGCCCCTGATGTGCCTAAACAGTGGAAACCCCCCACAAGTGACCCCATTTTGGAAACTAGACCCCCTAAGGAACTTATCTAGATGTGTGGTGAGCACTTTTATCCCCCAAGTGCTTCACAGAAGTTTATACCGCCCGTACGTGAAAATAAAAAAAACGATTTTTTCCACAAACATGATGGTTTAGTCCCCAATTTTTAATTTTCACAAGGGTAACTGAAGAAATTGGACCACAAAAGTTGTAGTCCAATTTGTCCTGAGTACGTCAATACCCCATATGTGGGGCGGAACCACTGTTTGGGCGCATGGCAGGGCTCAGAAGGGAAGGAGCGCCATAAGACTTTTTCAAGCTAAAATTAGCTGGAATTGAGATTGGACGCCATGTCGCGTTTGGTGAGCCCCTGATGTGCCTAAACAGTGGAAACCCCCCACAAGTGACCCCATTTTGGAAACTAGACCCCCTAAGAAACTTATCTAGATGTGTGGTGAGCACTTTTATCCCCCAAGTGCTTCACAGAAGTTTATACCGCCCGTACGTGAAAATAAAAAAACGTATTTTTTCCACAAACATGATGGTTTAGTCCCCAATTTTTAATTTTCACAAGGGTAACTGAAGAAATTGGACCACAAAAGTTGTAGTCCAATTTGTCCTGAGTACGCCAATACCCCATATGTGGGGCGGAACCACTGTTTGGGCGCATGGCAGGGCTCAGAAAGGAAGGAGCGCCATAAGACTTTTTCAAGCTAAAATTAGCTGGAATTGAGATTGGACGCCATGTCGCGTTTGGTGAGCCCCTGATGTGCCTAAACAGTGGAAACCCCCCACAAGTGACCCCATTTTGGAAACTAGACCCCCTAAGGAACTTATCTAGATATGTGGTGAGCACTTTTATCCCCCAAGTGCTTCACCAAAGTTTATACCGCCCGTGCGTGAAAATAAAAAATCCTATTTTTTCCACAAACATGATGGTTTAGTCCCCAATTTTTTATTTTCACAAGGGTAACTGAAGAAATTGGATGACAAAAGTTGTAGTCCAATTTGTCCTGAGTACGCCAATACCCCATATGTGGGGGGGAACCACTGTTTAGGCGCATGGCAGGGCTCAGAAGGGAAGGAGCGCCATAAGACTTTCTCAAGCTAAAATTAGCTGGAATTGAGATTGGACGCCATGTCGCGTTTGGTGAGCCCCTGATGTGCCTAAACAGTGGAAACCCCCCACTAGTGACCCCATTTTGGAAACTAGATCCCCTAAGGAACTTATCTAGATGTGTGGTGAGCACTTTTATCCCCCAAGTGCTTCACAGAAGTTTATACCGCCCGTGCGGGAAAATAAAAAATCCTATTTTTTGCCCACAAAAATGATCTTTTAGTCCCCTGATGTGCCTAAAAAGTGGAAATCCCCCACAAGTGACCCCAATTTGGAAACTAGACCTCCTAAGG
Source organism: Ranitomeya variabilis (assembly GCF_051348905.1). NCBI lineage: Eukaryota > Metazoa > Chordata > Amphibia > Anura > Dendrobatidae > Ranitomeya > Ranitomeya variabilis. The sequence goes on along the minus strand of NC_135239.1, from coordinate 47,335,889 downwards.
AACTTGTCTAGATGTGTGGTGAGAACTTTGAACCCCCAAGTGTTTCACTAAAGTTTATACCGCCCGTGCGGGAAAATAAAAAATCCTATTTTTTGCCCACAAAAATGATCTTTTAGTCCCCAATTTTTTAATTTCCCAAGGGTAACAGGAGAAATTGGACCACAAAAGTTGTTGTCCAATTTGCCCTGAGTACGCTGGTACCCCACATGTGGGAGAAAACTACTGTTTGGGCACACGTCAGGGCTCGGAAGGGAAGTAGTGACGTTTTGGAACGCAGGCTTTGATGGAATCTTCTGCAGCCGTCACGTTCCATTTGACGAGCCCCTGATGTGCCTAAAAAGTGGAAATCCCCCACAAGTGACCCCAATTTGGAAACTAGACCTCCTAAGGAACTTGTCTAGATGTGTGGTGAGAACTTTGAACCCCCAAGTGTTTCACTAAAGTTTATACCGCCCGTGCGGGAAAATAAAAAATCCTATTTTTTGCCCACAAAAATGATCTTTTAGTCCCCAATTTTTTAATTTCCCAAGGGTAACAGGAGAAATTGGACCACAAAAGTTGTTGTCCAATTTGCCCTGAGTACGCTGGTACCCCACATGTGGGAAAAAACTGTTTGGGCACACGTTGGGGCTCGAAAGGGAAGTACTGACGTTTTTGAATGCAGACTTTGATGGAATCGTCTGCGGGCGTCATGTTCCGTTTGCAGAGCCCCTGATGTGCCTAAACAGGAAAAAAACCCACAAGTGACAACATTTTGGAAAGTAGACCCCCAGAGAACTTACCTAGATGTGCCAACTTTGGAATTATTCTATTTCCTGTAAAGTAAATTAGTAGTGCATGGAGGTGTGGTACAATTTAAAGCAATCCTTCATACACAGGCCAGGTTTGTCGGGGCAGGTGTCGCATTGATAGATGGTGTCACTTCGAATTCCTCTTTTGTAGCACACTCGGCACCTTTTTTGCGGCTTACCTTTTTTTTCAGTTGGCGGGACCACCTCAGGAAAATGCTGGCCTGGTACGACACGTGCACCTTCAGTTCCAGAAGTACTGGAGCCCGCTCCTTCCCTCGTGCCAAACATCAGGGCCTTAACCACTACCTCCTGGAAATGAAGGTACGACGTATCGGTGTTGCGTGCACATCGTGACAGCAGGAAAGCGTTGAGCATTGCCATTTGTACGATGTGCACGGACAGCTTTTTGTACCACACCCTGGCCTTTCTCAAAGCACTGTATGGTTGGAGGAGTTGATCGGAGAGATCAACGCCCCCCATGTTTTTGTTGTACCCCAGTACACAGTCCGGTTTGCAGACCTGTGCAGAGGTACCCCGTACAGTGCTGAGGGCGCTGCCATCACCGTGTATGGTGGTCAACAGAAGGACATCCCTTTTGTCCTTGTACTTGACAACCAGCAGGTGGTCGCTACATTGGGCTTTGCTCTCGCCTTTTCTGAGAATCTGCCCAAGTAGCGTCTTCGGGAGGCCTCTCTGATTTTTGCGGACAGTACCGCAAGCTGCGGTACCTCACGCAAAGAGAGATTTGTAGAGTGGGATGCTGGAATAAAAGTTATCGGTATAGAGGTGATAACCTTTATCCAGCAGTGGGTGCACCAAATCCCACACAATTTTCCCACTCACTCCCAGGATAGAAGGACACTCAGGCGGTTCAATCCTGCTGTCCTTCCCTTCGTAGACTCTAAAGCTGTGGGTGTACCCTGAGGTACTCTCACACAGCTTGTAGAGTTTGATTCCGTACCTGGCCCTCTTGCTGGGCAGATATTGATGGAATCTAAGCCGCCCCTTAAAATGAATTAAGGACTCATCCACGCAGATGTCCCTTTGAGGCGCGTACACTTCTGCAAACATTTTGTTGAAGTGTTCGATGACCGGCCGAACTTTGAACAGACGGTCAAAGTTGGGGTCATCACGTGCGGGACACCGTGCATTATCGTTGTAATGCAGGAACTTATGGATGGCCTCAAAGCGCGTCCGGGTCATGACCATTCGGAATACTGGAGTGTTATATAAAATATCCACACTCCAATATTGCCGAAGTTCAGGCTTCTTCAGGATCCCCATGTGGAGGACCAGGCCCCAAAACTGCATCATTTTAACTGCGTCTACAGGAGACCAGTTAGAATATGATGAACCCGAGTTTTGGTCCAAAAATTGCCGAGCATACAGATTAGTTTGCTCCACCATGAGGTTGACGAAAGCCTCAGAGAAAAAGACTTTGAAAAAGTCTAGTTCTGTGAGGCCGGTGGTGTCAAACTTGATTCCTGATTCTGCCACAAAATCAGGAATCAGTGGCTCGTAATTTTCAGGTGGCGAGGTCCATATGGGGTCCGCAGTGGGGTGCGCTGGTTCGTCTTCAGCAATGGTGGGCGCTTCATCTTCATCTTCATCAACGATGGGCCTAGCCTCATCTTCTGTCCTGCGGCGTCTGCGTGGCGGTTCCGCAGGGCCGGAGGAGGAAGATGAGGAGTGGGAAGAGGATGAGGAAGAATCAGAAAAATAAAGAAAAGTGGGATCCTCTCCCTCGCTATCAGTGTCGGAGGCAAGGAAAGAATATGCCTCCTCCGCTGAATAGCGCTGTTGGGACGAACGAGATGAGCGGGACATTTTTTTTGTAAGTGTGGTGCTTGGGTGCACTTTATTGGTAACTGTGTAAGTGTGGGGGGATAGTGTTTGGTGCAAACTACTCTGAAAAGAAAAAGCTAAAGGAAAAAAAAAATACCTGTGAAAGAAAAGTATAAAACAGCAGGCCCTAGCTCTGATAAGTGAACCGCGTCACTTATCAAAGTTTGGCGGCTGCTGGGTGTGTGAACGGGGATGTGAAAAAAAAAAAACGCAGGCACGAGAGCTCTGATAAATGAACCGCGTCACTTATCAAAGTTCAGTGGCTGCTGGGTGTGTGAACGGGGATATGAAAAAAAAAAACGCAGGCACGAGAGCTCTGATAAATGAACCACGTCACTTATCAAAGTTCAGCGGCTGCTGGGTGCGTGCACAGGGATGTGAGAAAAAAAGAAAAAAAAGCACGGGTTAGACGCGGCGGGGTGAGCGCACGGAGATGTGGGGGAAAAAAAAAAGGAAAGCACGGGTTAGATGCGGCGGGGTGAGCGCACGGAGATGTGGGGAAAAAAAAAAAAAAAGAAAAAGGAAAGCACGGGTTAGATGCGGCGGGGTGAGCGCACGGAGATGTGGGGAAAAAAAAAAAAAGGAAAGCACGGGTTAGACGCGGCGGGGTGAGCGCCCGGAGATGTGATGAAAAAAAAAGAAAAGGAAGGCAAGGGTCAGATGCGGAGGCTGGGTGAGCGCACGGGGATGTGTAAAAAAAAAAAAAAAGAAAACGGCAGGCACGAGAGCTTTGATAAGTGAACCGCGTCACTTATCAAAGTTCGGCGGCTGCTGGGTGTGCGCACAGGTGTGGTGAAAAAAAAAAAAGGAAAACGGCAGGCACAAGCTCTGATAAGTGAACTGCGTCACTTATCAAAGTTTGGCGGCTGCGGGATGGGTGTACGGAATTGGGCAAAGGGGGCTGCTGAAAAAAAAGCGAGCACGAGTGTTGATCAGTGAACTGCGTCACCAATCAACGCTCGGCGGCTGCTAAAAGTGCGCACGGCGGCGACGCAAAGAGGGACGGAGGGGGTAAAAAAGAGGGGGGAAGGGGGGGAAGGGGGAGGGGGGGATGGGTGGATGGAGGGGGGGATGGGGGGGTGGATGGAGGGGGGGATGGATGGAGGGGGGGATGGGGGGGTGAAGTGAGACCGGGTAGGGGCTGTTAGCACTTACCTTTTGTAGTCTCTCTTCTTTCTTTGGTTTTCTTTCTTCTTTCTTTCGCTTTTTTTGTATCGCAGGGGATTGTGGTGTTACAGGCTTCTGTAGCACCACAAGGCCCAGCAAGACAGGATCTGGCTGTGTGACCGCTCAGCAGGAGTCCCTCAGCTAGAGTGAGGACCCCTGCAGAGCGGTCACACAGGTCACCTGCAGGTGACAGACAGGTCACAGAGCGGTCACACCGCTGCTGTGAGCTGTCATTGGTGGGATCGAATGATAACATCGATCCCACCAATCCCTGCAGGGCTTGGTGACCATGGCAACTGCCTTGGATCTCTCCTATCCTATGCAGGTCACTGCCAGGTCACCAGCAGGGCACACAGCGGTCACAACGTGACCGCCGCTGTGCCCTGTGATTGGCGCGATCGTCGATCGCATCGATCGCGCCAATCAGCACCTGCAGGCCCTGCTGGGCCTGCACTAATCACTGGCCTGTGATCGGTGCCATTGCAGCACCGATCCAGGCCGCTACACCGGGGGACAGCAGGGAGCAGGGCGTACGGTACAGAAGGGCACAGCGGCGGTATTACCGCCGCTGTGCCCTGTGATTGGCACGATCGTCGATCGCATTGATCGCGCCAATCAGCTCCTGCAGGCCCTGCTGGGCCTGCACTAGGCTCTGGCCTACGATCGGTGCTATTGCAGCACCGATCCAGGCCAGTACAGCAGGGCACAGCGGCGGTAATACCGCCGCTGTGCCTTGCGATTGGCGCGATCGATACGATCGGCGATCGCGCCAATCCGGGGGGGTTGTGCCGGTGCCTGGCGTTGCCAGGCACCGGCCCTAGGATCGAGTACATCGGTACTCGATCCTAGCCTGCGACCTCATTGTTTCAGCCGCTCCGATTGGCTGAAACAATGAGGAACGCTGTGATTGGCTGTTCAGAATTGAATAGCCAATCACAGCGATCCAGAGGCCTGGGGGGCGGAGCCAGGCCCGGGGATGTCGGCGCCATCTTCATCCAGGTAAGATGGCACCGGCAATTTAATGCGATCACCGCGACTTAAGTCGCGATGTCGCATTAAACAGTATGACGTACTATACCGTCGGTGGGAATTAAGGCCCACCCCACCTCGACGGTATAGTACGTCAGATGGGATTAAGGGGTTAAGGGCGAACTCAGCCAATGGCAAGAAGGTCACCCAATCATCCTGATCCGCAGAAACAAAGCATCTCAGATATGTTTCCAAAGTCTGATTGGTTCGTTCGGTTTGGCCATTTGTTTGAGGATGGAAGGTCGAAGAAAAAGACAAATCAATGCCCATCTTAGCACAAAAGGACCGCCAAAACCTTGAAACAAACTGGGAACCTCTGTCAGACACGATGTTCTCCGGAATGCCTTGCAAACGAACCACATGCTGGAAAAATAATGGAACCAAATCAGAGGAGGAAGGCAACTTAGGCAAGGGCACCAAATGGACCATTTTAGAGAAACGATCACAAACCACCCAAATGACCGATATCCTTTGAGAAACAGGGAGATCTGAAATAAAATCCATGGAAACATGCGTCCAGGGCCTTTTTGGGACCGGCAAGGGCAAAAGTAACCCACTGGCACGAGAACAGCAGGGCTTAGCCCAAGCACAAGTCCCACAAGACTGCACAAAAGAACGCACATCCCGCGACAAGGAAGGCCACCAAAAGGACCTAGCCACCAAATCTCTGGTACCAAAAATCCCAGGATGACCAGCCAACACCGAACAATGAACCTCAGAGATAACTCTACTAGTCCATTTATCAGGGACAAACAGTTTCTCCGCTGGACAACGGTCAGGTCTATCAGCCTGGAACTTCTGCAGCACACGCCGCAAATCAGGGGAGATGGCAGACAGAACTACCCCTTCTCTAAGAATACCAGCCGGCTCAGGAACTCCAGGAGAATCAGGCACAAAACTCCTTGAAAGGGCATCAGCCTTCACATTCTTAGAACCCGGAAGGTATGAAACCACAAAATCGAAACGGGAGAAAAACAGCGACCAACGAGCCTGTCTAGGATTCAACCGTTTGGCAGACTCGAGATAAGTCAGATTCTTGTGATCCGTCAAGACCACCACGCGATGCTTGGCTCCTTCCAGCCAATGTCGCCACTCCTCGAATGCCCACTTCATAGCCAACAACTCCCGATTGCCAACATCATAATTACGCTCCGCAGGCGAAAACTTTCTAGAAAAGAAAGCACATGGCTTCATTACAGAGCCATCAGAACTTCTCTGAGACAGAACAGCCCCTGCTCCAATCTCAGAAGCATAAACCTCGACCTGAAAAGGGAGCGAAACATCTGGCTGACACAACACAGGAGCCGAAGAGAAACAACGTTTTAACTCCTGAAAAGCTTCAACGGCCGCAGAGGACCAATTCACCACATCAGCACCCTTCTTGGTCAAATCAGTCAACGGTTTAACAACACTAGAAAAATTAGCGAGGAAGCGACGGTAAAAATTAGCAAAGCCCAGGAATTTCTGAAGGCTCTTCACAGATGTAGGCTGAGTCCAATCAAAAATGGCCTGAACTTTAACAGGGTCCATCTCGATAGTAGAAGGGGAAAAAATGAAGCCCAAAAAGGAAACCTTCTGAACTCCAAAGAGACATTTAGATCCCTTCACGAACAAGGCATTAGCACGAAGGACCTGGAACACCATTCTGACCTGCCTCACATGAGACTCCTAATCATCCGAAAAAAAAAAAATATCATCCAAATATACAATCATGAATCTATCCACATACTTTCAGAAGATGTCATGCATAAAGGACTGAAACACAGAGGGGGCATTAGAAAGCCCGAATGGCATTTTAAGTACTCAAAATGGCCCTCGAGCGTATTAAATGCTGTTTTCCATTCATCGCCCTGTTTAATACGCACCACATTATACGCCCCTCGAAGATCTATCTTGGTGAACCAACTAGCCCCCTTAATCCGAGCAAACAAATCAGACAGTAGAGGCAAAGGGTACTGAAATTTGACCGTGATCTTATTGGGAAGGCGGTAATCTATACAAGGTCTCAGAGAACCATCCTTCTTGGCCACAAAAAAGAACCCTGCTCCCAATGGTGACGACGACGGGCGAATATGCACTTTCTCCAAGGACTCCTTTATATAACTCCGCATAGCGGCGTTTTCTGGCACAGACAAATTGAAAAGTCGTCCCTTAGGGAATTTGCTACCAGGAATCAAATTAATAGCACAATCCCAATCCCTATGAGGAGGAAGGGCACTGGATTTGGGCTCATCAAATACATCCCGGTAATCCGACAAAAACTCAGGGACTTCAGAAGGAGTAGAGGAAGAAATTGACAACGATGGAACATCCCCATGTACCCCTTGACAACCCCAACTGGACACAGACATTGATTTCCAATCCAATACTGGATTATGGACCTGTAGCCATGGCAAACCCAACACGACCACATCATGCAGATTATGCAACACCAAAAAGCGAATATCCTCCTGATGTGCAGGAGCCATGCACATGGTCAACTGGGTCCAGTACTGAGGCTTATTCCTGGCCAAAGGCGTAGCATCAATTCCCCTCAAAGGAATAGGATACTGCAATGGCTCCAAGAAAAAACCACAGCGCCTGGCAAACTCCAAGTCCATCAAATTCAGGGCAGCGCCTGAATCCACAAATGCCATTACAGAGTAGGACGACAAAGAGCAAATCAGAGTAACGGACAAAAGAAATTTAGGCTGTACAGTACCAATGGTGACCGACCTAGCGAACCGCTTAGTGCGCTTAGGACAATCAGAGATAGCATGAGTGGAGTCACCACAGTAAAAACACAGCCCATTCTGACGTCTGTGTTCTTGCCGTTCAGCTCTGGTCAAAGTCCTATCACATTGCATAGGCTTAGGCCTCTGCTCAGAGGATACCGCCAAATGGTGCACAGTTTTGCGCTCACGTAAGCGCCGATCGATCTGTATGGCCAAGGACATTGATTCATTCAGACCAGCAGGCGTGGGGAACCCCACCATAACATCCTTAAGGGCTTCAGAAAGACCCTTTCTGAAAATTGCTGCCAGGGCACACTCATTCCATTGAGTAAGCACAGACCACTTTCTGAACTTCTGGCAATAAACCTCGGCTTCATCCTGCTCCTGACACAAAGCCAGCAAAATTTTCTCTGCCCGGTCCACAGAATTAGGTTCATCATAAAGTAATCCCAGCGCCAGAAAAAACGTATCTACATTACCCAATGCAGGATCTCCTGGCGCCAGGGAGAATGCCCAGTCTTGAGGGTCGCCACGCAACAAAGAAATAATGATTTTTACCTGCTGAATGGGGTCACCAGAAGAGCAGGGTTTCAGAGCAAGAAACAGTTTACAATTATTTTTGAAATTCAGAAACTTAGATCTATACCCAGAAAACAAATCCGGAATTGGTATTCTAGGCTCTAATATCGGATTCTGAACTACATAATTTTGAATGCTTTGTACACTTGCAGTGAGTTGATCCACAATAGAGAACAGACCCTGAATGTCCATATCTGCACCTGAGTTCTGAACCACCCAGAGGTTAAGGGGAAAAGAGAGACAAAACACACTGCAGAGGGAAAAAAAAATGGTCTCAGAACTTCTCTTTTCCCTCTATTGAGATGCATTAACACTTTGTGGGCCAGCTGTACTGTTATGGACCTGGTGGTTAGGTGCACCCGGAATGACCTGATAGTATACTCGGAATCGGGACTAGCTCTGGGGAAGTGGGAACTCTGCTGACCGCAAACCCTACTCCTATCACACACACTAGAAATAGCCGTGGAGCGTGCCTGACTCTGCCTAGACGCCTCTTCACAGCCTAAGATCTAACTACCCCTAAAGATAGGAAACAAAGCCTCAACTTGCCTCAGAGAAATTCCCCAAAGGTAAAGGCAGCCCCCCACAAGTATTTACTGTGAGTTAAGAGGAATATACAAACACAGGAATGAAATAGGTTTCTGTTGTGAACTCTGTTCTTGGGCTCCCTCTTGTGGTCACGTCTGGTACTGAGTGAGTGCTGTCTTTGGGCTCCCTCTGGTGGCTCTTTTTGTCATTCTGCGGGTCTGTGGCTGGGATCAGCTGTCTCATCATCTGCTAGTTGGTTCCCTATTTAGCTCACCTGGACTTTCAGTTGTTGCCTGCTGTCAATGTATTCAGTGCTATTCTGATTCCTCCTGACTTCATTCGTTATCAGTCTCTCCAAGAGAAGCTAAGTTTCTGTTTGTTCATATTTTGCTCATCTGCGTTCTATATGTTTCTTTGTTTATGATGAGTTCTGTCCAGCTTGCTAATATGTGATTCCTCGCTTGCTGGTAGCTCTAGGGGGCTGAGTTTCTCCCCTCACACCGTTAGTTGGTGTGGGGGTTCTTGAACTCTCAGCGTGGATATTTTTGTATAAGGGTTTTTTACTGACCGCACAGTTTCCTATCTATCTTCTGCTATCTAGTGATTAGCGGGCCTCATTTGCTAAATCTGTTTCATTTCTACGTTTGTATTTTCCCCTTAACTCACCGTTATTATTTGTGGTGGGCTTTCTATATCTTTGGGGTATTTTCTCTGAGGCAAGTGAGGTCTTGCTTTCTCTCTTTAGGGGTAGCTAGTTTCTCAGGCCGTGAAGAGACGTCTAGGATTTCAGGAAACGTTCCACGGCTACTTTTAGTGTGTATTGGATAGGATCAGGATTGCGGTCAGTCCAGTTACCACCTCCCTAGAGCTCGTTCTATGTTCAGTTACTTAGCTGGTCAGATCTGCGATCCTCAGCCACTAAGGATCATAACAGGTTTCAGCAAAGGAGGCCAGTCTAACTAAACAGATTGAGGATAGAACAGAGATCTTTGCGGTCAACACAAAAAACTACAAATAACCACACAGAGTGTGCAAAAAGACCCCGCACCGACTCACGGTGCGGTGGTGCCACTCTGCACCCCACAGAGCTTCCAACTAGCAAGGAAATATCATGGTTGCAAGCTGGACTAGAATTTTAGCAAGAAAACAATGAGCAAAAAATAAACAAGCAGGAACTTAGCTTCTGCTGGAATAGACAGGTCCTCAGAAAGGTCCCAGAGAGATCTGAACCAATGCTAAGACATCGACAGCTGGCATACACTAACGATCTGAGTGGAGTTAAATAGAGAAGCCAGTCTAGCAACAAATGAGGAGCAGGTGAGGAAAGCACCTCAATGGCTAGTAGCTCCACTCACAGCCACCAGAGGGAGTTCACAGACAGAACTCGCCGAAGTACCATTCATGACCACAGGAGGGAGTTCAAGAACGGAACTCACAACAGTGGACAGAAAATTAGAAAGAAGGAACACACTTAATGACTCACCAATTTGCAGTTTTTTGTTTTGAGTGTACAGCAACATAATTTTTAAATATGGTGATTTGTAGATTGTCTAATTAGTACATCGAACGAGATCAAGTAGTGGAACTATTTGAAAAAAATGCAGTCCAGGATTATACTACGTTGCCTCGAGTCACGCTAGGTTTAAAGTCTCATACTTCGTAACCTCCAGACTTAAGAAAACAAAAACTTACCTTGCATTGCCTGCTTGAAAATTATGCTGTACAGTAGTGTCACACCATCTATGTCCATCTGCAAACTGCTCGGTGACAAAACCAGTGTCCGCCGGAGCAACGAACACCACTTGGGTCATCAGCTGCTACTAGGCAATGGTCCAGAAAAGATGGATAAAAACTTATATTTATGATCCTCTGGTCAACAGGATGTATTACTGTAAAATAATGTAAAGTCCATGTTCCCGTATGGGCAGCCACATGCTGTGCACTGTCTTCCATTAAACAAACATGTCACATTGATGTAGTGACGCGGGCCGGAGCGTTAGTGATCTCATCTGAAACCAATGCTAAGAGAGGACGTTAGGAGAATTCCTGCTATGATATATGCTTGTTTTATGTTACTTGGGAAGATTAAATATACATAAAAGTGACATTTATTTCAACATGACACTGTATAATCTCTGCACACAGCACGCCATACAGACTGTAATGACACTGATCGATACAAATGAACTTTGCCATGTATAGCATAAGCTACGTGTATATTTTATGTGTGTATTTTTGGGGGGTCGGGAGAAATATTGAGCTCAAAATGTATAATAAAATAACAATATTAAAAATAACTGATATTGTAATGTAAGGGCTGGTTTATTGATCATTCTTGGCACTCAGGTTGTGTTATAGTTCAAATTGCACAATTGCAGCCAATTATGTTTTTCCATAAAACTCTCCAGCATATCAGAGAAAACATAGTACACATGGTAGAGACCTGTCAATCAACTGGCGCAGCGCAGGGAGAAGCCGGCCAGGGGCAGCAACGGACTAGTCTCATCATTGCCTACGGTCCCCAGCAGGATCTTTAAACTGTTTTCTCTGAAACATCAGAGCTAGTGATGAGTGAATGTGCTTGGATAAGTCTTATCCGAGCATGCCCGGTGATAAACGAGTGTCTTCGGCGTGCTCAAAAAATATGTCCGAGTCCCCACGGCTGCATGTCTCGCGTCTATTCGACAGCCACAACACATGCAGGGATTGCCTGCTTGTTATCTGCAGAGATTGCCTAACAAACAGGCAATCCCAGCATGTGTTGCCGCTGTCTAACAGTCACGAGACATGCAGCCGCGGGGACTCGAACATATTTTTCGAGCTTGATGAAGGCACTCGGTTAGCACCCAAGCATGCTCCGGTAGCACCTTACCCGACCATGTTTGCTCATCACTAGTAAGAACATTAGTGAGAAACAATTACCTGCCTGTAAGTGTGCAGTCGGTCTCCGGTTCATGCTGCTTGAGGTTTGGGCAGCACGAATGGACTGACAGGTTTCCTTTATTAAATTCTCCTCTTCATCTGTAATATATCTATCTGCTGTGTCACACTGGAAAAAATACAAATTATGCTATCGCTCCACTTTCTGGATGCTTCTAGCTTTCTTTGTGCAACTCAAACTAAACTTTTCGGAAACGACACAGAATTCCAGCTGCCCAGATTATCTCGCAGTGAATTTCCTCTGGCAGGCATTCTCTGCAACACCCATGTCTGTCTTTATTCTTTTCTCCCTTTTCCAACTTTTTCTTGGACTCTGCCACCGAACACTCTGTATCATGACTCATGGACGGCTCCCTTTCCTCAGCTCCAACTCCAAAGTTGCTCACTGACCGTACACAGGAACAGCATGCCAACCCAAACCCAGAGGAGTGCGCCAGTAAGTCATCTTCGCTCTCTTCCGGTCTATCCCTGGGACACTTCTCAAACTCTCAGGTTGAAGGCAAACACAGAGCAAACTGAATGGAATTATGTTGATGCAAACTTAGCCTACAGAAGAGATCACACAATGGTTCGTTTTTGGAATTTTGTCTTAGGCTGAATTCATGGTGATACAAGAGATCTGTTCCAGCTATCCATAATGTGCCAGACCACTTCTAATATTTATTATTACCTGTATACAGTCAATGAGTATACAGCCTAGAGAACTGGAGCAGCCAGTAATATTTGCAATTCCTGCAGCTGCCATCTTTGATTTTTCCTTCGGATTTACCTGTACTTCTTAGGACTAAGTATTCCTTAGGAAAAGTCACCAATGTGTCACTGATGGGAGTCCCAATTTCGTAGCCTCATCCCATTCGTTGAATGAAAAGGATGAATATGTGTGTTATGGTTCCACTGACCTGCAAGGATGAGAAAAACGTAGCTCCATTCATTATGACTGAGAGGGCTTCAAGGGCTTGAATGCTGACCTAAAGAATAGACCATCAATGTTAAATCATGAAGAAGTCCTTGAACTTAGTGTAGAAGCAACTAATATAGTAAAAAAAGGTAGCTCTAACACTGTCCATGCACAAGCCATAGCCAAGCTGGCCATGCACAGGATAAAAGTTAGCCGACGATTGTTCCAAAAGTCTACACGAATGATAGTATGCAATGGTTATAACATTGGATAACATTATGGCCCAAATTATCAAGCAGTGTTTGCAGCATTTCTGGTCTGAAACTGTTTTTAACGTTGCAAAATGTAACAGGTTTTGTGCAACCTGTAGACAACCTGGCCAGCTCTGACAACTTTTTGAAAAATCTGGGCATCTGAAAAATTCATCAAAATTTACGCAATGAAAGTGGCATAAAATACTACAAAAATGTACGCCAGACCTGTGTACATATTTAGTGATGGTGCATGACAGCTGAGAATAATGCATTACATTCAATATCCAAGGGGTATTGTTTCTCCTTGCGGAGAGTGACATGTCAAGCCTGATATGCCAAGATGAAGAGACTTTTAAGCCTTGCAGTGCTCCCCTGGGAAATAGGCTCAATATTGACTTTTAGGATTGCTACTTCCCATAGGTGGCACTCGAGTTCTAGTCCTATGACTCTCTGAAGAGACGATTTGCATATTTAATTTTCCAGAGGAGCATTGCAAGGCTTAAAAGTCTCCTCATTTTAGCTTGTCAGGCTTGAGATGTCCCGCTTCGCAAGGAGAAACGTAACCCCTTGGAACCCGGGCAGATGCCTCTCACCCAGCCAAACAAGGTCTCACACTTTGCACTGATGAAGGGCAGTACCCAGAAACAGTGTCTGCAGATTGAGATTTTGGTTTTTATCTTAAGTCATGTGACAAGGTTCGTTAGAGGGTCCATATTGACTTTTAGGATTGCCTCTTCTAATAGGTGGCACTAGAGTTCTAGTCCTCTCCCTCTCTGCAGAGACAAGTTAGGTTCAATAAGAATTACACGGCGATTAATGAATTTGGAGCATCTTACTCCAGCAGACTGTTCATCAAGCCTGGCATACAAAGCATCAGTCATGATGGATCAATGCCTGTACATGTATAGCATGATCGCCCGATCGTCTTTCGCTTTGTACAAGCCCACTTTGTTGGTGTACACATTTTATTTTAAAGTGTAACATATCTAAAAAAAAATGTAGTCTGTCATCGTTATGGTTGAACTGTTCATAATTTTCTAAGTATCGCACTCTGGATTTATACATGGCAGCTGAACTAATACTAATACAGTTTTTAGAAATGTTTCACCTATTGCTTAATTACAGCGATAAGGTCATTAGCACAATGGGTCAATTACTGTACTCATATCTGACAGCTCATTCTTGGTCATTGATTTTAATGTCAGGTGTTTGCCATTTATCATCCTAATATATTGCTATAAGAACTGCAATTCTTATCCATTTCCAACTAGGTGATGTAAGCAATTAGTCTACTACCACTTTGGCCTAATTCAGACTTCAGGGTTTTTTTGGCACATGTGTACATACAGACCATTTTTCATCAATGCACTTGATCCAATTTTCATCCATTTTTCGTCCATATGCTTTTTTTTCCCATCAGTGTGGCATACGTTGTTCTTATGTGCAAAATAAAAAATCAAAACTTTTCCTAGTCATTAGATGGCAAAAATGGAAAGGACTTGAATGACACAGGGATAATATCTATGCTAACAAATTAAGGCTGCACTCTGAAACGCTGGAATTTGTGAACGTTGAATATGTGAAATTTGAACCACATTACTGATGTAGAAAACATGTTAAAAAAAATGTACTTAGTAGTGATGAGCGAGCGTGCTCGTTACTTGGGTTTTCCAAGCATGCTCGGGTGTTCTCCAAGTATCTTGGGCGTGCTGGTAGATTATGTTTGTGTCCCCGCAGCTGCATGATTTGTGGCTGCTAGACAGGCTGAATACATGTGGGATTCCCTAACAAACAGACAATCCCTGCATGTGTTCAGGTTGTCTAACAGCTGCAAATCATGCAGCTGGGGGGACACAAACATAATCTACGAGCACACCCAAAATACTCGGAGAACACCAGAGCATGCTCGGAAACCTCGGGTAACAGGCACACTCGCTCATCACCAGTACTTAGCCCACAAATTGGCCAATTCATGTGAGCCCCACAGCCAGCGACAAGGCGTACCCCTTTATTGGGACCCTAAACCAACCATGGTGCCTTTCCCGGACTAAAAACCTACAATTATATGGGTAGGTAGGCTCAAGCTCTATTTAAAAACACCTTAGGCTGATGCATGGAGCGCGCTAAGTACTTGTATTTTTTAACCTATTTTCTATAGCAGTAATGCAGTTCCCGTTTCATAGATTCAATGTTTACATATTATGGCGGTTCAGAGTGCAGCTTTAATTTGTTATATCGAATGGCTCTCTTAGCTTGCACCAGTTCACACTTGTGTTTTTCTGTTTGGAAATGTCGGCAGCTTTTTGATATTTGTAGCACATACCTTCTGACTGAGCACTGACCCTCGTGGTCCAGCTGCAGTGCTGTGGCCAGTGATTGGCTGCAGTGGTCATGTAGGTAGTTGGGAACTGAATCTCTGCAGCACAGTAAAAAAAGATTATCAAGGAGCGTTTGCATCTTACATTATTTTAGCCCCTCTTCTCTCTTTGTACATTTTTCTCTTATCTACAGTAAGAAAACCCCCACAATTCTGAACGTAACCATGCACATCACAGCCTACGGTATAAGAACAGCATACAACACCTCTACAAGTGTCTGCCAAATCCATTACGTTATATAGCTCCCTATCCCTGGGCGTCCATTAGTTTTGATCTCAATCCCGTTCGGCCCTTATTCACATTTACGTCATTTGACACATGGTAAGGTTTTAATACTAAAGCGTAGGACTGTCCCAAATAGGGTCGCCTTGACGCTGTGGGATGGCATTTAAGTTTTTTTTTGATAAAAATAATGTTAATCAGTTGCTTTATGGTATTTTCATGCACTATTGCTATATATTTATTTACCCTGCATATTTGCTCATTTTGTTTTTTTATTTTAGGTTTTAACTTTACAAGTGTCTGCAAAATCCAATAAGAAGGCCTGTCACATGCTTAAAGAAATTGAGTTAGATATCTTATAAAAATAATTGAGCTCCAGTGAGCGCAGTATCTGAAATCTCTGCTTGCGGTGTAACTGGTTGTTTCTTCAGTCTTCTCTGGGGTCGTGCACTTTCACCCCTTGCTCCCATATGGTGTCAATAACAGCTCAGCAGGTGATCTAGCAGTCTTACACACCACTAATCTGTGATAGTGTCTAGACAGGATAGGATAAGGTGCATCTCCCCGGAAAAGACTCTTAGGAAACGTCCAGTTGGACTACAATCAGAGATTTCACATACTGCACTCCAAAAGCAAGAAATGTGAATATCTGTGCAAAGGAGTGACGCAGCGCAAAATGGAAAAAAGCATCAGAATCAGGAGACCTCAGGGATTTTTACAAAGCATTAAGCTCAATTTCTGAGCAAGTGAGAAGTAATCTTAAGCAGGTATTTCAAAATTCAACAACCGCTTCAAAACAATTATACAATTAGCTTTAGCTATGTTCCATATGGGTTGTACAACATGTGTTTTTTCTCATGCTCAGTAACCGGTAATTCTTATCATTTAACTTAAATTACAATTAATTTTAGGTATTTATACTGAATAGTGTTCTTTTAGCTACTCGGTAATTTAAAGCAAGACATGCTTATTACTGGTAATGACCTGTGTCCATACCAGTTTCAGAAAACTTATCTGTACTGTGTATGTACTTCTGAAGCAGATATCCGAAATTAGTAGCTAGTCTGAGATCTGAAACCTACTTGTATACTAATCGGCTTTGCAAAAGTTAATAATCCTTGTATAAATGTACGGTAACTAATAAAATCCAGAGATTATGACTTTAAGGTCTCCATATTGAATAACTTTTGCAAGAACTCCACATGCTAGGCACTGCCAAAAAGCCTAAGTTTGGGTGGTTGCCTTGCAATAATTGCCATCACCACCAGAGGTAACGGATTTTGATCTCTTTTATGGAGGTTTGGATTAAATACTCACAATGATATCAAAAAGTTGTGATGTTTGTTTTGTATTTGCCTTGATCAGACCCACAACTTGTTTTCCCCAGACGAGAAACTAGTAGGAGAAAAAATCTGGCATATTTATTAAAGGAATCTGCCGCCAGGTTTTTACCATTTTACTATTTAATTTGAGAGAAGCACGATGTACAGTCAGAGACCCTTATTCCAGCTTACCTACTTGGCAGCTTGTTGTAGTTTCAATAAAATCAGAGTTTTATCATCAGATAAACAAGTAGAGGACCAGTTGTTTTGCCTTTTTTGTCCTCCTATTCTGTGTAACAATGCCCCCCACACTAATGAACAGCTTTCTGCCTATGCACAGTGTACACATGATGCAGCCTATTAGTGGAGTTGGTAGGGTTATCCAGAGCTCAGCATTCGGAGAACTGCTAGATCTGCAGGACAGAAAACAGGGATTGTATCAAGACTACATGAAGCAGTCCAGTAAGTGATACATCGCTGGCATCAGGGTCTCTGCTCCAACTTCATGTTACTCTCAGATTACACAGCAAAAATCTAATGACAGATTCCCTTTAAGACTGTCACACCAAGGAGTAATAAGCCATTCTTAAAGAATAGTGTAGCAGGTGCTGTATTCTCAAACACAGTGGTGTAAGTGTGTGTGCATGCCAAGGAGACAACGTTTGCCATTGGTATAAGACGTGTGAAGAGAAGAAACAAAATCCTGGTTGGTCATAGAACTTTCATATCAAGAAAATTGCATTGTTAGCAAAGAAGGTATAAGGAATTGGCCCAAGCGTGTGAATGGTAAAACAAACACTGGGCCCTTCCGTTGTAGTTGGCAGAACCTGCCAGCACCATTATGGGGGGCCCAGTTTGGTCTTTACTTTGAGGATCCCTCTTTTACCATTGGGCGTAGAATATTAATCATTGGAAGGATTTACTTGGCTTAGTTCATTGACAACTTGGCAGATAACCTTAATTATCCTCTCAGGTGGCCCTAGAAATACTTGGCAGAATAATCCTGATATTCTGACCTCTAAAGCTGTAATTTCCTGTAATATTTTTAACCTATATAAATATGATTAAAAAAATTATAAAAAATAACCATGATTCACATCATCTTTGTTTACCTGTCCTCTAGCAATGACATAACCGCACATCCATGTGATCACCGCAGCCAATCACTGGGCTCATTGATGTCATGCTGTACATGCTTCATAGAGGCCAGTGATTGGCTGCAGCGGTCATGTGGATGTACAAAATGATATCAATGTATAAAAGTAAACAAAAAACTATGTTGACTGTCGAAATGTCGGCGCTGGAGTTGCAAGTGATTGAATCGATGCTTATTGGGTTTTTTTAAAAAATGTTATCACAATGTCTACTGTTAGGATGGTTTAATGGAAAGGTATCCCCCATTATAAAGCAGTGACTTATTATTAGATAGGAGTTTATTTCTGAATGTGATTACAAGGCTGTAAGAGGCTTGTGCCTGAGACTGTCTGCGGATTGTGGCCCCAGACACAGGAGCAGCTGCGGCCTGGATAGTGATATCTGAGCTTGTGCTGCCATGTGATCTTGGGTCCTGCCTGGTCATGGCTTGGATGGAATTAAGGACAGCGTAGGTGACAGCTGGCCCATCTCTTTCTTCATTACGTAAATCCAGTTCATAAAGGGATTAACATATCTTCAGCACATCCATGGTGGATCATACCACGAATTCTGCCCCAGGACTCATTACCGCACCACCTACATATGCAGCAGTAATATAAACCATCTGCTCGCGGAGGAGATACTATATTATTTATACCATGGCCCATAGAATTATGGAACAGTAGCTTACTGATACCGAAAGGCTTTATAAAAAACACAACGATTTATAGCTACCTCAATCCATTAGGTCGATGGAGCTGATGCTTTTATCTGTAATACGTCTTCTTGGTATGACTCAAATATGAGAAACTTTCTGTAATGGAAACAACTTATTGGCATACTTTGTCTCTGGAGATTATGTATGCTTTTACTGTTTCCCATTGTTCTCTTTATGGAGGTAGGAGGAAAAACGTAGCTATGGGAACTGTGAGTAGAGAACAGAAGACAAGAATTAAAGTCCATAATAAGGTAGTTTTGGGCTGCGGTATGTGAATTCTTCATATTTTAGAAAAACTTTTTTTTAGGTTTCAAAGAATTAGAAGTTGAGTAGAAACTTTTGTTTTGGAAAAGCCTTTTATTCATTAAATGTGGAATAAAATGAATTTAAATCTGTTCTATGAGATTGTGCGAACGCAAAAAGTAATCTCTGCTGCCATAAATTCATTGCTGTACAACTTTTTTTTCAAAACTTTTTGCAGACTCAAAACAAAAATGATCGAAAACTCCCATCTCGTGTTGTGGTGTAGTGTCCATCACAAAGGCCACTTCAGACCCTGCCAAATATTAGAAGTTGAAAACTAGGAGATAAGGTGGATGTGAATTAGCGCTACCAGAGGTCCAATATACGATGCTGGACAAGATAAAACATGAATGTGGTTTTTATTCGTCAACGCGTTTCGAGGTAATCATACCTCTTCATCAGGACCAACCATAATAATACACAATAGGATTAACGTGGTTTGTCCTGATGAAGAGATATGATTACCTCGAATCGCATGGATGAATAAAAATCACATTCATACTGGCCCATCTCTTTCTTCATTACGTAAATCCAGTTCATAAAGGGATTAACATATCTTCAGCACATCCATGGTGGATCATACCATGAATTCTGCCCCAGGACTCATTTGCCCCAGGACTTTATCTGGTCTCACATCGTATTTTGGACCGCTGGCAGCGTGGATTCACATCCACCTCATCTCTTAGCTTTCATCCTACCTTTTTAGTGGATCTGCATCAGCCTTTTTCAAACAAGTTTTCGAAGGGGTCATGACTGTCACAACCCTACTTCACTTTTTAAAACCGGACAAGACCCTATTGCGCTATTTGTCATTCCAGTTTTTTTTCCATCCAAGTCTTAGAGGTTGGCAGATGATCCCCCAACTTTCGTCTATGGTCTACACCTTTCTTTAGACAGTTCCACAGCTGATGGATATAGGTAGCTCTGAAGAACTGGGTTGGGCAGCTCCTGTTTTCAGACATCTACAGGAAACTTTGGAGATAATTACAGCAGTAATAATCTGGGAATAATCAGACCATTACAAGGGTGTGCCAAGCCGTGCGGCAGCAAGATCAAACTCTTCTAAAGAACTATTGCAGCTATCATAATAATTCAGATTTGCATGTGTTCCAAGTCCAGAAACAACATGGACAACAGAAGGTGGGGGATATTTGTACCTTGTGAAAGTCACAGTGCTAATTGTCCTAACTATGTTTGGTTTGGTGTGTTTTATATATCAGTTGTGGACATCTATGTTTATATGGAGACTTCAAATATTTCAGAAAACTCTATCAATGTGATTAATAGGGTAGAATAACTAAACACCAACATGGAAACAGTCCTTACTATAGATCATGAACAGTATATCATATGTAATCAAACATGGATGAAGCTGAATGCTTATGTAGAACATCATCAACATGTCCTCCCTATGTATACACTTTATTGCAGTTAAAACAACATTTTTGCAACATTTTCCAAAAGCAAGGAGAAGACCAAATAGGCAGTCACTTTGGATGCAGCTTCCTTTCACTGAGATATAATACAATTATCCCACTTTATTACCAGTGACGCACCAGCAGAACTACTGCAGATCCTATAGAGCAGAGGTGTCAAACTGCATTCCTCGGGGGCCGCAAACAGGTCATGTTTTCAGGATTTCCTTGTATTGCACACGTGATAATTTAATCACCTGCACAGAATGATTCCAGCACCTTGTGGAATGCTAAGGAAATCCTGAAAACATGACCTGTTTGCGGCCCCCGAGGAATGCAGTTTGACACCTCTGCTATAGAGAGATGCACATCTATGTCTTGGGTTATTTCCATGTATGCAACTGAGGAGCGCACCGGTCTCCAGCCAGCCGACCTCCTGATTGCCGGGGGCAGGCGCTTCAGAGTAGCTGCATAGTTGCATCACAAGCTTAAATGTGCATTCCTGATACTGCGATATGAAGCAGCATTGGAATCGCGGTGATACACAAGATGACCGGGATCAGGAGCCAACAGTGCTCTCCAGCCATCTTCGAAGCAGTGCTTACAATATAGGACTACACTTTTGACTTTCGCTATTGGAAAGCGCTTATAAGCATTGCACATGTTTGGCCAATGTGGCTAGACACCAGTGGTTGCCGGCTCTCTAGGAATCGAGCTGTAAACAATAAAAAATATAATTCACAATATTAGTAGAAGTTAATAAAACAGATAGCAAATTAGAAAAAAAAAATCCAACATAGTGCATCAATGAGGATGGGAATAACCCTTTAAGTAGACCTGATCTGTTCTTTTCTTGTATTCTGATTACTGGCATTTAAAGGGGTTATGCAACACCCGCTAGGGCCATGGGGTACTTGGAACCGAGTTGGACGGTCCTTAAAGGGGTGGTCACGGCAGCAACTGACTGTCCGTGGCCCTGGGCATGCAATAAAAGGGATGAGGGGAATGTTTATAGGGGATTTTTCGTGACGTCATCTGTGGTGCTCAGCCAGGGATGGACGATGCTGCTTAAAGGGATCCGCTGGGGCCGAATCTGATGCAGCTTAGATAGTTTTGCTCCCCACAGGGCCCCAGAGCTACCAGGACAGTCTATGAGGGGTTGTGGATGTTGGGGTGCAGGAATAATTGGAAGACACAGGGACTGTAGTTTCTTTACCTTTAATTGTAGGTACCATCCAGAGCACAGGTAACAGGTGGTATTGGAGTTTCGGGCAGCCTGGAAGCAGTTCAGAATTCCCCTAGCCAGGTGGGGTTGGAGGCCTCCTTACTGCACTGTTCTTTGGTGCTTGGTACTTGTATTTCTCCTCAAGTCCCTCTCTGTCTGTCCCTCAGGTGGAACACTACCCGCATGGCAGGCAGCTCGAGCCTTTTCCAGGTGTCACTCCCTCGTGGTGACTCCGGGCTCTTGTATGCGGCTGTGCCTTCGGGTGTCAGCTAGGGCCAGGAGACCTGTCCTGATTCAGTTGCTGGGCATGCAGTCTCTCACACTCTTCCTCTCCCTTCACTGTCCCACACTGAACTCTAACTGATTAACCCCACCTCCAGGCCAGAACTTATAGGAAAGCTACCCTGAAACTGTGTTTAGAGCTCCCCCTTCTGGTCTGGAGTCAGGAAAGGGTGTTGTATACAGTGTTACCTGCTAAGGGGATTCCTTCTTGCTTCCAGGCATGGCATCACCCTCTGTGAGGGAGGCAATGCCATTGTGGCAATTGGACTCCTGGGGTGCCACAGTTATCCCACGAATAAAGATTCATTTTATTTAATACATCTTGGAATAATAATAACTTCCAAAATTGGATGAGTTTAAATAACATGTTCCTGTGGTGAGATAATCTTATAATTGTGCCCCGTACAGACATTACTGCAGGGGATCACAGATGATTTGTTCTGTGAGATAAAACATTTCCCTGTCTGTTTTTTAAAAATGTTTTACCGCAAAGAAAGAATCGGCTGTGATCCCAGGCTGTCCTGTCTGTATACTCTCTCTTGCTTCCTCCCCTGGCCAGGAGCTGTGTTATGATCAGACCATGTTCCTGTATGGTCAGACACAGCCGTTACACAGTACACAGCAGGGACACATTTATAAGATTATCTCAGCACAAGAACATTTTATTTAAACACATCCAATTGTGGAAATTATTATTATTCCAAGATCTAGTGAATAAAATGTACCGTACTTTTGTTTTTGGGAAAACCACATTAAGGGATTCCATTAATTCTGCAAGTCGGGGACAGTTGCGTGATGGCTGTGGCTGGCACTGATGAGGACTTTGTAACTAGCATTTCTTATGAGTGCAGTGTGCCTGTTTCTCATTGTGAAGTTTGTCAGCTGGTGTAGGATGTCTTATGACACCAATTAGAGGCAGCTACCCTATAAACAAATGTCCACCACTTAAATGAGTCTTGTTTTGTTCCTGAAATGCTGGTTCACCATAATCTTTCAGTGTAAATGCATCGTAAAGGGGTCGTCCACCTTTGGGAGCAATTTTTTTTCTTATGTGTATTTGGGGCTAAAAATCATTTTTTCATTTTTGCAATTTGGTTTCATTAAAATGTTTACATCGTTAAGATTTTACAGGATCTATGTTTTCCTGCACATTCAACTTTGATGTGGTCTGCGGCCATGAATCCACTGAGACAAGCTCATAAAGAGATAGTTAGGAGTGAGGCTATGTGCACATGTTGCAGATTGGGGTGCGGATTTTTCCGCACTGTTTTTGCAAAATCCGCAGGTAAACCGCACTGCGGATTACCAGCGGATTTACAGTGGATTTACAGCAGTTTTTGTACGGATTCCACCTGCGGTTTTACATCTGTGGATTCCTATTATGGAGCAGATGTAAACCGCTGTTGGATCTGCACAAAGAATTAACATGCTGTGGAAAAAACACTGCTGCGTTTCCGCGTGTTTTTTTCTGCAGCATGTGCACTGCGGGTTTTTGTTTTCCATACGTTTACATGGTACTGTACAATGCATGGAAAACAGCTGCAGATCCGTAGCAAAATCCGCACCGTGTGCACATAGCCTTACAAACTCTCCCGTCAGACTGTCACAGTGGAGCGGACTGACAAATTCTCGGTTATTTCATTCTGCAGCTAGCAATAGACAGCGCCATATGGCGGCTATAGAATACAAACTATGCAACATTTTCAATGAATCCCAACTGCAAAAATGATTTTTTGCTCTGTAAAAACGTCAGCTTGGTACACAAGAAATAAGCCCTCAACCAACCCGAGATCACGAAGAATGGAGACGCTACGGGTATCGAAAAATGGCGCAATTGTTTGGGTTTTTTTTTTAACAAACAATCACAATCACCTGGAGAATCATAAATGCAGGTCAGTTTTAGCATTTAGTGAACATGGTAAAAAAAACAAAAAAACAATAACTGTGGGATTGCACCTTTTTTGTAATTTCACCGCACTTGGAATTTTTTTCCCGTTTTCCAGTACACGATGTGTTAAAACCAACGGTGTCGTTCAAAAGTACAACTCGTCCCGTAATAAGCAAGCCCTCATATGGCCATTTTGACCAAAAAATAAAAAAAAGTTATGGCTCTGGGAAAAAGGGAAAATGCAAAATCAAAAATACCTCTGGTCGTCAAGGGGTTAACTATAGAACAGCGCTCATTTATAATAGATGCTTTATGACTACATAACAAATAGCAAAGTCAGTTATGTAAGGATTTTTTTTTTCCTTGTGAACTCCAACACAAGGCAATAACAATAAATAGATAAGGAGTATTACGTACGCCATTGTGTTAAAGGTGAACCTACTCTTTAAAGGTCGAGCTCTGTAATTGCTGAGTGCCATTGCTCGGGAAAAATGAGGGTGGATGGCACATGCCAAGTAGCTACTGGAGCCATTCCTTGCTGATTACTTGGCATGTGCCATCTACCCTCAAAAACATAATGCCATTTTCTCTTATGTTGCGTCTTTTATTATACTATTGCCTGTGATAACTTCTCTTTCTATGATCTCAGGACCTACTGTCAGTCTGATGTGTAAAAAACAAAACTGCACATAGGGTTCATTGAACTTTGAGACAAATGTCAACGGTCCTCACAAGTATATACAATAAACTGAATTTATGTCACGGAAGAAAGGGCATGTTACATAATATGTAGTGTAAGTACTTCCTTTAAAGGGAATCTGTCACTAAGTTTTTGCTAACCATCTGAGAGCAGCATGATGTAGGGGCAGAGGCACTGATTCCAGCGATGTGTCACTTACTGCACTGTTTACTGTCATTTTGACCAAATCATTGTTTTATCTGCTGCAGATCTCCCAGTTCTCTGAATGCTGAGCTCTGTTTAACTCCGCCCACATCACTGATTGGCAGCTTTCTGTGTACACTGTGCCAATCAGTGGTGGGGGCGGGGTTGTACAGAGCTCAGGAATATGGGGCACTACCTTGCAGCAGATTTACAAGTCATCTAATGATAATCTATTGCTGATAAAACAATGATTTTTATCAAAACTACACTAAGAAACCCAATCAGCGACACATTGCAAGAATCAGGGTCTCTGTCTCTACATGTTGCTGGTCTCAGATTAGGTGACAAAAACCTAGCAACAGATTCACTTTAAGCAGCCAATGCATTATCCAATATAGCATACCTGGAATGAAAGATGATTGTCAAGACCTCTGTGACGATCACCATAAGCAGTATCCGCAGTTAAACCTTCACTGG